>NC_138503.1:36527243-37003256 GCF_964252035.2 Podarcis erhardii
TTATATATTATAACACACACGCACACACACACACAACAGCAGGAGCAATGCCCAAATAAATGCACAGTCATTAATACAATGGCAGCAGAAAATGAACGCACACCTGACCTGTAGTCTGGAGCATAAATGTCGAAAATGACTTTATGGTGACTTTTGGCTGAGGCAGCTAAGATGAAGCCAGCTGCTGATCTTGACTGCGTCCTTGCCTGACCGATGAACAGTCAATTATTTAGAAGCCTGACCAAAGAGGCAGCCCCTCTGGAGACAGATGGAGAAAGTTAATTAGGCTGTGGGGCAGTGGGTGGGTGGGGAGAGCAAAGGAAGCGTTCTGATATTCTGCTTCAAGCACCAAGAGGAAGAAAGACAGAAGAAAGATTCTATCCAGATTGAGAACAGCTGTTGGGAGTAGATTTCCGGAAGTAGACCAATCGGATAGGAACATGAGAATATAAGGACGTGTCTTATATGGAGTCGAACCATTGGCATCTCTAGTTAAATGGATCAGGTAGCAAGCGGAATAAAAGACCCTGGGAAGCCACAGCCAGATAGCATCGACATTACTGGGTTTACAGACCCTCTGTGTCCCTATTTTCCAAGAACAGTCCCTGATTAACAGAAGCTGTCCCGGTTTCTGATTTGATTCCAGGATGTCTCACTTTTCCTTAAAGGTAAAGGTAAAGGGACCCCTGACCATTAGGTCCAGTCGTGACCCACTCTGGGGTTGCGGCACTCATCTCGCTTTATTGGCCGAGGGAACCGGCGTACAGCTTCCGGGTCATGTGGCCAGCATGACTAAGCTGGTTCTGGCAAACCAGAGCAGTGCACGGAAATGCCGTTTACCTTCCCGCCGGAGCAGTACCTATTTATCTACTTGCACTTTGACGAGCTTTTGAACTGCTAGGTTGGCAGGAGCAGGGACCGAGCAACAGGAGTTCACCCCGTCACAGGGATTCGAACAGCCGACCCTCTGAGTCCTAGGCTCAGTGATTTAACCCACAGCGCCACCTTAGGATGTCCCTATTTTCATCAGAGAAATGTTGGAGGGTATGGAGTTATGTGCCCCCCCCCCCGAGTCAAGGAGATAAGAAATAATACAACCTTGTATAGGGAAATTCCCCCCCCCCCAATGTTTAATGTTTTATTATGGTTTTATATATGGTGGAAGCCGCCCAGAGTGGCTGGGGCAGCCCAGTCAGATGGGTGGGGCAGCAGCAGCAACAACAACAACACTACTATGGAATAGGGCATCCTATTTCACTGGAGAAATGTTGGAGGGTCTGGGTTTAGATCAGGGCTGGGACCACAGCTCCTATCATCCCTGACCTTTGGCTATGTTGGCTGAGGCTGATGGAAGCTGGAGTCCAGAGGGCCACTGGTTCCTCATCCCTTGTTTAGATGGGCAAAAAGCAAAGGCACCAACCTGCGAGAGAGATTGGGGGGGGGGGCAATATCATGCAGGCGACATCAAAACATCAGGAGTCAGACGTGGCAACAGAGCTCCCTCAATGGTTGCCAGCTTCTTTCTGGTACTAAGCCACCTCCTCAGCCTCCTCCTGCTGCTGCTGCTGCCACTGGCTGGGCCTGCTTCCCCGTCTTTCCCTTACGTGGCAGGAGGAGGAGGAGAAGGAGCCGGCCACTGAAGCCAAGCCATGCTTGGCTATGCACTTGGCATGCTCTGCCCCTTGATTCTTTTGAGCATGGGGGGTCCCAGCCCCCAAAAATATTGGGGGGGGGGGGAGGAAAGAGCTGGGCCTCTGAGAGTTGGCGCCTATGGCAGAGCCTCCGTTGGAATAAAGGTACAGTGGTGCTTTGGGTTACAGACGCTTCAGGTTACAGGCGCTTCAGGTTACAGACTCCGCTAACCCAGAAATAGTACCTCAGGTTAAGAACTTTGCTTCAGGATGAGAACAGAAATCACACAGTGGTAGCGGGAGGCCCCATTAGCTAAAGTGGTTCCTCAGGTTAAGAACAGTTTCAGGTTAAGACCGGACCTCCAGAACGAATTAAGTTCTTAACCCGAGGTACCACTGTACTATGGTGTGAATGTGGCCAGTGGGAAATGACAGCCATAGCTACATCCTGGGCTGGTTGTACTGCCAGAAGGCAGGCAGGTGTCGGAGACGGGTGGTGTATTGCCCCATTTGCCCTTACAAACCAGTCTGTGGTCTGAACATCAAAAGTTTGGGAGCGGTTGAGTCAAGGAAGGGTTCTGAGGCTGGCACATTTCAGCCTTGCAAGGTGAGAGGAGAACTGAGATGTATTATCTTGCCGTAGTAGTGGAGTTCCTGTACTTCCTTGCCTCCCCATCTCATCCCCCCTCCCAGATCCAGAGTTGAAGCTGTCTGCCACTGATTCTGTGCAACAAGGCTCGCTGGCACCCTGCAGGCCTCTGCCAGTTGCCATGGCAACCGCAGCTGCTGGGGCTTGCTAAGGCTATGAAAGATTCACCACCGAAGAGCCTTTTTCCTAACAGAAAGGGGAGGGAGGCTGAGATCACCTGCAGCCCGTAATTTGTGGCAGGGTACAATAGCAAGGATTTTGCTTTGCTTTGCCATGAGCTGGCTCTGGGGACACGGCTTAGGTCAGTCAAGAAAACAATGCCATACCCAGAGGACCTTTCCCTCACCATCCTTCCTGCGCAGCTTGGGTTGTATCCCAGACAGTTCAAGTCACTTAGCAGTCTACTTGTTGTGCTGAGGAAATATTTTGTGACAGTGGGGTGCTGTTGCACAAAAGAATACACAAGTTGGTTGCTGGTAGCATTGTTGCACAACGGATTGCGCTGTTGTGCAACTGTTGCATTTTAATCCTTGGGTGCGCATTATTATTAACACTTGCCCGCCTGCTAGCTCAACACCCTTTGCTGTGTCTTACAATCACAGAATTGCAGAGTTGGAAGGGACTCCAAGGGTCACACAGTCCAACGCTGGAATATAATGCAGGAGTTGCAGTTAAAGAATCTCTGGCAGATGGCCACCCAACCTCTTTTTAAAAGTCTCCAATGAAGGAGAGTCTGTCACTTTCCGAGGGAATTCGTTCCACTGTCCGGCAGCCCTTACAGTCAGAATTGTGGGAGCTGCTTTCATTCCACCAAGAACACAATGGGGAGAATCCTGCCACAGTCTTGCCCCATTGCTTTTAAAAGCAGCGCCAAGCCTGTTTCAATCTCTCCTTTTTGAAACCAGTGGGAATATAAAGTTCTTTTTTAGGACGATGGAGGTAAGACAAATCATAAACAGATTCTGGGGCATCGTATCTCACATTGTGGGTTGTGATCTCCCTCCCTTGATAGGGTTCTGCAGACCCCGCAATTTAAAAGATTTTCTGGTTCACAGTGATTTTAAAAGACCACAGAAAATTTCTCATCTGCCACTGGGACAAAGTGTGGAGGCTGTTTAGCCTGTAACCAAGTTATTGAATCTGCCTCTTATCGTGTCCGTAACAGCTTCACAATTCTGAAATCGAATGGGTACACTTACTGTGGCACCAGAAATGTGATTTATTCAATCGAATGCACTTGTCAGTTGATATACATTGGTGCCACCACCTGCCCTGTTAAGACTCTTATTTTAGAACACTGATCCCGCATTAGAAGCAAAATCAGAGAGGCTCCACCGGTTGAACACTTCATTGAACAAAACCACACTTCTGATGACTTTCACTTCTTTGTTGTAAAGGACATATCTTCAACTCACTCATTAACTGGTGTTAATGTGTCCAGATTACTTTCCCAGATGGAACCCAAGTATTTTTATAAACTCAATCCACTAGTTCCACATGGATTAAATTCAACATTAGAGTTTGCAGGATTAATGCAATTACATGCAGCTGTATTTGTGGACTTTTCACCACTATGTCTTTAAATTTGTGAGCCCTACCCATGTTTCCTAAGGAGGTTTAACAAACTGAAGGACATCGTCCTCTTTCTTTGCTCCTCCCAATGGAAACATGCAGATGGGGACAGGTAAGTTTCTATACAGATATTTTTGTATTAGTGGGACTGGGGGTATTAACTATGTATGTGCGAATAGACTAGTTATTGTCTCACCTTTATTCTTGTACAGTAGATATACCCCTGCTTTAAGTCATTTACATGCTGTCTTCTCTTACGTATTATTCACTACAAAGGTATGTCTTAATTATGCATTCTCAAAGTATTTTTAATTTTAATTTTCCTTATTTTAATTGTTAATTCAGTGCAATTCTGTTACAATTGATTTTGACAGCTCGATGTCTAAGCTCTTTAGCAACGAAACCTCTGATTACCGGAATGACGTCTGAGCACTGAACCACTGGTATATCTCAAATGGACTCTTTATTACTGTGTTTTCAATTGTTCAAGATAAAATCTATTTTGGAAAGAGAAGAATTGAGCACTGAACCACTGATATATTACAATGGAACTCTTTATTTACTGCGTTTGCAATTGTTTAAGATAAAACCTATTTGGGAAATAAACTACTTTTGCCATTTCTATGGACTTTTATTGTTGTTTACAGATAGTTGCCTTGGTGATATTATATTGTGTCAATTGCAAAAATCATGGAAAGCCAAAGACACCAACAAGTCCCAAACACTTGGTTTTCAAATTTTGAGATACACGTTTCACATTCAAAATGGGAAACTGAGTTTGAAATGTCACATTCGACAAAACTAAACAGTCCAGTCAATTTTCAAAGGCTGGCAAATATTCACTTCAGCTCCTTCAGGTCAGGCTGGGGGATTTGGTCTCTCATGTTGTTCCTCAGGGTCATCAAAGCTTCATCTATTGAAATATCTGATCCTTTCACAGATGATAATTATGATTTTTTTGTGTCCAGCCTTGCTTCACCTCACCGCTCAAATTCAGGTGTCAGCACCAATCACAGATTTGGCTTGCTCTGCTGGCCTGGCATACTAAGCCTGGCATTCTGCAATGCGAGGAGCTCCAGAAGGTGTCAAAACTCTGCCCTGCCGCTCCCCGCTTCTGCTGCAGCTATTTGTGCCTTGACCCAGCTGGTTTCCAAAAGGAGCCCAGAGGAAGAAGACTGACACATTTGTCATTCTATGCTCGCTGCTGTCAATTCAGATTGTTGCAGAACCATCAATTCACGCCAAAAGTTAAACTCTAAGCTCTGCTCCAAGGCCTAGGAAAACAGCTTGGAGGAAAAAATCCCTGCTGTCTAAAAAACCCCAAAACCTCGAAGAAAGGAAAGGGGAATGCAAAGGGATTCAGAACAGCTGAACATAAAAGAGAGAAGGCTCACTTCAACAAGGTCACTAATGCAGGCTGCAGCCAAGATGCCGCCACCCTCAGAAGAGGTCTCTTCCTCGTTGGAGCAAGAAAATGGTAACAACATCTTAAAAGAAGAATCTGCAGTGTAAGAATAAGCCATAAAGGAATTTAGTAAAAAACCAAACTCTTGGAAATAACTAATGCTTCCAATGGAAACGAAACTGACAGGACGTAACACGAGGCTTGACTCTTTAACAGAAACAACTACAGCAACAAAAGAAATAAGCCCAATCCATGACAAAAAGATCAGAGATTAGAAAAAGAAAATATAGGTGCAGAAAATCAAAATAGGACATTTGCGTTCTTTTGAAGATAGAGTGAAAGAGAGTGATCCTGCACAATTTGTTGCTTCGTGGCTTAAATCACTGCTTGCAGACCTCATAATCTTTGAATGGGCACACAGAGCACTCAGGCCCAAATTGAAGGCGGGAACTACCATAACAAGAAACCTTAACAGACTCTATTCACAGAACTCACGCCCAAAGCATCTGGGAGTTCAAGGTGACTGAGGATGTCTGGTGGAAGCAAAGTGCCATGGCCTTAAGGGTGGCAGCACAGCAACCTCCTGCCCTCCCCAACCTTTCCTTAGTCACTTTCAATTGCCAGAATCAATTATTGGCTTCAGCTCCTGTCATACACATGGGTGTCTGCACTGCAGGGGGCATGCACATAAATAATACAGCCCAGGGGATGGGACTGGCCACATGGGGAGCCATTCCGAGAGCAATTACATCATGAAGCAAGGACACAACTTTACAGAGATGGCCATAACCCCATCACCATCATGTTTTATGGAAGGAGACAGGAATTAGCCCTGGGGTTGTAAGAAGGCATTGCTTCCTGTTCCTCTTTGTATTCCTCACAGGCAGCACTGTTTCCATTCCTCTGCAGTTAATCTTCTGCCATGAATGACGCTATTTGTCTCGCTGTTCACTGCGGTGAAATTACACAACTTTTGCAACATGTGTAACTTCTTTAAAAAAGAACAGAATGGCAACAGGAAACTCCTAGCTCCACCCAGAAGCATCCAGTGTCACCTAATTTGGGGAATGTTCAGGGATGCAGGAGAGGATATATTGTTTGATTATAGCCTTTCCAACTTGTGTTAACAAGTTCACAATTTAGCAGAATAACATTCCCCTTTTTAAACTCACAGTGGATGTGTTTGCTCAGGCTCGCTAAAGCCTCTATAATAACTGTTCTGGTATTTCCCCCTTATTCCCTCATAAAAGATAAGACACGACACAGTCCTCTACAAAAGTATAAAAATAATTTACTCACTCACATTCTGTTCACAATTGGATCCCAGAAGGCAGACTTAGCTTAGAAAAGTAACATAGACCTGGAAACTATCTCATAAGGAGATAGTCCCTTTGTCCTCTCTTGACTGGAAGCCAAGAGAGCATCTTTGGCTAAGCAGATATTGCTTCTTCGACACATGTAGTCAAAAAAAGAGAAAGATGGCTGCCCTGCCCTGTGCTTTTGTTGTTATCTGCACAGGTGAAGCCATGCCCACCTCTAGTCACATGCAGAGGAAGTCTGTCCCAGCCCAGAAGGAAACAGGAAGTTTACCTGCTGGTTGGACAGGCATTCTTCTCCATGTGTAAACATGTTCACTCTTGGAATGTTGCACTTGACTGCTTTTGTTTTTCACATCCCACACTAGTGACCATGCTATATAAAAATGCTGCCCACACAGCATGGATCCCATTGATTTGGGGGCAGGCGCAACAGCACTGGCAGAGACCAGCACTTTGGGGCAGATTCAGAAGCAGAACCCAGGTCATAAGTTGTCGCTTAACCTAAGACAGAGGGGGGAAATGCTTGAGTTTGCCCTTGTGTTCCTGATAGCGGACTCAGAAAGCAAAATTCCTTGCAGATTCCCTCCCCCCCTTCTGGTCAGTTGGTCTAATTTTAATATCCAATTATGTTTCCTTCTGCTGAGTCCCAGGAATCCCCTCCCAAGGACTCTGGGCGAAGAAGGGAGGGGAGCAGACGATATCCTACATAATTTCCCTTCTAAATGCCATTTCTTTTCTATTCTTTCTTTGAGAAGCAAACAATCTCGCTTGTTTTGTCCTCAATTTTTTTGCTTTCATAATCTAAATGAATTGTTTGCAAGTAAAGGCCAGCTGCGGAAAGCTGAGAATTCCTCCCCATCAACGCGACTTCCCTCTTTGTGCTCTTTCCCTCTCTCAACATTTATTAATTTTACTCAGCTCAGGCTGGCTAATCCCTCATGCTTGGAATGCAAGGAGAGGGAGGCAAGAATCATAGAGTCACAGAGCTGGAAGGGACCCCAAGGGCCATCTAGCCGAACCACCTGAAATGCAGGAACCTCAGATAGATCATCCATGACTGCTGGCCATCCAACTTCTGCTTATAAACCTCCAAGGAAGGAGAGTCCACCACCTTCCAGTGAAGTCCATTCCACTGTCAAGCAGCTCTTACTGCCAAAAAGTTCTTATTGATGTCTAGTCAGAATCTCCTTTGAATCCACTGATTCGCCTCTGGAGCAGGAGAAAACAAGCTTGTTCCCTCTTGACAGCCCTTTAGATATTTGAAAATGTACCCAATTCCCTCAACCATTCCTCATATGGCTTGGTTTCCAGACCCTTGATCATGGGGAGTTCAGTAAGATGTAAAGCACTTTATCCAAGTGGGTTTTCTGACTGGTGTCACAAAGGAAAGGCTGTAGCTTAGCGTTAGAGCAACTGCTTTGCATGTGGCAAAGGCCAGGTTCAATCCCTGGTGTCTCCAGGTAGGGCTGGAGCGAAAGACTCCAGGAAACCTGTGGCCAGGCAATGTAGGCAAAGCTGAGCCAGATGGACCAATGGCCTGACTCAGTATAAGGCAGAATCCCATGCTTCTATTTAATTCAGCCCTATCTTCAGAACCATGAGGACTGGGAGCTTACTCTGTTTGTTGCAGGCAGGCCATAGGGCAGCACTAGAGCACATATTCTGCACACAGGAGGTTTGAGCCTGGATAGCTCAGTGGTTAGAGAGTGGTGCTGATAACACCAAGGTTGCAGGTTTGATCCCTGTATGCGACAGCTGCATAGTCCTGCATTGCAGTTGGTTGGACTAGATGATCCTCAGGTTCCCTTCCAACTCTAGGATTCTATGGTTCCCGGTTCAATCCCCAGGTAGGACTAAAAATGATTCCCCTCCTGAACCTCTGGAGAACCTCTGCCAACCAGTGTAGACAGAGGTGGATGGACCAACAGTCAGACTCAGTATCATGCAGCTTCCTATGCACACTGGATGCATCTGTAGCTCAATGACTGGCCCCAGGTTCAAATCATTGCATCCCTAGGCAGGGCTGCAAATTTATGCTGATTAAATCCCTGGGGTGTTGCTGCCAATCAGTGTAGACCATGCTGAATTAGATGGACCAATGTTCTGACTCCGTTTAAGGCAGCTTCCTATGTTCTGACTTAGTTTTAGGGAAGGGTGGTAATTCAGGAGTAGAGCATCCCCTTTGAGTGCAGGTTTCAATCCTCAGCATCTCCAGGTAGGGCTGGGAGATACTCTTGGTCTGAACTGCTGGGGAGCTGCTGCCAGTCAGTGCAGGCAATACTGAGCCAGATGGCTGAAGGGTCTGGCTCAGTCCAAGGCAGCTTCCTATGTTCCTGAACAAGTAGCAGGAAATCACCCACAGCTCCTTGTCACTAATAATTGCTTCTCCTTTGTCTCCAAGGAAAGTGACCTTGAGGCTATATCTGCTGCAGCTTCTTCATTTTGTTCTCCTCCACGTGCAAGCTGCTCTCAAGTCCTTGGGGGGAAGAAATAAGATTCGGTCCACATTTAAAGGCAAACCCACTCAATTCACAGCCACACTTTAAATTTCACGCATCTCCGAATTTCACAGTGCATTTCTCCAGCCACATAACGCATACGGAAAGGCATATACCCGGGTAAAATGTGTGTAAAAACGCATGTATTAGTGGAAATAGCTTGCAGAAATGTGTTATATTAGGGAAATAGCTTTGCAAAAATGTGTTTATTGGGGAAAATGGCATGCAAAATGGTGTGTATTAGGACAGATTCAATAAAATGCTGATGAATTTTTGTGAGGACTATAAAAAAATGTGAACTGATGCAAAATGTGGAAAAATTGGACCTAAGATTCATATATATATATATATATATATATATATATACTTTTAAATTTTCTAAATTACATTTCAAAGTATTTATTTAAACAACCTTAAATCAATGACTTCCCTGCTTCTCCTTCCATGGTTCATTTTGCATACCATACATCCCTGCATATTTTACATGAGCTAAACCATTCAGTAATCCAATGTTACATCCATCAAATCTTATTTACACTGTTGAATTTATCTTAATGCTACCAGCATTAAGATGAACACATTAAATGAACACAATTTTCACCCACAGTAAACATTTTCCAGTCTTCTTTAAATGTGCCTTCTTCTTCTCTTATTCTATATGTTAAATCTGCAAGCTGTGCATATTCCAATAAGATTTTTTTAAAAATGAGAAACTGGAATTGTCGGGCTCACAGTCAAAAAAGGGATGACACAAAAGGTAAAAAGGATGGGCAGGGTAGAGGAAAACAAGCAAACTGAAATCTGCATCTGAGTTACTACAGGCCGGATATTCTAACAGTCTAATTTAGGAAAGGAAAAGGAGCAAAAGCATGCAGCAATGTACCTTTTAGCCACCTCAGTTTTCCACACCACAGCTGCTCGGATAAGAGCTATAGATTATATGAACTTATTAGTGGCTAAACCTATTGGTGGAAGGCTGGCTATGCAGGCTAGCCTAGAAGATAGCCTTCACCACGTGAGGTCCACCTTCCCCTGCTAGAGACCTCCAGCTGCCTGGCTCTGTATCCTGCTGAGGAAAGGTGAGAGCAGGTCACAAGTGTGCAAACACCAGGAGATGCTCTTTGCCCTTTTTTGGAGACAGCCTTTGGGGCACTGGCCACAGGGGAGGAATATGACCGCCGAGGACGTCTCGCTTCCTGGATAGGAACACATCAATAACATCCCTTTGTGGGGGAAACAGACAAAATAGCCTTAACAGATGGCACCAAGGTGGCTGTAATTCATTCCCCAGGGACGTCTGGACATTCAACAGCACTTAAAAAGGGCTGCCAGCCTGCAACTTGCCCTGACCAAGCAGGGCTGTAATTGCTAGACAAGCTGGGATCCTCTTTTCTTTGGCAATCACTCGTAGCCGAGTAAGATTGTCTTCCATGAACACGGTCTTAACAGTGAGTCTGTAAGTGACTGTAGTGGCCAATTCTGGATCCACACATCTTTCCACAGTGGGGACATAGGTTTCTGGGTAGGAGTTGACCATGGTGAGGGTTTGCCAAGCATGCCTTCCTCTTAGAATGTTTCTCCCTTTTGTCCTGAGTTAGAGTGTCTTCAAAGTCTAAGATACCTTTGGTAAAGGCTGTTCTCCAATTGGAGCGATCGCAGGCCAGTGTTTCCCAGTTGTCGGTGTTTATACTACATTTTTTTAGATTTGCCTTGAGACAGTCTTTAAATATCTTTCGTCGGCCACCAGCATTACACTTTCCATTTTTAAGTATCGCTTTGGAAGGTGATAATCAGGCATCCGCACAACGTGACCGGTCCAACAAATTTGATGTTGAAGAATCATTGCTTTGACACTGGTGATTTTTGCTTCTTCCAGTACACTGGCATTAGTTCGCCTGTCTTCCCAAGTGATGTGTCAATTTTTTTCGGAGATACCGCTGATGGAATCTTTTGAGGAGCTGGAGACGGTGTTTATAAGTGGTCCATGTTTCACAAGCATACAGTAAGGTTGGTAGTACAATGGCTTTGTAAACAAGCATTTTGGTTTCCCTGCGAATGTCCCGGTCCTCAAACACTCTGCACTTCAATTGGGAGAAAGCTGCACTCGCACAGCTCAAGTGAAGCTGAATTTTGGCATCAGTGTTGGTCCTTGTGGAAAGATAACTGCCCAGGTAGAGGACGTGACTGACATTTGGGATACAAGTTGGGATAAGCCGCTGGGAGCTCAGTCTGACCCATCAAAGAACTCACCACCAGCCTTCCAGTAGAAGCCGCCGTCTGTAGATAAGGCAGCTCAGAGGCATCATCTCTCATGATGTTAGAAACTCGGATATATAAGCTGGGCACCCAATGGCACCTTCAAGGTTATGGTCACCACAAGGGAATGTCTATTCACCAGGGGGTTGGACTAGATGAATCTTGGGGTCCCTTCCAATGCTACAATTCTATGATCTCAACTATATTTCTTGACTGTAGCTTACTCTTGCAACAATTCACTTGTCCCATTATGCAAGAAGGAGAATTACACAGAGTGGAAATGGAAATGGAATTAACTATGGACTAAGGCAGAGGTTTTTAAACGGTGGTCGCCAGCCTGGTGCCCAATAATCTCCACAGTCGCAACTGGACCTGAGTCAGTAGCAACTTCATGTGCCTGGTGAATTTTGAGCACTGCCCATGTGGCCCTGAAGGGCTCTTTCGACTCAAGAACATGACAGGTGCCTTGGTGGACCCTATGAAAGACCACCCTGCAAGGTAGATTAGGCTGAGCGTGACGGACCGCCAGTCAGCTTCATGGTCCCATGGAGATTTGAACTCTGATCTCCTAGGTCCTAGTCCAACATTCTAACCACTACACACACTGGCAGCCAAGCTGACCAAGAGAAGGGAGCGACTCCCCTATGAGGAATGGAGGGCAGCGTTTGGGACTTCTTTCGTTTAGATAAAAGGTGAGTGAGTAAGTGACATGGCAGACGTTTATGAAATTATATACAGCATGGAGAAAGTGGATAGAGAAGTTTTTTCTAAACACTAGAACTTGTGGACATCAAACGAAGCTGAATGTGGGAAGAGTCAGGAAAAATAAAAGAAAGTCCCTCCAAAGGAGGCAGTGATGGCCACTAACTTGGATGGCTTTAAAAGAGGATTGGACACATTCACAGAGGATAAGTTACAGATAGGTAGCCGTGTTGGTCTGCCATGGTCAAAACAAAATAAAAAAATTCCTTCCAGTAGCACCTTAAAGACCAACTGAGTTAGTTCTAGGTATGAGCTTTTGTGTGCACGCACGAAATCTGAAGAAGTGTGCACGATATCTGAAGAAGTGTGCATGCACACGAAAGCTCATACCTAGAACTAACTCAGTTGGTCTTTAAGGTGCTACTGGAAGGAATTTTTTTATTTTGTTTTGACAGAGGATAAGGTTATTGATGGCTACTAACCACGATGGCTATGCTCCGCCTCCACTGGAAGTTGCAGGAAGGGAGTGTGCTGGGCCTGGGGGTAACCTGTGAAACGCAGTCCAGGACCGGTCCAGAATCCGAGGGTTCCGCTACGAGTCAGTCCAACAGGGCCAAGGCAAGACAGGAGGCAAGAAACCAGGCGAGGACAGGTACAGGATCTAGCATACAGCAATGTTGCTCCCACAACCTGGGGCGGGGTCCGACAGCCTTTTATCTTTGTCAGGGTAGCGGCCGGTCCTGATCCCCCGGCGACTCACCTCCCTGTTTCGCCCAAAGGCGAGCACTCCTCCTGCGAGTACTCAGGTCTCTCCTTCTCTCAGACCTTAGTCTCTGCAGCTCAGGAGATGTTGGTGGTTTACTAGACTCAGAGGCCGCCTCAGCCTCCCCTGACCAAACCGGTAGTGGAGCAGCTGTAAGTGATGGCCCAGCTGAAGGCAAGGAGGTAATCCCTGCATCTGGAGCCAGGGCAGGCTCAGGCCCCTGACTCGGCCCAGCTGGTGTTTGTTGCAGGGGAACCTGTGCAGACTGGAACTCTTCAGGATCAGGCCCCGTACTTGGTTCAGGTGATGCCCGAGGCAAAGGATCCGGTGCAGACTGAGTCTCCTCTGGTTCCGAGTCCCAGGCCATCACAGGGAGAGTACCTTTGTGTTTGGGTCCTGCTTGTGGGTTCCCCTGGCAGGATGCTGGACTACGTGGGCCATTGGCCTGATCAATCAGGACTATTCTTTCTTACAAAGACAGAGGAGGAGGAGGAGAGAGGGTTGCTGAAAAGCACATAGGAATGCTATCAGTTCCAGGACTTGGGGGAGCCAGGACCCTTTCCAGGATGAGGTGGGACATGCAAACATCAAGGCTTGTGCATTGTGCAAATGGCACCATGTTAGGGCCATGGGCTCTCAGCTTTTTAGGTACGGTAACCTAGCAAATGCTCAGCCTTGGCACCATCTGGAGCCAGGCCTGCTCCCCAGAAAAGCTCAACTTTAGGGGGGTGATCTCCTTAAAAAAAGAACTTTGGTGTATCTGCTGGAAAAAGCTCAACAATTTTGGCTGCCCCATGGGAGGAAGGACCATTGGCCCATGTAGATCAGCACTGTCTACACACTGGTTGGCAGCAGCTCTTGGGCAGCCCTGCCTGGAGATGCTGGGGATTGAACCTGGGGGCTGGTTCTACCTGGAGGCATCTGCCCTACTTCCCAGGTCCCACATGCCCAGGGCAGAACAGTTCCTGGAAACTGTGTTGTGCTGCATTGCCCTGGAATCAGTGGAGGCTAGTCCATTAAGGCTCATGGGACACTGCCCCACCAGACTCAGTCTGTCCTCAGAAAGCCCCCACCTGCCTGCTTCCTGACTTACAACCAGTCCAGGAGGTGGTGGCCCTGGCTCCCAGCTTCCTCTTGTAGAGTTGAGCAGGGAGGAGGCAGAATGGGGACAAACCTAGCATTAGGTGTCTGCAGCTGCCATTGGCTCTGGCTCACCCTCATGTTGGGCTCCCTGCCTTCCATCCTATAGGCTCCTGCAGCCACCTCTGGCAGGCATGTTAGGGCAGTTCACGTTGTCTTGTTTCATTTGTGGGGCTTTCTGGGCCAACCTTCAGCCTCACTATGGATTGCTGTCAGGGCTGCACTTTGGCCACGTGAGCTGAGCTCTGCCCTCTTAATCAACAGGGCTGTGACAACAGCTCCAGGCTGCTGCAGGAACTGTATGTACTAAGCCCGTCCTGGGAGGCAGCTGCTAGCAGGCTTTGGGCAAGGGGGGTAATGGCACAGAGATGGAACTGGTCCTGAAAACACAGCCATTAAACAATTAAGGATAATGAAATATAATTATAGGTACTCTGAGCAAGGAGTGCAGCACGGAGTAAACCTGTCAGAGGGATGGAAGCAAACAGCAGAAGCACGATCTGTTAAGTGTTATTATAGAGGATGCTTTTCCAGCCAGTGGGGGTATAGCTCAGTGGTAGAGCATTTGACTGCAGATCAAGAGGTCCCTGGTTCAAATCCAGGTGCCCCCTCTTTTCTTTTCTTTTTTTTGCTTTTTTAAAAAAAACAAAGATTTGGAAAAACTCCTCTTAGCTAAGGCTCAACATTTACATTCCTCCCTCGGTTCCAAAGGCACATAACATTTAGAAATGCATCTTCAGGACAAAAGCACACATAACTATTTTCCAGCACTCCCAAGGATTTGTTTTCACCAGGAACGGTTCTGGGCTTTTAACACCAGTGCAAACCAATGCCTACTATATCACTGCAGGTCGTCCATACTGCAGGAGGGCTGCCAACTTTCCAAGCAGTTATTGTAGCTGTGCCTTCAACAACATGCTGTTTTTCAAGAGAATCCGCCACATAAGGGTTTTGATTGCAGGGAGATAAACATGATCACCCGCTAATGTCTCTCTACCTGTAGCTGCTGTGAAAGGCAATTCAAGAGGGGCCAAGTAAGGGCTGTAGCTCAGTGGCAGGGCTCAGGTTCAATTGCCAGCATTTCCACAGAGTGGTTCTCAACCTGTGGGTCCCCAGATGTTGTTGGACTACAACTCCCATCATCCCTGAGCTCTGGCCTTGCTAGCTAGGGGTGATGGGAGTTGTAGTTCAACAACATCTGGGGACCCACAGGTTGAGAAAGGCTGACAGTGTTTCCAACCATGGGTCTCCAGCTGTTTTGGGACTACAACTCCCATCAACTCTAGCTAGCAGGGCCAGTGGTCAGGGATGATGGGATTTGTAGTCCAAAACAGCTGGAGACCAAAGGTTGGGAAACCTGGTTTAGAAAGACCTTTGTCCAAAACCCTGCAGAGCTGCTGCCAGTCAGTGCAGACAATACTGCCACAGGTACACCAATGGTCTGATGTGGTAGAAGGCAGCTAGAAGGTGCTGGCAACTCTACCATGTGGGTGGGCAGTTGCATTGCTAATGGCCACAGGTGATGGGAGTTGTAATTTTTTTCAAAAAAAAAATGTTACTGAAGTACTTCCTGTACACAGGGTAGAGGTTTTTTTTTCACAACCAAGCGATATTTAAATTTTGTTAAATAAACAAATAAAATGTGGAGGGCCAAAGGTTCCCCACACCTGGTCCAACAGGGTAGGACTGCCAACTTTTGAACTGGCCTCTGTTGCTCTGCCCCTTTAGCAAGCAGAGGCGGTTTTGGGGCAGTGCCACCAGTTCACCTGCACTCGTTGCACAGCCAAGGAGGACACCTTTTCAAAGCCCGGCAAGCTTTCTCCACCTTGGAGAAAGTGGGGTGAGGGCATAAAATTCTGGGCGCCGTATCACCAAGGTATATCCCCTGTAACAAGATCTTGCTTTGCTGGTGGGAATGTTTTATTTTCCATGGCAAAGTTATACGTGGAGGCCACACCTTCATTGCAGGAAAAGGAGCAAGTTAGGCTATTCTTTCCTTTCCCCTCCAATGATAAGCTCACCAACAGCACAAAGCAGCCAAGCTCATGACTCCTTCCAATTAACCACAATGGCACCAGTATCTGTGTCATTCCCTGGCGTTCCTCTCTCTGCCTCATCTCTGCATTCGTACCGGCCCCAGTAGACTGAAGGTTGCCGGATTCTGCTCCTGTGCCTTTAACCGCAGTTCGTTCTGTAGACATTCGCTGGTAATAATGCCTGCCTCCATGCTGCGATGAGCTCCACCTGCTGATTTCTGCAGGTTTTGTGGCTACTAAAGGCATAGCAGCCGGCTGGGCCTGCTTTTCTCATCAGCAGGTATCCCATCCCAAATTCCATCCGAGTATTTGCTTGAGCTGAATGGAAGGCAGTGATGGCTGATGATAGCAGTGTCTCAATATCAAGCTAACAAGTGGCATATGCAATTACAATGTGAATGAATCCGCATGTAAATTGCGGACATACAATGACTTTCTTGTTCTCCTCTCCCCCCTGCCTCGTATTTTATCTGAAGCCATTTGTGATTTGTAAATTCCTTTGTTTTTACCGCTTTCCATGCCAGCTGCATTGTGAGGGCTCTAAAAGGCAGGCTAGAAAGATATTAAAGAAACCAGCAAACGAATACAGTGTTACACAGGCACCCCCAACCTTCGGCCCTCCAGATGTTTTGGACTACAATTCCCATCATCCCTGACCACTGGTCCTGTTAGCTAGGGATCAGGGGAGTAGTAAGTCGCAGGTTGGGGGTGCCTGGTGTTACAGAACTGGGGGGCTGGTTTGGTTTTTTTTGTTTGTTTTTTTTATAAATAATTTTTATTAAGGTTTTCCAAATTAAAACAAATTAAATCCAATTTATAAACTTTTTCCAATAACTAGGACTTCCCCTCCCCACCCCCTCATGTATTCCAAATCTTCCAAATAAACAATTAGGTTCAACAAATTCTTATCCCCAAATTGCAATCATCCTCCATTACCCAGTTTAGCGTAATTCCCATCCCCCTAAGATCGATCTATTCCCTTCCACGAGTTTCCCCCTTTCAAACATAATACAAAAAACAACAACATAGAATTAAATAATAATTTTACAACCTTTGGATTCCAACTTTCCCTCCCCTTTTTCCCTGTTACGTTCCTCCTAGCCCTCCATCTCTAATATCTTCCTGGAGTTCCCACATTGCGTTAAACCCACATCCCTCTGATTCTTTGCCAGTCTTATTAATTGCAAATGTCCAATCATTAAATTACGAATGTCCAATCCTAAAAGAAGTCTAACGAGAAGAGGGTCCATTTCTTCTATCCAGATTTTTATATCCAGGAGTAAAAACTCCAATTTTAAATCCATAAGCTTGTCAAATCTGGATATCCCAAATATCCCCTTTCCCATTTCTGTCCAGTTCTTGTTATTTCCTTGTTCTTGTCGGCCATTCTCCTCCTTTTTGTTTCTCTGTTCTCCCACAGAAATGTTCTTTCTCCAAAAGTTTCTAATATCCCTGCAGAGGCTTGTTGTTCAGGAGCAAAACATTACATCATGATCCTTTCATTTTCCAACAGATAGTTCCATTGTTTCCTATAGTGTGTAGACCTCTGTAGACAAAATAGTGTTCCATTTCTGCAGTTTCCCAGGAGATTAAAAGTTCTATTCAACTGCACATGTTTCCTGTCAAAAACACATGCAATATCCCTCAGCTCCTCTAGGTGAATTCCCGTAACAAAGTTCCCTTCCAAAGCCCATCCACCAGTCCAAATAGCTTGTTTATCCTTATTTGAACAATTTGAAACAATTTATACCCAACTTATATCAAATGTAACCGGCAAAGTCCATAACCAAGTCTCTGTTACATTCTTCCGTTTTGACAGCTCCTTGACAGCTGTCAAAACCTGTCAAAACCTCCGTTACTCTTCTCCAGGCATTTTCACGAATCGCTCCAGGGATTCCGGGGGGGTGTGTGTGTTGCTTTTTAATACAAATTCCACTTTTCTCCTCCGGCTCAATCTTATAAATTTCCCTCGCGAAGTTGCTAATTCGGTGAAATAAGGTTACTCTCGATCTTAGTTATCCATTCCTTTGTTTTGGCTCTTCTACAATTTCGGGGGGGGGGGCTGACTTCCTTTTTTCCACCTCCCCCGTTCGC
This sequence comes from Podarcis erhardii, assembly GCF_964252035.2. NCBI lineage: Eukaryota > Metazoa > Chordata > Lepidosauria > Squamata > Lacertidae > Podarcis > Podarcis erhardii. The sequence continues at coordinate 36,545,309 of NC_138503.1, forward strand.
TCCAAATTTTAAAAATTTGTCCCCTTTTTTTTGTCCATATTCCAATTACTCACGGGTTCTTCTTTTAGATCCAAATTTTCAATAGAAGAAGTCAGCGCTCTCCGCCGGATGGCATGCGGCTGCGCTCGGCAGGGATAGCAGAGAACTCAAGCACCACGCTTCTCCCCGGCACCCAATCCGGAGCCTTTAAAAAGGCTCCTTCACGAGTCGGGAGGGCGCTAACGGTGCCAGCCGAGTCTCCATGTCCACGGCCTCCTCTGGCCGTGGTTTTTAAGGGTCCCCGCATCGCCGGTGCGGTAGGACCCAGCCCCTGCCGAGCAGACTCCCTCCGGAGCTCGGAGGGAGTCCGCCATTCGGCGCTGGCGCCAACCCGGAAGTCAGAACTGGAGGGCTGGTTTGGATGATGTATTCAGGTCCCCTCCAAGCTTGTGTATCTGTAAGATGAGAGTCCCTAGTATAAGGAACTGCTGAAGTGATCAAACTTTGTGAAATTAATGGCTCTAGCCAAGCTAGTTAAGGACCCTTTTTACATGTCTAAAGAGTTGGTCCAGTGTGCATGTGTTGCCATAGCAACAACTAGATAGTGATGCCTCTAGAAGGAAGTTGTAGGCTTCTCTTTCTCACCTCTCTGGACACCACTTTATCCTAGGGGGTGGGAGAACACTAGGTCCGGGGTAATCACATTTGGAGCTGGGAAGACACAGAGACTTGACTAACTCTGTGTGCTGAAGCCAAAATGATGATTTGGGGGTAGGAGGGTGCTGCTTCCTGGAAACCTAACAGGGCAGCAAGAACCTGTTGTGTGTGGGGTGTGTGTGTGTGTAACACAGTGAGCTCTTCCCTCTTACACTCAGCTTGTATATCTATGTAAATAAAGCCATGCATCTCAAAGACACCGTGGTCTCCAGTGACCTCCATTCTAAGGAAACTAGACGTGGCATAAGCACTGGCATCCCTGAAGCCTCTCACTGCTTGGAAAGTGGGGCACACACACCAATATAAATCCCCCCCCCGAGACCTGAGACATGTGACAAAGGATATACTTTATTATTGAAACTGTGGGTGCCTTGTACTCATACTTTCTTCTCTTGGGGGTTTGACTTGCTTTGTTCCCCCAAGATTGAGCAGGATCCAAGCAGATGTCCAGGTGGCCCTTGGCTAGGGATCCTGGATTTCAATCTGGTAGCTGCTATCAGAAGTCAGAGAGTCAAAGAGGACACAGAGAAGCTCCTCAGCCTGGGAAGGAAAGCAAATAGTCATTAGACTGTTGGACTCTGACTATGATACAGCCAAGGTTTGAAACCAACACTCAGCCATGAAGTCACCATACATGCATGTCTGCGGTTCGGAAATGGCAGCCCAAGATGCAATGCTCACTTACTGACTCCCCATTTGACTCCCCATTTGTGGAATGCTCTCCCAAAGGAAACATACCTGGCATATTTCCCTATCTCTTTTTACGTACCAGGAAAAACATTTTTATCCACCCAAACCATTGGATCTTAATTTTCTGCATATTTTGTATTGGGGTGGGGTTGAGATGCTCTTTTATGCATGTTATTGTGAGCATTAGGTTGTTTTTAACCCCTGTTTTTAATTCAATCATATAGAAAAATATTTATGTACCACTATTCATAAAATAGGGATGCGGGTGGTGCTGTGGGTTAAACCACAGAGCCTAGGACTTGCAGATCAGAAGGTCAGCGGTTCGAATCCCCGTGATGGGGTGAGCACCCGTTGCTCAGTCCCTGCTCCTGCCAAGCTAGCAGTTCAAAGCACGTCAAAGTGCAAGTAGATAAATAGGTACCACTCCAGTGGGAAGGTAAATGGCGTTTCCGTGCGCTGCTCTGGTTCACCAGAAGCAGCTTAGTCATGCTGGCCACATGACCTGGAAGCTGTACTCCGGCTTCCTCGGCCAGTAAAGCGAGATGAGCGCCCCAACCCCAGAGTCGGTCACGACTGGACCTAATGGTCAGGGGTCCCTTTACCTTTACCTATTCATAAAAAATAAATCAGAGTGGTTTACAACAGTTGAACAGATGCCTGTTTTTGTAAGTCACTCCTGAGTTCCTTCTGTTGTTGCTGGAAAAAGTGAATAATAATAATAATTCACTTTATGCGTGACACAAGCAGAAAACAGCAGCTCAAGACTGGAGCAGGTGAGTCTCTCTGCTAGATGCACACACCTTTGAAAACAAGGGTTTGCTTCTCATCAAGTGTGAAGCTGATACGTAGCCTGAACTGTCTAATAAATTGAGGGTTTAGAAAAGAAGAGATTAGCAATCAGAATATTCAGGTCTGGGTGCAATTGTGAGTTAGGCAGCTGCCCAACCCCCAAAATAAAAATTAAAAAACCTGTTCTGAGATTCTAGAAAATGCTTCATGTTGATTGGCCAGCCGAGGCTGCATATAAAGATGCACATGTACAGTTACCAAGAAACTGCATGGGCTGGATATCCAGAATTGATGGGGACAGCGTGAGATTGTATCTGTATCCAAGGGGAAGCTTATGTAAGTGTGGGGGTCACTGCAGGACTTCTAACTGGCTGGGATCCTTCCAGGTGGAACCATCAACCTGCTGTTCTGAACAAGGGAGCCAAATGCTATGCACTCTTCCTGGCCTCCTGTCACATTTCTGGTTATTTTCTTTTTTTAGAACAATCCTGCTATGGTGAGGGCTGCCCTCATCTGTTTCTTTGTTCCTCTCAGAGTATTGGAGCAGCTTAACGACATAATGGCTCCCTTTCCAGGGCGTACATTTGAATCAGCCCTCCCAAAGAACCTGGGAACTGCAATTTGTTATGGGAATAGGACTTTTGGTGAGGGGTAAACTGCAATTCCCAGGGGGAAATCCTGCGCTTTAGATACACGGTGTATATGCAGCCCGAAGCTGCCTCTTGGCTGGGAGGTGCAAACTGATTTACAACTAGCTGACCAGTGGAAGCAACCGGCAAGTCAGGCTGTGGTCCACTGAAAGCAAAATGTGCAGCGCTCTTAAAAAATATGAAAAGCTTCCTGGGATTGATCTCTGCAGAGCACTGCAGCTGTGCCCCCAGGAGCCATTTCCATCTACAAGGATTTAAGATCTCAAATCCTGCTATTTAACCCTGTTGATATGCCTAATATATTGCACTAAGCTCCGACTCAAGGGTCTTGGCTGGCATTTCACAAATTCATTCTGATGCAGCCAGAAGATGATCCAGTGGGCTTTCTTTCTAGGGGCAATATTTGGAGGCAGGTTCTTCTGCCAGTTTGTTCCCAGGGAAAGTGTGCTGTGATTTAAGGAGATGCAGCAATCCACACGGGGAAGCAGGTAGGATGGAAAGAGGGACAGACTTTGGTCCTTTTAATGGCCAAACAATGTGTATGTACGAGTTCCTACGTATATAGATATAATGGGGGAGTGAGGGGGGACGCTAAAGGACACGGCTGGAGCCATCCTCACATTATCCTCTGCTAATATCCTCTGCTAATATCTGCTTTGGCAGAGTACACCCAAGCACTGAGCATAGGAGCACTTTAGGCTGTGCATTGTGCGTGGTCACAGCTACACCATATACGTATTTAAAGCACACTGATTCCCCCAAATGGCAGCTCGGAACTGTAGCTCATCCCCATCAGAGCTACAATTCTCAGCACCCTTAGCAAACCATTGTTCCCAAGATTCTTTGGAGGAAGCTATCTGCTTTAAATATGTAATGTGGGTGTGGCTTCAGGGACTATCTGAGCAGTTCTATGTTTAAGCCTTCTCAGAATCCTGGTATGGGGTAAATATCTAGTAGCAATTCTAACAATGGTAGTGATTGTAGGGTTGCCAACCTTTTTCTTTGTCTTAAAAAAAACAACCCTACTCCTCTGCCCTTAAAAGCAGCCTGGTACATGGAGATTTAGTAAGTGAGGCTTTCCTTTGCAGGGAGATGAGCAAAGGGAAAAGCCTCAGAGTGCATAATTTCTGTGTGCTAAGCTGCAGTCCAAAACACAGGAGCCAGAAAAGTAAAAAGAAGTTGGCAACCCCATTCAAAGTAGTAGTAGTATTAGCAGCAGTAGCTGTTATGGAACCAGGGTATGTGTCCGTCTGTCTGGATGATACCTATGAGTCCCTTCCAAACCTATCTGCTGAACCAGTCAGGCCAGTTTCTTTGTAAGATAACGGCCTGAGCTGGCCAGTTAAGTACAGTGATACCTCGGGTTAAGAACTTAATTTGTTCTGGAGGTCTGTTCTTAACCTGACACTGTTCTTAACCTGAAGCACCACTTCAGCTAATGGGGCCTCCCACTGCCACTGCACAATTTCTGTTCTCATCCTGAAGCAAAGTTCTTAACCCGAGGTACTATTTCTAAGTTAGCGGACTCTGTAACCTGAAGCGTCTGTAACCCGAGGTACCACTGTACTTCCATTTACATATCCAAAGAGGTTTCCCTGTTACCGTAGAGACAAAAGGGTAGTCCTTTCTCCACCTCGTCTGGCTGGATGCCACATCAACCTAGAAGGGAGAACTAGAAGCTAAGGCGGGCTCTCTCTCTCTGTGTGTGTGTGTGTGTGTGTGTGTGTGTGTGTGTGAGAGAGAGAGAGAGAGAGAGAGAGTGTGTGTGTGTGTGTGTGTTTTGGCTGACGTTGGAGGTTGCAGACACAGAGGCTTGTTTTGCTCTGCACTGGACTCAAAACTGCAGCTACAGGATCTCCCTGGGAATCTCTTGGCGAGGCAAGATCCCCACCCCTATCTTATGCACATGTTGTCTAAATAAAACCCTATATCCTAGGGACACCACAGTCTCCATTGACCTTCATTCCAAGGAAACTGAGCCCTGGGTAGGCACAGGCATCGCTGGAGTCTCTTGCTGCTCGGAGATGGGGTGCACGTAATGGTAACAGGAAGAGGAGAAAAAGTAGTGGGGTGTCAAATCAGGGGCATAGATAAGCAAGAGGAGAGTTGCACTTGCCTGTTTTTCAGTCTTTGGATACAGAAGTTGTTTCATGCACTCTGACACAGCTTGTTCCTGACAGTGATCACTGGGAGGCAGGGGGAGGGGGCATTGAGGAGAGAAAAAAGACCAAGGGCGGGGGGAAAGCAACTGTTAACACATTGCAGCAGAATCTGTCAACGCCTAGAAACTGCCTAGTTCTGGGGAGGGGGCTTTATGGGTCGGCCTGCCTGTGTCTGCTGCTGAACCGCATAAGCCTTTTAAATCCAGGGTTCAACAAAGCTTTGCCTAAATGGATTTGAGAATTTAAAAATATAATCCTTCAATATACACAGTAATGACCTGTTATGTAAGACACTCTCTAGAAATGTAGGAGAGGAGGGGGGCGGGGAGGGGAAGAGGTGCTTATGGGCATTTAATAGCTCTGGAAACCCCAGCCGGGAAGCAGAGGTTGCAGCCACCAGGATGAAGCTAAGCAGGTCTGAGCCTGGTCATCGTCTGGATGGGAGACCCTTTGCGTATCCCATTTATGGCAGCTGAAACTCGATGGGGTAAAAGGCAAAGCAGGTGTAGCCACTGCTAGTCCTACTCAGAGTAGACCCATTGAAATTGATGGACGTGGCTAACTTAGGTTCATTCATTTGAGTGGATCAACTCTGAGTAAAACTTAATTTAATAAAACCCACAGGCAGGATAGAAGTGAAATAATAACTGAATCGCAGCCATTTTAAGCATCATAGATTTTAATTTCTTTGGACCAGCAGACTTCCAAAGACCCTCGCAGCTGAGAGACACCTCTGGTTTTCAGTTTCCATCTCCTCACCATAATCTGAATGATGCTTATAGGTAGGGAAGCAATTGTTCTAGCCTATGCAGCATTTCTGTTATTTAAGATTGATTTGCCCATTAGCCCCTAATCCCAAAGAAAATACACCTTTTAAGAGTTAATCTATGCAACCTGCAAAGGGTGGGAGACAGACTGCTGTTAAGGAGCAAACCAACACCCTGATGACAGTGTATAGCTGTTGAACTACAACTCCCAGCATGCCTGATGCCATGCATCCCATGGCTGATGGGATCTGGAGTTCAGCAACTTCTGAGAGACAGTGTGGTGGAGAGGTTAGAGTCTTGGACTAGGGCCTGGGAGGGTTCAAATCCCCACTCAGCCATGAAGCTCACTAGGCTTGGACCAGTCACTGGCTTTCAAATGAACCAACCTCACAAGGTTGTTGTGAAGAAATAATGGGGGGAAGAAGAACTACATTCAGCACTTTGAGCTCATTGGATGGGATATAAATGTACTGTAAAAAAATCCCCACAGATTGCATTCCCCAGGTGTGTCTAGGGATATTTGAGGAATTAGATTCCTGTGAATTCCAATGGGAACCAACCTGATTTGCACCTCCTGGGCTAATGTGCCAACCTGGCAGGCCATCAATGAGATCGCACCTAAGCGCCCTCTGCGACCCCGCAGAAACCGGGCTCCCTGGTTTACCGAGGAGCTCTGGAAAATGAAGCGGGACCTCAGACGGCTAGAGCGAGTATGGCAGGGTGCCCGTGACGGAGCTTCAAGAACATCTTATAGGGTTTTTATGAAAACCTACGAGATGGCAGTGAAGGCTGCTAAGAAGTCCTACTTCTCAGCCTCCATTGCATCTGCTAGCTCTCGCCTGGCGCAATTATTTAGTATAATTCGGTCTTTAACGTCCCTTGAAGGACAGCCAAATTTAAATAATAATTTGACACACAGCTGTGAGGCATTTGCGAGCTTTTTTGCGGAGAAGGTCCTGTTGCTCCGCCATGACCTCCCTGCCAATTTGGATACAATAAAGGAACTGGAGGCCCCTCGACTGTCCTCGGGTTCAGTATTGGACCACTTTGACTGGATATCCCCAGCCGATGTGGACAGACTCCTCCGAGCTGGAAAGCCCACCACTTGTCCTCTCGACCCGTGCCCGTCCTGGCTGATTAGAGCGTGTCCAGACGAGGTGCGGGCCCCCCTGGGGGATATAATCAATCTGTCCCTTGGCACCGGGACATTCCCAGGGGAACTGAAGGAGGCAGTGGTGCGCCCGCTTTTAAAGAAAACATCATTAGATCCCTTAGATCTATCCAATTACCGCCCGGTTTCGAATCTTTCATTCCTGGGTAAGGTGATTGAGAGAGCGGTTGCTGAACAGCTTGGTAGGTTTCTGGATGAAACATCGGCTCTGGATCCATTCCAGTCCGGCTTCCGCGCTGGTCATGGGACCGAGACGGCTCTGGCCGCCCTAACAGATGATCTCCGCAGGCAGCTGGATCGAGGCGGGTCGGGGCTGCTGATTCTTCTAGACCTGTCAGCAGCCTTCAACATGGTCGATCACGAACTCCTGGACCACCGCCTTGCCGACGTGGGGATCCAGGGCACAGTCCTTCAATGGCTGCGCTCGTTTCTCTCTGGTCGGGGACAGAGGGTGGCGCTTGGGGGGGAATTGTCATCCCGCCACTCCTTGGTGTGTGGAGTGCCCCAGGGTGCAGTACTCTCCCCGATGCTTTTTAACATCTTTATGCGCCCCCTCGCCCAGCTTGTCCGGAGTTTTGGGCTGGGCTGCCATCAGTATGCCGATGACACCCAACTCTATCTGTTGATGGACGGCCACCCTGACTCGGCCCCAGACACACTGATCAGATGCTTGGAGGCTGTGGCTGGATGGTTACGTGGGAGCCGGTTGAAGTTAAATCCTTCGAAGACAGAGGTCCTCTGGCTGGGACGGGACGACATGGGACTGAGGGGGCAACTCCCATCTCTTGCGGGGGTGCCATTAGTGCCAGCACCGTCCGTTAAGAGTTTGGGTGTAATCCTCGATACCTCCCTCTCCATGGAGGCGCAGATTGCAGCTATAACAAAGGTGGCATTTTTTCATCTCCGCCAAGCTAAGCAGTTGGCTCCTTACCTCTCTCGCCCTGACCTAGCCACTGTGATCCACGCGACGGTCACCTCCAGACTGGATTATTGTAACTCGCTCTACGTGGGGCTGCCCTTGAGACTGACCCAGAAACTCCAGCGGGTGCAGAATGCCGCAGCGAGACTCCTTACGGGGTCTTCGCTTAGAGATCACATTCATCCGGTGCTATACCAGCTGCACTGGCTCCCGGTGGAGTACAGGATCAGGTTTAAGGTGCTGGTTTTAACCTTCAAAGCCCTATACGGCCTAGGACCCTCGTACCTACGGGACCGCCTCTCCTGGTATGCCCCACAGAGGAACTTACGGTCTTCAAATAAAAACACCTTGAAGGTCCCAGGCCACAGAAAGGTTAGGCTGGCCTCAACTAGAGCCAGGGCTTTTTCGGCTGCGGCTCCAACCTGGTGGAACGCTCTGTCACAGGAGACTAGGGCCCTGCAGGACTTGACATCTTTCCGCAGGGCCTGCAAGACAGAGCTGTTCCACCTGGCCTTTGGTCAGGGCGCAGCCTGACTCCCTCCTTTGGCAATCTTTACAAAACTTTAGTTTATGGTTGCCATCAATTTTGATTTTAATTAATTTTTATAATGTTTTTATAATGTTGTACTGTTTTAGTGTTGTTAGCCGCCCTGAGCCCGGCTTCGGCTGGGGAGGGCGGGATATAAATAAAATTTATTATTATTATTATTATTATTATTAATCCACCCGATACCACACTTCTTCGAATTCTGTGATACAGTTCTCTGCTCAACAGATGTACCAATATATGCTTAAAAATGAGTATTTTAGGGAAACTGATATTTAGAAATATCTATATTGAACAATGTGGATTTAAATTTTTTAAATTGTGTGAATTTAGGGCTTCAGCCAACGTTAATCCTATATAGAGTAGATCCATTGAAATTAAGGGACATGGCTCTCTTAGGGTCAACAATTTCAATGGGTCTACTCTGAGTAAAACTCAGTTGGCTACAGCATAATCGTTGGTTTACAGGTTAATACAGGCTAGAAATAGGCTTATGGATGAGCATTTACAAACGGATGTGGCTTGTCCAGTCTGCATCATGTTCCATGGTCTGCACTGTGTATCATTCCATGTAACTTAAGTTGGGACAAATGGCCTCCACTGTCCCTCCCCCCAGTGATGGTCCTACTATTCTCTCCCCCTCACACACCCTTACCAGAGCCTTTTAAAATAAATATCAAAAGGCCAATACTGCACCATACCCACTGATGAACACCCACACACAGTTACCAACATGTAGGAGCACATAGCAGTTTGTATGCGCATTAAATGCACACTTTACCCAGGCAATGCATTTTTGTACACAGTGCTTGCCTAGAGTACTGCCTTGCAAATGATTCAAAAGATTTATATGCAGCTTGATTGTAATGGAACCTCAAGGCTGTTTACAAAAAGAACAAAACAATAAAATTAATAAAAACCAGTTGAAAGGAACTACTGTATTTTTCCATGTATAAGATGCCCCCATGGATAAGACGCCCCCTATTTTTGGGGACCCCAAATTAAGAAAACACACGCGGGTGGCGCTGTGGGTTAAATCACAGAGCCTAGGACTTGCCGATCAGAAGGGTGGCGGTTCGAATCCCTGCAACGGGGTGAGCTCCCGTTGCCCGGTCCCTGCTCCTGCCAACCTAGCAGTTCGAAAGCACGTCAAAGTGCAATTAGATAAATAGGTATCGCTCTGGCGGGAAGGTAAACAGCGTTTCCATGCGCTGCTCTGGTTACCAGAAGCGGCTTAGTCATGCTGGCCACATGACCCGGAAGCTGTATGCTGGCTTCCTTGGCCAATAAAGCGAGATGAGCGCCGCAACCCCAGAGTCGGTCATGACTGGACCTAATGGCCAGGGGTCCCTTTACCTTTACCACCTCAGCACTACCCATGTATATGACGAGCCCCGATTTTAAACCTTTTTTTTTTTTGTTTGTTAAAAAACCTAGTCTTATACACGGAAAAATATGTTATTTAAAAACATTTTTAAAAATTTAAATCAGCAATAAGCTGAAAACTAGATTAAAACACACATCCACGTTCTACCTGCCTGCATAGGCTTGCCTAAAGAAAAATGTTTTCAGCTGGTGCCAAAAAGAATACAGTGAAGGTACCTGCCTGATGTCAAGAGACAGGGAGTTCCAAAGTGCAGGTGCTGCCATGCTAAAATATCAATTCCTTACAAATGCGCCTGTAGCAATGCCAGTTCTGCAGACTGGAGTGGTTGAGTGGGCATATGGGGGAACTGGACAAGTTTGCCTTTAAATGTGAACTGAGTCACATCCTCATGGATGTCTCTGTGTGTCTGCTGCGAAGAGACAAAGGTGCATTCAACTGTTTTTGCTCGTCAATGTCTCCTCATCAAACCATAAGTTAAGGGGGTGTCAGAGGCCTTTGTCCTGGGCCCAGTACTCTTTGCCATCAGTGACTTAGATCAGCCAACCTTGTGAACTCTTCCCATCAACCCCAGCCAAAACTGCCAATGATCACAGATGCTGGAGTCCCAAAACTCTGAATAAGCACTCACATAGGCTCTTCCTGAGTTGGGTGATGGGGATTTGCAGATGACAACACACACACACACACACACACACACACACACGAAGAGGGATGAGTGTTTGGAGAGGTCTTTTATTGCTTTTGTAAGCTCTCCAGAGATCTTTGCTGTTGGGCAGCATGTAAATATTGTTAATGAATACATAAACAACCACAACATGAAAAGCAGAGTCAATTTGCAAATTAATTATAAACAGTGTGCGTTTGTGTCCACAAGCAGCGCTTGAGGAAGGATCCTGGTTCCTGTCAAAAGTCTGCATGTGTTAAATGACTCTGACTGGTCCAGGACAAAAAGGTGTCTATCTGCACATCCCTGCCAAACCAATCTCACAAATAAAGTCCAGAAAAGTTTATTAGCCCCACGGGGTTGGAGGGACAATAACCAAGTAACCTGCCTGTCTCCCCATACACTGTTGTATTAGTGAATATTAGCCTGTTCCAGAGAGTTAGCTATATTTATTCTCTCTCTCTTCCTTTTTAGCAAAAGCAACAGAGTCTCTTATAACATGCTATATCCTGGCAGGATAGAATGACTAACTGCCCCAATAGCATCGTGAGCACAAATCAACATGAATGCACAACAAAAAAGAACTTGTAGAGAGACTCTAAATTTCTGTGGATCAGCAGGAAGGGGCCCAACTCTCTTTCATAACATAGCTAGACTTTAGACTAAGGCAAGGGAGACCCAGGTTCAAATCTCTGGACCACAGAGCTCCTTGGGTTAGTCACTGTCTATCAGCCAGTATCACCTCACAGGGGATAAAATGGAGGGGAGAGGGAGAGTCTTGAGCTCCTTTGGAGAAAGACAGGATATAAATGAAGTTAATGCAGATCTCTAATATTGTGAGTATATTTGTTCCTAATGGGGAGAATGCCAGCTTCAGGGTGGGGGGATGTAGGTCAGGAAAAATGTACGTGAGAGAACTGAACACCCTCTCTCCTGCTGTCAGTACCTTTGCTTTGATCAAATTCACACACACACGATTTGATTTTGAGTAGACAAAAAGAAATCCAGCAGATCTGATCGATCACAGATCTCCTGCAGCACATCTCTTCCTGCACACTGCAGTCTGCCTTTTGATGTAGACTTGGGTTGTTCTCTCCTCCCCCCCCCCCCAAGCAAACGCTGAATGTGGTGATTTTCTCCAGGGAAGCTTATTGATTCAGCCGGCTGATTCTCAAAGAGAGACTTCCCTTTCGCTGAGCTCCCTGTAGCTATGCGACCAGCGCGGGAAGCCTCCTATTGCGCTTCTTTCTCTATCTCTCTTGCTCTGACCTTGAGAAGAGCTTTCCCTTAGCCACTGGGCTCCGCCTCCTCTCTCAATGCACAGCCTCCAAAACCAAGAGCCTTTTGATAGCATGGACACACCAAGTGGCCCAATAAATAATGGGGTGGGTGCCTTCCTTGGCATTGCAGTTGAAAAGATGGGGGGGAGGGAGAGGGAGGGAAGGGGAGGAGAGGAGAGAACAGCTTAAGATAAATCTGCATAGTCCTGCATTGCAGGGGGTTGGACTAGGTGATCCTCAGGGTCCCTTCCAACTCTGCAATTCTACGATTCTATGAATAAGAGAAGTGGCATGGAAAGGGCAACTCATGCTCTCTGTGCTTAGGGAGGACTGGCTTAGGGAGGACTGTGTCAAAGGTGGTGGTGGGGTGGACCCTCCAAGTTCCCATGTTGAGGTTGCCTGTGCTTCACCTGAGTGTCTGTTAGGCCAGGAGTGGTGGGTGGAGGATGTTTTTCAGCTTGGGGACCACATTCCCATCTGGTCCACTGAAATATACTCAGAGTCGAGGGTGGATTTCATGCTCTTTATTCAGCTCATAGTGGCGAGGAGGAATGGCAGTTCCCCCAGAATGTCTGCTTTATATACATTATTACACAATGGACCCCACGTGATTGGCTAATTCTGGGATTCACCTGTAGGCCAATCAGGTTGCAGATTCACTTCTACCTGGAGCTGGATTGGGTGGCTCCTGTGGACCAATCAGACTGCTGCATTCTGGACCCTATTGTTCTAGGACCAATCAGACTGCTGCATTCTGAATCCTATTGTTCTAGGACCAATCAGACTGCTGCCTTTTGGATCCTATTCAACTCAGTACATAACACCAACCTTCTGGGGACCACATGCGAAGAGGATGCAAAGAAGGACTGGGGAGGAGCATCACAGCCCCTCTCTGCAGCCCACCCCTTCTTCCCAGGCTTCTCCCCTCAACAGCCCTGCTCCACACCCTCCCTGAGTGACTGGAATGAGCCCTTGAATTGTGATCATGCTGCTCGCTTGCCTGGATGGCAAGTGGTGTGTGCAGAAACCTCTGGGTTTTGCATGGCTGGGATGCAACCAGTTGTTCTAGGTTTGGGGTACCAGAATTTGTGCTGTGGGTGCGAGGCACCTGTACTTCCTAGATTTAGTAATTGTTAGGATTTAGCCAATACTTAGAGTATTAAGAGAATGTGCCAGACACTGAATTTAGCAGTGTAAAAATACAGGCTAAATTTGGTGTGTGTGCCCGCCCCCCTCCCAGAGAATCGCCTGGAGATAAGCCATTAAGAATTGAAGACAGAGTCATGACCCATCAAGAATGGCCACCAGCAAAGCAAAGGCTGTGCCAGCCGCAAATGGGGGACAGTTAGTAAGGCGAACGACCAGTCGTTTCAGTTTAGGACTGCAGTAAGCGAACAAGGGGAAAGTGTCAGTTTTGCAAGCTTGAGATGGGGTGGGCGCAGAGCTCGAGGTGGGCTGTTTGTTTTATGCTGCAGAATGGGTCAAACAAGATGTTTGGGGACCCTTGGAATTTGAGGATGCTGTAAAGGAAGGAACAGGCCCCTCTTGGGATGTGAAGGCTCTGCACTCTCTCCATGTAGGCTCAGGTTGTATCTATGTATAAATAAACCATATATCATAGACACCACAGTCTCTGCTGGGCCTCTCTGCCCAAAAGGAAATACAGACCCTGGTAAGCACGCCTGGAATCTCACACCATTTGGAGACTGGCATGTGAAGGTTGCCCATGAGGCAATGTGGTCCTCAGGCTGAAAAGAATTCTCCACCTCTGCTTTACTGGCAAGGAGGAAGTGGGAGGGGCAGGGAGGGAGGGAGGAATGGATTTAGGGCTTCTTCTTCCTTGGGGGCCCTCAGACACCAGGCAACCCAGGGTCACATGAAGGGGTTGAAGACTATTTCTGCAGCAGGGTCCCTGAAGAGTCCCTGTCTCTAGCATCCTAAGAGTCACTCAGTTAGTACAGCTTTTGAGCCACAGCACGCTCCAAAGCCTAAGCATTTAGGGACACTGAAAACACAAGGAGAACGGTGTGTATGTTCTTTTGTGTACAATGGGACCTCAGGGAAAACACAACTCAAGCAGTCCAAATAATTTGCCCACATATATGCACAGAAAAAAATAGGTCTAGCCAAAAGGAAACACATTGAGATCTGCAGTAATCATTGCAATGAATCCCTAATTACTATTATTGTATAACTGTATAATTATGAGATTCTTGCATAATCTTAGAAGGAGGCGTGGCTGTCAGGGAGTGTGGCTGAAATTGTCATGAAGCGCCCCTGCACTTCTGAATTTGCCGCAGGGTCAGGGCGATGGGCAGAATGGGCTCCTGGAGGGGGACACTCAGCCAAAGAAAATGAAGCAGGGATACTAGTTGGGAGTAGCGATGGACAGAATGGTGTTTCTCCATTACTCACTTTTCCATTATTAGGTTCAGCTTGCTATATTTCTGCAGCAATCTGCAATTTGTTTACCAAGACAAAAATCCTCACAAAAATTAGCCAGCATTTCCCTCCAATGCTTGCATGTAATTTTTCTGGCTACAATGCATTTTTGTAAGTTATTTCCCCTAATTATGCATCTTTATGCATACTCTCCCCTCATTTGCACATTTTGGGGTTGGAAAACTGCATCACAAAACTCAAAGAAGTGTGAATTCTAAAGGTTAGCTGTGCTTTGGTGTGCAAATATTTGGGAAAGTGCCACAGAAGCAGATTCACATTAAAATGCAAAGCGAATTGAATTTCTCTCCCTCCCTAGTGGAGACTAGCTGCTTTCACCACCTGCCTCCCAGAATGGGCACTTTGAAAATGGCCCTTGCCATGACAAGCAGGGACATCACACAAGGCACTTTTATAAGGTGCAGCTACAGAGTCTGGTTGAAAAAAACTGGCAACGCTGTTTTCCTGTGAAGTTCTGCCGGACATTTGTCTGCTCCCTGTTGGAGTCAGCATACTGGGCCGACTAGCTGGATCTTTCCTCTGGCCTGGTAGGCCCAGAAACAAGTGATGAGGTCAGTTAATAGGACCGTGATGTTCTCGCTTACCTGCTCAGCAGGGCATCAAAGCAAACTACTGCATTGTCTCGCTGGGCTGCAATGATCAGGCAGGTGCCCTTCAGTAACTGAGAGCACTGAAAGAGAAAAGAGAATGTGAGCCGCCTTCTACAGGCATTCAGTGAAAGCACTTTGCCAGGAGTCCAATGGGCATCTGACATCACATGCTGTGCTGGGTGGCAGTAATGCAGCCTACTCCATCCAAAAGGCACCCATTATTTACACATGGTTTTCCAGTGGGCTTCCTGTTTTCTCACTCAAACACCCAGTGGTGCACCAGAGTTACGGATGGAAGGATTGGTTCGTGCGGGTTCTCGGCATTTCTTATTTTTCCAATCTTCAATTCACTTCTCTGATTTCTGCAGCAATTTGCCGCCCCATCTCTAACCAGGAGGGGTGTTGCCTTTTGATGGATTGGCACTCGCCAGCCTCCATAAAAATCAAGGGGGAAGCAGTGCCAGAAGACCAGCCTGCTGCATGGCGAATCTGCACTTGCCACACTTCACAATGCCAGGAAACTTGTGCCACTGATGACCCCCTACAAAGATCTGTTTGGCAAGAGGGGAGGAGAGGAGATCCCAGAAAGCTTCCCTTTGGCTCAGATACAATCGTTCTGGCTGGAAGCATAACAGCTCCTCCCCTTCGGAGGACAAGACTCCACCTTAGAAGTGAAAGAGGTCTGTCGTCTCCCACTAGTAAAAGTAAAGGGACCCCTGACCATTAGGTCCAGTCGTGGCCGACTCTGGGGTTGTGGCGCTCATCTCGCTTTATTGGCCGAGGGAGCCGGCGTACAGCTTCCAGGTCATGTGGCCAGCATGACTAAGCCACTTCTGCTGAACCAGAGCAGCGCACGGAAACACCATTTACCTTCCCACCGGAGTGGTAACTATTTATCTACTTACACTTTGACGTGCTTTCGAACTGCTAGGTTGGCAGGAGCAGGGACCGAGCAACGGGAGCTCACCCCGTCACGGGGATTCGAACTGCCGACCTTCTGATTGGCAAGCCCTAGGCTCTATGGTTTAACCCACAGCGCCACCCGCATCCCCGTCTCCCAGTAGAGCTGCCCTGTTAATGCAACACTTCCTCCTGCCTCCCCAGCCTTTGGGTTTCCACCTTTGTGGTGGAGGCCCTACTGGTGTCCCCAGGTTACAAAACCAAGTCTAATTGCTCAGTGAACGATGTAATTGCTCTCCTGCACAGATGTACCTTAAAACAGCTGCTGTTGATTAAACATTCTGCTCTTAAAAATAACTTCCATGCTAAGGCTGAAGGGAACATTTGAGGCTGTATTAACTGGAGGAATGAGACACCCTCCTCCCCCCCACAAAAATATATTGTGGTCTCTTAATATTCAGCAGCCTTCAGCTAGCAATGCATTTTAGGACACTTTGTTATTAGCACTTCTTAAATACCTATAATAACTCGAGATACAGGGATTCCTGGGGAATTAATAGCATATGTTCCAAAATAAAAACAACAACAACAAAACACAGCTATCCTTCAAAATCTGTGCATTTTGCAATGCAATTCTCCAACCAGTATGTACAAAAAAAAGTTTATATTAATGAAAGAGTGCACAAAAAGGTAAACACATACAAAAATGTGTTTTTGTAAAAATCAGTCAAAACCACATACAAAACTGTTTTGGGGGAGAATGTTGCACACAAAATGCTGGTACATTTTTACAAGGATCGTTTTAAAAGATTGCAAATTGCTGTGGGAAAGTGGAGAACTCATTTGCGAGGCCCACAAGTGGGGCAGGAGCCCTCTTCCATTTCTGCTCCTTGGCAGTAACTAATATTCAGTAGTATATTTCATCTGACTTTCAAGGCTCCAGTTAACTATGGCCTGAAGAAACCAAATGGGCCCATCAGTATAATAAGCTGTAAATAAATAAGCAGTACGGCTTAGATGGAAGAGGGGAGCTTTGCGGGAGGAGCTGCAGCTCGGTGTTAGATTACATCTGAAAGGTCCCAGGTTCTAGGAAGGGGCAGACTGCATATGGTGGGGCAGAGCCCCATTTGCTCTGATGGACACTGGCTACAAGGCAGGGGTCTTCAAACCTTTCCAGCAGGGGGCCGGTCCACTGCCCCTCAGACCTTGTGGGGGGCTGGACTAAATTTTGAAAAAAAAAATAATGACTGAGGGACGTGAAAGGGCTCCGGAAAGGGGCTGCTTTAAAAGCTGGCCACTCAAGAGGGGCGGTCAGCCAACTGCGGCTCCTGTGTCTTGTGAGCGGCAGGGGCTGGCAGTGGTGGCAGCAGAGGGATGATGAGCGGTGTGCGAAAGGGCTCCAGAGAGGGGCTGGCACCAACAAAGCTCAGCCCCATTCCTCCTCTAGGCAGGGCGGGGAAAAGCCAGGAGGAGGGAGGGAAGAGGTGCTGCCACTGCCATGTGAGGGAGAGGGAGGGAGAGGGAAAGAACGTGCACACTGGTGATCCACATGGCGATTCCCAGACTGTCCGTGGGCCAGATTTAGAAGGCAATTGGGCCTGATCCGGCCCACAGGACTTAGTTTGCCAACCCATGCTATAAGGGATCTGCATCCCCATGGATTTTGCTGCTCTCCAGTTCCCACTAGCCCCAGCCAGCAAGGCCAATGGTCACAGATGATGGGAGCTGTGGTCCAACACTAATGGCAGGGTTTTGCTGTCAGTCTGTGTGGATAATACCAAAGACTGGAGCAATGATCGGACTCAGTATCAGGGTCCTTCCTATGAGTTGGCCTACCATGACTGGTGCCTCCCTGTCGGTCACACTCAGGACTGCAGAGATGAAGCTGGCCCGTGGTTCGTCCATGGTGGTGAGCCGTGCCCCCGTCACCAGGAAGCCTTGGCCAATCAGTCGCTCCAGCAGGACCAGGTAGGGCGGGGGGCTCACCTTCCACAGGGAGGTCTCTGGAAGGATCAGGCAGGTGACTTGGCAGAGCACAGAAAGCTGAGAGCACTCTGGAAGCGAAAGGAAGGGAACTATCAAATATCTAACTAATCTCTTGGTGAGCTCCAGCTGTTCAAACCCTTTCACGTACTAAATGAAGAATTTTTCTTGTCCAAATTACCATTGTATCTGAGAAAGACCGAGATATCTATCCAGCTGCATGCATATATATATACTATTCCCAAAATCAAATACTCAGTTAACTCAATTTTCAATTTGGAATGTTCCACATTTCCATTAAATGCTACATTTGCTCATATATCTGCAGAAGAGGAGATTGAACCAAATCGAAAGGACATCATCGAGCTCTTGGGTGTGCAATCTCTCCCTCTAGTGGCCAAGCCTGATTCAGAGCAGAAAAACGCACCCTGTTTACCAGCAAACAGCACCAGTTTCCCCCAAACAATCCTGTTCTGGAAAGGATCTGACAGCTGCTATGCCACTGCCATCCCATTTATTGCGTATTCTCAAGAGCTGCAAAAGAGGCAGCACTGGGGCAAAGTAGGGATCATTTATGTGAGGAACTCAAATGGGAGAGCAAAGATTTCCTTACATGTTCAGCAGAACTAAATGACGGATATGAGGCGGGTGATGGGGGGCATCCATTTCCCATGGATAAGCATTCAGGTGTGCAGCCCCCTCTGCCTGCTGCCCAATGTGAATCCAGGAACAGCTCTGCCACTCGGTTCTGCTACAACAGGGGTTCTCAAAGTAGCACCCATGGGCACCATGGTGCCATTGAGGTCTTCCCTGCCATGCACTAAGCCTCTCAGCACCCGCACACCCACTCCCTGCCACCTTGATCATGAGGGTGTTTAACTTCCTCCCTTGAAAAGTACGTAGAGCCAAAGGAGGAAGTTGAAAGAGTGAACCTCTCTCCCACTTCCTCACTATAGCTCTATGTGCTTTTCAAGGTTAATGTTTATTCTGCTGGGTATGACTTTTACAGGGACGCGGGTGGCCCTGTGGGTTAAACCACTGAGCCTAGGGCAGTGGCGTAGCGTGGGTTGTCAGCACCCGGGGCAAGGCAAGTAATTTGTGCCCCCTAACCCATGGATTTGCGCCCCCTAACCCCGCCCCCCCTGCACCCCCCACGCTACGCCACTGGCCTAGGGCTTGCCAATCAGAAGCTCAACGGTTCGAATCCCTGCGATGGGGTGAGCTCCTGTTGCTTGGTCCCTGCTCCTGCCAACCTAGCAGTTCGAAAGCACGTCAAAGTGCAAGTAGATAAATAGATACCGCTCTGGCGGGAAGGTAAATGGCGTTTCCGTGTGCTACTCTGGTTCGCCAGAAGCAGCTTAGTCATGCTGGCCACATGACCTGGAAGCTGTACGCCGGCTCCCTCGGCCAATAAAGCAAGATGAGTGCCGCAACCCCAGAGTCGGTCATGACTGGACCTAATGGTCAGGGGTCCCTTTACCCTTTTTATGACTTTTACACCAAGTGGTGTGCATTCTCTCTGTCTCTGTCTGTTTGTCTGTCTCTTCACGTTGGACTCTCTGTGGGGGCTCATGGGGGGGGGTGAGGACTCACTCAGATCCATGGACTTTCAAAGTGGGTGACCTCCATACTACATTTCTGAACTGGAAATAATTGGTGGGATGGATGGGCAGAGTGAGATAGACAGATCTAACCTGGGAGCTACAAAGTACAGAGTTGGGGGAAATGGGCACATTGCAAGATCACCCAAAAGTGACCAATTGTAAGGCCAAAATGCAAGGAGCTGCTCTGGGGAGTTTAGACATGTTTTTTAACAATCTGAATGCTGTGGTCAGGAATCCATCAAGCATCCATTTATTTTTTAGTAAAGAGGGATGGGGGGGGACCCCACACTTTTTAACGGACTCCCAACTCCTGGTACTTGATGGGCTCAGCATTCAATGAGTTAAAGGCCTAAACTACACTCCCCTCCTCCATTCTAAGCAGCAATTTTCATTCTCCAGATGTCAATACCAACTCTATGCTGCCTCTGTTATTTTGTTATTTTGTCTTGCTACCCAATTAATCAATAGCCATTTTAGGCTCATATAATGAGGAGGGAATTGTACATTTCCTTACCTAGAGTCTGTGGCTGCTCAGGGCCCAGTAAATTGAGCTGCCTTCTCACTTCCCTTTTCACAAGCCTGTGCTGTTTGTCGATCTCAAGGCAGGCTGTGGGGTCAGACGCAACAGTGCAAATCTGCAGGGGAGATGGGAGAGAGAGAGAGCAATGCACATCACATGAGCCACCATTGCCGAGAGACAGATACCGGTAAACGCTGGTAGAAGGAGTCAAAACAGCTTGCCCACAACTCTGCTAGAAATCCATGCATTATCTGCCGGCCTGCAAAAGCCACAGGAGTGATGAGAGGGTTCTTTGTCCCTGATTTCCTTGGGGTTTGATCCTGCACTGCCTGGCAAAGCACCTGCCCAGCACTCCATAAAGTTCACCTGTCAATATATATTGGGATTCCATATTCTTTGCTACTGCAGTACATAATAAAAAGTTGATTTCACTCTTAATGCCAACCTTGCACTGTTTGCCTTTTTAAGGCTACACGAGCACACACTGAATAACATGCATCTATTTATCACATTTTTGAGAGACAACGGGGGGGGGGGGAGATGTTGGGGGACAGCAAAACGAATCCAAGTGTTGAAAGGAAGAACTATGTGAACCAATACAAATGCAGGAAAATAGGCACTCATGACAGTCAACCCAAAAGGCACCCAGACATCAACCCTGGCCAATGGCCATGCTTCTGGGACTAACTTTGTTTTTTATTATTATTATTATTATTATTATTATTATTATTATTATTATTATTCCAAGTAAAGATACAGATCAAAGCACTAGAGAAGCCTGAAAAACTGTTTGATCAGGGACAGTGGAGGGAGAGAATAATGACTGTGTAAACCACGGGCAATGATTTTACACCATACCTCCTGGTGTCTGAGCAGTTGTCTTGGTACACAACCTAAATTTCATACTCCATTATCTGTGCATGTGCATGCTATGAAATCTTTGGGCTTTCAGCAAAGAAAGAAGGAATCTACATGGCACATACTTGGCCAGTGAATTTCATTAACGGTGTAGATTCCTGGGTCTTTGGCCCATTGCTGAAAGCCTCTAAGGGAGGTTCACACAAACACCCTCTTGCGTTGAAAGATGTGGAACAGACACAAGTGGGTTGTGGGTTCGTGCTGCCTGGCCGTGCCCTCACCATGCCTGCATTCCTGGGCATTTTGGCTGCCATGTGTCTAGAGCTGTAAACGCGTAAGAGCTTCTCCACATCCTGGGGGTTCCTGGGCCAGTCAGGGTCCCGCCATCATGCCTGGAAGGGTATAGAGCTGCTTCAGGCTAAGGAAGACCATTGGTCCATCGAGCACAGTGTCATCTGCACTGAATGGCAGTGGGTCTCTAGGATTCCAGACAGGATTCATTCCCACCCCTACCTAGAAATCCCAAACCTACATGAAATGCAGGCACTCTGCCGCTGAGCTATGGCCCTCACTTTTGTGCGTACATCTACAAACACAGAGGGTCGCTTCACGCGGTTGCTGCATGCCACCCAGAATGCACCTCAACGTCGGGGGCAGAGCAGGCAGGTTGGCACAGCCCTACAACACACACACAAACATCCACACTCTTTCAGTGCCCAATAAGGTTTGTCTGAAAACTCCCTGCCTGCAGAATCCGTGAGAGTAACTCAGGCTTTGCCAACCTAGTGTAAACCAGATATTGTGGAGAACACCAGGTTGGCAAAGGTTGGGGGGAGGGGAAGAGAGTTAAAAGTTGTCAAGAACAACATTGGAATCAAGGTCACTTCCAAACAAGGCAGCATCACACCCTGTGAACAGGATACCTTGCAGTTTGGTAGAGGGCAGCAATGGAGAGGGAAACTCTGTAGGTCAAGGATTTCAGCACCCGTTTACAAACTAAGCCAAGGTCCTAGTCCTTAAGCCTCAAAAGGACATGGGCAATATATTTTGCTGCAATGTCAGAAGCCGAGTGCTGCCGGATCCGTTGAGATCTCTCCTTCCCAATAATCAGGACTGAGAAGCAGCAAACATCTCTGTGGCCCCTACAATTTCCTCGACTGATCCAGATAACCCACCCTCTGCTTCCATTGGCACAGAATTTCATGTTGTGGTTTTCAAAAAATCCACGAGGGAAACACAGCCATTTGGGGTGTAGGGTGCTGGGACTTTGAGCCACCCACGGCCACTCTGTCAAAGGGTCCTTGAGAAAAAGCTAGATGCCGACCTGTCTTGGCTGGGGAGGGCGGGGTATAAATAAAAATTTATTATTATTATTAAAGGTTGGAGCGGATGGTAACCTTTGGTTAGCTGTGTTTGGAAGGTGTGTTTGGATGAGGCCATGGGAATGGAAAAGATAACAGATGCAAAAGGAGGTAAAAGAGAGAAATCAGATAGGCGAGAGCTCCAGCTATCGAGGATGAACATCAGGAATGAGGAGGGTCCTACCTCCTTTCCCTCCAGAGACGGGGGCCCAGCCCCACACAGCCCTTCTGGAAAGAACAGCTCCACATCCCGCACAGCAACCCAATACGATGTGGAGCCTAAGAGAGATAAATACAAAGAGATGATTCTATCAGCCCATGAATTAAACATTGTCTCTGTTCCTGCTCCTCTCTCGGGATGATTGATGGCACACAGATTCCTGGAGAAATTGCTTTAAAGGGCAGCTGTTATACACTGTAACAGCAAACATTTAAACCTATTACGCCGAGAACAGTTTCATTGTCTCCTTGCTATTTTGACTTCACTCTATTGTGACTCGGCTTGTTCTCCACACCAACACAATGTCACCATTTTCTTCCTCTTTGCAGCCAAGAAATAAAGTGTTGGAAAACTCAGAGCAGGGCATCGAGCGAAGCTGCTGCAGATACCTGGCAGGGGGCTGCCTGCTGAATGCGGCAGAGTTATCAGGAAGTGAAATCATTTTGGCGCCTCGGTCCAACATAATAACACTATCTTTAGTTCTTTTTCTCCATGTGTAAATAGGAAGGCCCGGATATATATATTTTTTCATGCCAGTAACAGTGGAATGAAACTCAGTAGGGATAAGGCAAACAACACCCTCTTTATATCTCCCCAGGGTCTGAAGGCTTCCCTACACATTCAGGGAAAGTATACACGTGCTGGCACTTTGAAATGCAGGTGGGAAGATGGCTTACTTGAGGACTGTTCCACATGGGAATTTCCCTACCTGCAGAAAGCTAGTGTGTCAGGGAGAAAGCTAGTCTAATTTTCTCCCTGGTATACTAGCTTTCTATGTGCAGGGATAGTATAATCACCATCGTTATAATGGTGAAGGGCCATGGCTTACAGGGAGACCTCCTTGGAGGTAAGGTAAGCTATAAATATAACAACTAACTACAGCAACACTCTTCCTTTTGGAGCTCAAGGTGGTGGCGTACATTGCTTCCTCCAGTTTATCTACCGAAACAGCCCTGTGAGGCTAGTTAGGTTGAGAGACAGTGACTGAGTCGAGGTCAACCTGTGTGCTCCATGGCTAGAGAGGAATTTGAACCCTGGTCCCCAAGGTCCTAACTAGGCACCCTCGCTGCTATACCATACTGCCTCTCTCCAACATCTTCTTTGTGAACATGGAGACTGAGCAGGAAAAGCCACCCTTTAATCTGACCCACTTCCACGGCTGACAATGCACAAGCTTCTGTCTCTGAAGAGCACAGCTCTAGGCAGAAATGGTGTGCCTGAATGAAAGCTCTGTGGAGCTGAAAATGGGAGCTGTCACCCTTAGTAGCAGGACTCTGCAGAGGCCGTGTGTCCCTTAGCAACAGATCTGGGTGAGGAGGAGCCTTGCCATCTCTGCCCGGAGAATTGTTCCACAGAAATAGGCTTCCACCTTGCTTTTTGGGAGGAGGGGATGCTGTTTACCAAAGGGAGACGATTCTAAGCTGTGCCTGTAATATGAGACCATGTCACTCTGATACCCACCATGTCAGGAGCCATGTTGGACAGCACTTGCTTCTAAACCCTATGCATACTTACTCTGGAATAAGCCCCAATGAATTCAATGAGACTTACTTTGGAGTAGGGATGTCAGAGAATTCCCACCAAAACGAGAGCAGAAATTGCCAAAGTTTGTTTAAGTATCCCACGTCTGGAGCAGAAATGAATCTAGTGAATACGGTGGGTATTTGCTGTTTGTTTTAGTCCACAAATGACACACAGTTGATTATCTGTTCCCATTTGAATTACATTTCCTTTGCGCTTAAAATATAAGTGTGTGAAATAACATAATGATAACACAATTAATTGTATAAAATTCTGCCACGGCAGACAGTGAGACAAATTATGTGTTTTTTGTCAGAAGCTGAACTGCAGCAGAAGGGAAACAGCACTGCATGTTATAAACACAGGTTGGAACAGAAACCAATTCCTTCTTACATCTAAATAGCTAGAATCTTTCCACCAAAACCACTTATTTGAAATGGGAACCTTCTGAGCAATCCTAAACAGACAGGCTCACCATAAAACCCATTATGGATTAAGCTGTGGCCGTACTGAGCTCTCCAAAAGAACTGATTAGCTGCTTGAGCCTCCTTGGGGTCTTCAGGGCCTAGCAAGTCCAGGAGCTTCTTCACTGCATTTTGTCGCTGAAGGCAGAGGACCAAGGAGGAACCTGAAGTTAGGTAGTTGGAGTGAGCCTCCAAGGCAGCAGGGTCCTGGGCAGAAAAGAAAAGAGAGGCTTATCGAAGTTTTGCATCCTGGACAGAAATAGGGACCGCTAAGCTAAGCAAACAGGCAATAGCTAGCTAAAGCCTAGCACATAGTTTCATGGCAGCGAATGACAGGAAAAAAAGGAGGTTTAGAAAAAGGAGAATATTTTATACCCAGTTAGACATAAGGAGGGGGGCTGTTGAGTCAATCAAGTCATGGGGTAGGCAAATCTGTCAATTTCAGTATCTCTCACATCTTCCTTTTTCCAATCTCAGATTCAGTTCTTTGCAATTTCCACATCTGTTTGCATTTTTTTTTTTTGAAAAAAACAATAAGGCTTCTCATGAAACTTCTTCAGAATTTTGTGCAAATTTCTCCCATTATCTGTGTATGCAACTTTACTGATAACAGCAGGATGCAAACTCTGTTTCCATACTGGCATGTTCTCCTCAGCTTGCATTGTCTCAGGGCTGCTGACCCACACAGCAACCTGGCCACAACATGCAAAGCAGGCAGATTTAATAAGGTATGCCCTTTCTTTCTGGTGCCGCATCTTCCATGCGCAGCCAGCCAATGGCAAGTCCCACAAGCCAGTGTCATACTCTGCCTGCCAAGAAGCTTGAACCAATGTGCTTTGGCAATTTCCTGCTTTGTCAAGAGCTAACAAGGGAGCTGCCTCTACATCCCAGAGTCAGTTCCCAACCGGTCAGTCTACCTGCTCAGCTGCAATGAGCACAGGGCAGACAAAATAGAGTTGTCCTTCACACAGTGCATAGTTAAATGATGGAATTTACTTCCACAAAAGGCAGTGATGGCTACAGGCTACAGGTTCTGTCTCTGGCACCTTCAGTGGGAAAAAGCCCAGGTAGCAGGTGAATCTGTAATGAACCACCAGGGATGCCGGGGAGAGCTGTGAAGGTAAAAGGAGTGGCTCTCTCCAACAGGAAGAGGCTCTATTCAGATAGGGATTCTGGCCACCTCCACACCATCCACTCTTATATCACAGTCATAGCTTCCCTCCAAAAAACCCTGGGAATTGTAGTTAAGGGTGCTGAGACTTGTTAGAAGACTTCTCACAGTTACGATTCCCTACACACTTAGCAAACTATTTATTTGGGATAAGCTATGACTGTTGAAGTGGTGTAAGAGTACTTTAAATGTATGATGTAACCTCTGCTTAGGCAACAATAAGCCTTCCACACCCCTGGCTTGTTCTGACTCTTGGCTTGACCAGGATTGAACAGTGCTATCATGTCAATGACAGCTGATGTCCCCCAATTCTGAGATCTAGACAAGCCACACCCCCTGGCTCTGCTCAACTTTCTGTATCCCTTGACTCTGCCCATAGGCATTTCTTCCCCTGTGATGAAACCAATGCTCAACACTCATTTCTGACCCACCAGTGTCCCCAGCTCTTAGCATGTCAGCCCCACTGGAAAGCAGTGCTTTTCCTCTATAGAATATGAATCGTAAGATTTCAATCAGTTTGAGAAACTCAAATGCTTCATAAATGATTCAGCATCAGCATCATACATTCTTGTAAAACTAGATCTCTAATTTAGTGGTTTGGGACTTACAGAGAGCTGTACATAAAGATTAAAGATACATACAGATTAAAGACTCCCTAAGAAGATGCAAGAGCCTTGGCTTGAGTGGGGGAGATACTCCAATGTGAACGATGCCATAAAGTCTTTACATACATAAATGTTTTAGGTGGTGTGACGATATCGAAAGAGAAACTGAGGAAGAGATGTTGCAATTCTTGGGAGGCTGAACGAATTTGAGGGCCACAGCTTATTGCATTCCATTCCATTAAGATATGTATACCCCAACCTTCTCTCATTGCCTAGGAAAATACAAAGGTGCCTTATGCTGAGTCAGATGCTCTACCGCTGAGCCGTGGCCCTTTCCCCAAAACATAGGAAGCTGCCTTCTATCGAGTCATACTATTGACACACCTAGTTCAATACTGTCTGCACTGACTGGCAGTGGCTCTCCAGGATTTCAGAAAGGGGACGATCTCAGCCCTACGTTGAAATGGGAGGGATTGAACCTGGGACCTTCTGAATAATCTACAACCACAGCCTTTCCCCATTGGAAAGTTTCGTTCTCAACCGAGGGAACCTACGAAGCTGTTTTATACTGAATCAGACTGTTGGTCTCTCTAGCTCAACAGGGTCTGCACTGCCTGGCAGACTCTCCCAGTTCTACCTGGGGAGGCTGGTGATTCAACCTCGATTTTTCAGCTTGCAAGGCAGGTGCTTTACCACTGGGATACAGCCCTTCACTGTATTGAGTCAGACCATTGGCCTGTTTGGATCATTATTGTTTGCCCTGATGGGCAGTAGGTCTCTAGGGTTTCAGGCAGGGGACATTCCCAGCCCTAGCTGGAGATGCTAGGGATCAAAGCAGATACTCTACCACTGAGCTATATGAAGAATATAAAAGATCTCTGTCGGATGACTGTGATAACCTGCTTCCTCATGATTCATAGCTGATTGCTGATGATAAAGAAAACCGAACCATTTTAAAAATTCTACTTATTGATAGCTTGCATGAGTCACTTTTTCACCATATGTTACATAAGTGCTCAAAGTGGCCTAACAGTAAACCTGAAAATAATCTTTGTATTAGAACATGAGGTCTCCAACCAGATGTCTGTGGGAAGCCCTAGGTGCAGCAGCTCTCGAGTGAGGCATACTGCCTTCAAGAGTGGAGGTAGCACATTTAGCCATTGTGGCTGATGGTCATTGGTTAGATTTATCCTCCTTGAATTTGTTAAATATCCTCTCTTTTTTTTGTTTTTTTTTATTAAGGATTTTCTTGTTTTACAGAAGTGTAGTGCCTCGTATTTTTTTTTTTTTCCTTCTTCATCCTCTTTTAAAGCCATCAAGTTGATGTCCTCCACTGCCTCTTGTGGGGGCAAGTTCCATAGTTTAAATATGCATTATGTGAAGTACTTAATTTTGTCTCTCCGAAATCTTCTAATATTTAGTTTCCTTGGATGTCCCTGAATTCTAGTGTTAAGAGAGGAGAAAGGCTTTTCTCTTCCCATTTTCTCCACGCCTTGCATAATTAATACACCTCTATTATGTCCCCTCTTACTCACCTTATAGTATAATTTTGAAATTATATTTAAGAATCCTAGGCACCAGCATGATTATATATATATATTTTAGCATCCAGTTCTACCATAAACTTTTTAAAAAGTTACTAGATATCAGCAATGGGTAGTATCTCATGTTAGTCTTACTCAGAGTAGACTCATTGAAGTTAAGGGGCTTTGTCCATTAATTTCAGTGGTTCTGCTCTGAGTAGGATTTAGTTGGAAACAACCTGTTGTATTTTTGGAGTAAGGTGCCTTACTGATATTTTATCCATGTTATTTCTTTCCCAGGTTAATTCAGGAAAATACAACATATTAAGAGGCAGAAGGGAGAAAGAGCTGTTATGTATGAAGAAATAAAATAGGATCTGAAGAAGGGTAAGGCAGCTCCATACACTTATGATATAGGCCTTTGCAACACAAATCAACATTTTATAAAGCTGTGACTCAGATGTATAAGAACTTTAGGGTGACTTTTCAAAATTAAGCATGGCTATTGATCTGCAAGGAGAAGTATTTCAATGGTTAATATGATTAGAAAGCCACAGCAATGCATTAGATTATGCACCAGGTGTCCAAAGGCCAGAAGGAGTGACTCAGAATGTCTATATTGATGATGAAGATAGAAAAAGAATAATGATCGGCTCAGATTGCTGCAGATCACAAGACAAATGACTGCAAATGAAACTCAGCGTCAGTGTGTGGTGTTGACTGGGCTCCTTCTGAGGCCCATGGGCTGGTGGGGGGGGGGTGCGCCCTAACATGAGGCACCAGAGAGATCCTGTTTCTGCTCCGCACAAACATCTAAACATTCCCTTGGATCATGAAAATCTCAAGCAAGTGCAGCTGCAGTGGGACAGCTGGCAGCCCCTCCTACTGGGAACTGGGAGATTGTGTTACCCCACTGGGACAGTCTTCAACATCTCAGTGGGAGTGCTATCCAGTGGCTATTAGAAAAAGCAGTTTAAAGGAGATGGTTCACTGTTTAAAGGGGGTCAACTGAGAACATCTTGCCTGAAAGACCCCAAGAACCTGGGGCCAACTCTGGGAACTCTGGCAATCTTAGTGCAGTCCTACTCTCAGGAAGAAAAGCTGTGTTGCTTTCAAGGAGAGAGCAAGTGAGCAGAACACACTAACCAAGTAGTCATCCCAATTTGCGACTTCCGGGTTGGCGCCATCGTCGAATGGCGGACTCCCTCCGAGCTCCGGAGGGAGCCTGCTCGGCAGGGGCTGGGTCCTACCGCACCGGCGACGCGGGGACCCTCAAAAACCATGGGCGCTGAAACCCATGGGCATGGTGACTCGGCGGGCACCGTTTGCGCCCCCCGACCCACGAAGGAGCCTTTTTAAAGGCTGCGGAGCGGGTGACGGGGTGGTGGTGGTGCTGTGAGTCCTCCGCTTCCCCTGCCGAGCGAAGCCGCATGCCATTCGACGGAGAGCGCTGGCTTCTTCCATTGAAAATTTGGACTTAAAAGAATAACCCGTGAGTAATTGGAACTTGGATTAAAAAGGGGGAAAAAAGTTTTTTAAAATTCGGAGCGAGCGGGGGAGGTGCAAAAAGGAAGTCAGCCTCCCCCCTGTTGTAGAGGAGTTAAAGCAAAGGATTTGACAACTAAGATCGAGTGCAACCTTATTTTGATAAAGTTATTAATTTTGCGATGGAAAATTATAATACTGGGCTGGAGGAGAAAAGTGGAATGTGAATTAAAATGCAACCCCCCCCCCCCAGAAAACCCCGGGAGCGAGCTGTGAGAGCGCCGGGAGAGGAGAAATAGAGCTGTCAAAGGAGCTGTCAAAGCGGAAGAACAAAAAGAGAACTTTGTTATGAGGACTTTGCTGGTTACATTTGTTACAAATTGGACATAAATTGTTTAAAACAAGGAATAATAAGTTACTCTGACTGTTGGGTGTGATCGGGAAGGAAACTGAGTTACTATAATCCCTCTAGAGGAGCTGTGGGACACTACAAGTATTGCTGGCATGGAATTTGAATAGGACTTTTTATCTCCTGGGAAACTGCAGAAATGGAACACTATTTTGTCTACAGAGGTCTATACACTAAAGGAGACAATAGATTTATCTATTGAAGAATGGAAGGGACTTGACGTAATGTTTCGTTCCTGAATAACAAAGCCTCTGCAGAGGAATTAGAAGCTTTTGGAATTAGAACATTTGTGCAGGAGAGCAGGGGGGAAAAAAAAGGAGGAAAGAGATCAACAAGAACAACAAGAATAACAAGAACTGGACAAAGTTGGAAGTGGGAACATTTGGGACATCCAGATCTGAAAGGTCTAAAGAAATAAAATTGGAGTTTTTACTCTTAAATACAAAGATCTGGATGGGAAAAATGGATCTTTTTGAGACAGACTCCTTCCAAGATTGGACATTCGAAACTAAAGATGACCAAAAGACGGCAAAGACTATTAAAAAGACGGCAAAGTGGACTGGTGAAAGACTATGGCTTAGATGTGGGAGCTCCAGGATGACAGTAGACATTGATGGACATTGGGAACGCAACCGGGAAAGGGGGGAGGGAAATTTGGAATCCAAAGGGTGTTAAATTAATTTTTTTTTTCTTTTTTCTATTTTTTTTTATTCTAATCTGTATTGCATATTAAAGAGGGGAACTCGTGGAAGGGAACAGGTCGATTTTAGGGGATGGGAAAATATTTTTAAATTGGGACAATGATAATAATTTTAAAACTTGGGGTAAGAATTTGTTGAACTTATTTGAAAGAATTGGATTACAAGAGGGGGAGGGGAGGGGAAGTCCTGGAAAGATGCCAATGAAAATAGGGTTTTAAATTTGGATGTTTTTCTTTTTTTGTTATATTTGAAAATCTTTAATAAATATTATTTTTTAAAAAATAAAAAAAAGTGATCCCAATTTGCATGCACAGGGAGGCTGTACAAAATCAGCTGTTTGCTGAGTGTTCGTTCTGATTTACTTGTATGGAGGTTACATAGCACCACATCAAATAATTGTCATTCTGCAGTTTCCATACATTTCCTCCTCCTTTTCTTACTGCAAAAAGTCTGGACTTTTTGGGAAGCGAATCTGTTCCTCATGGAGACTGAGCTCGCTTTAATTGCACGACCTGAATTTGCTGCCTTTGAGCTCAAAACACATCCCAAAAACAGCAGCGGTCTGGAAGCGCCCAAAGAAAATTGGAAGAAGAAGAAAGCAGACAATCAAACACAAAAGGAAAGTGGAGGCAAAGAGAGAGAGAAGGAAAAATGCAATAATAATAAAATGAAAAGTAAGTTCCATGCTGTAGGTTGATATTAAAAGCTAGGTCTGAGGCCTGAAAAGACTAGCATTGTAAATGACATACAGAACTCTCAGTTATGCCCAGTTCATCTACTTCTCGTGTTCTGTAGTCTCTCTACTCTTGACATATTCATGGAGGAGAAGGCTAGCCATGGCTACTAACCTGATGGTTGATGCCTCTGAATGCCAGTTGCTAGAAATTGCAGGAGGGGAGAACATGATTGCAGTCAGGTCCCGCTTATAGCTTCCCATGGGCACCTGGTTGGACTAGATGGGCCAGCCCAGCACCCTTTTCTCACAGTGCCCAGTCAGATGTATTGCTCTTACGTTGATGCCCTTTGGTCTTTCATTCCAACAAACCTGCTTAGCTTCAGATGAGAGGAGTGCCTTGACATCTTTTGGGGTGAGGTCTATGTGTTTCATTCCAACCAGGCTGAATTTCTCTAGATCCAGTTTCCGGAGGATCCTTGCTAGGTTACGGGTCCACGTGCCTGGTTTGAGCAGCAGCACAGTGCAGAGGATTTGGGCTCCTGTATAAAAGATCAACAAAAGGAGGATGTAAAGGTATTGCATTATGGAGCATTGTACCAGCAGAACAATGGCCTAGCTCTCCCAGGGGCGGGGGAGAGGCAGTAAACCAGTGTGTTGATTCTAAAAAGTTGTGTGCTGTCTGCAGGTGGCAGCAGGTCACAGAATGGAAACAGTGTAGAAAACTTTGCCCCCACCACACCACGTGCCTCTCCAAAGATTACCCCTAGGGAATGCAGACTCCAACAGGCATGGGGGGGGGTGTTTCCTTGTCCCTGATTTAGTTCTTTCCAAATCTGGCTCTTCACACTGATTCACAACCTTGATTTTTTAAAAAAATAAAACCTGCTATGTTTTTTGGGGGAAGCCTTTACAGTCTTTCTAGCAAATGTGAGTCATATGCCTCGATAGACGTGGAATTTAATATTTCACGATTGCCTTCAAAAACTTATATATTTTTTAGATTTCTTGTAGGCAGCATATGATCTAGTCATAACATTCATTTAGACTAGTGAGAATACTCTGTGCTGGAAAATGATGTCATTTGTCAGTGTCTCTTCTAAACTTGCTTCTCGAGGTTTGTAACTTCCTTCCCTTGAGTGTCTTGGATTGCTTTTAGCAATCTTCTCCATTCTTTACAAGATTTATTTAGAGCCAAAGTAGCAGTTTGCCAGCACACTTTGCCAGCTCACAAGGGGGCTTTTCCGAAGGAGTTTTCACGAAAGCTCCCACCCTCGTTTTCATCACGTTTTGCCACCTGTCCATAGTTTGGCAACAGAGATCATTAAGCTCTGCTTGGCTTTTGATCAATGCAGAGTGAGGAAAGCATGCCCTCACTCTGCATTGGCCTCATGATTACGCAACACAGCCAGTGTGATGAGGATGTCAAAAGTAAAATCACAAAGAGAGCAATGCTTTTTCCTCTCACTGTGGCATCTCATGGGTAAAAACCCCAGGTTTTCAAAAAGGCAGCAGCAGAAGTGTGATCACTGCTATGGTTAAGTGGTCAAACACTTTGCTCTTGTTTACAATTCTGCAGCAAATCACAGCTTGCAAAAAGAACAGCGATTTATTTATTTTTTGCAAGGTGGAGGGATTGCTCATTCCTAGTAGACTATTTTTAAAAGCTTTTCTCTAAGTTTCTTTGCTCAATGTTACGCTATATTATTCTATAGGAACTGAAACTCTGCTCCCTAATACGAATGCATGAAAGCAGATGGGCATTTGCAACAGAAATGGGATGTATAACTGTTCCCTCTGCCAGCCATTTCTTTCCTGCAACCCCTTACCCAGACTGTTTTTCCTTCAGCCAAGCTTCCTACCAGTCCCAGAGCCCAGCTGGAGGAAACTGGGCAAGGAGCAGCCTCCTGCTGCTTCTCTGAAAATCACCCATGGTCAATTTCTGTATTGTATTTGAAACTGTTTTTATAGATGTAATTGTTTTAACTCTTCTCCCAGATGCAATTGTTTTAGACACATTTTTATGATACTGTGTAATCGCTTCCAGCTGCTTTGCAGGAATAGAGTCATAAATGAAACAATATAACATAGCATAATAAACTAATCTTAGGTTGCAAACACAGGGTTGGAAATCCTGAATTTGCTGCATCGTGACTAATTCTGGCTGGAGACAAATCTCCAGTTCTGTCTTTTTATCGATTAACATATTGACTAGCATTTTAGGGCTTAAAAACAAAAACCCCACAATGATCAATGATTTATCTTTATTGATCAATAGGCTGTCCCATATAAGAAACCCATTTTTAATTCTGAGACATGCAGTAGCGGCTGGTGCCCATTTGGGCTGGTGGGACAGTAGGCCAGGAGCCCAACTGTAGGGGGAAGCAGAGTCACTGACAGGCAGAATCCCTACCCTCCAACATCTATCCAATGAAAATAGGGACATCCCATTCCATAATGCTAATTTTACTATTTATACCCCACACATCTTACTGGGTTGCACCAGCCACTCTGGGCAGCTTCCAACATATTAAAAAAATTACAAAACATTAAACATTACTAAAACCTCCCTATACAGGATTGCCTTCAGACAGCTTGGGAGTCAAATAATTCCATACACTCCAACATTCCTCCAATGAAAATAGGGGCATCCAATGGAAAAGTGGGACATTCTGGGAGCAAATCAGAAACCAGGACAGCTTCTCTAAATCAGGGACGTTCCTGGAAAATAGGACACTTGGAGGGTCTGATAATCAACTCCTCCTCCTCTGTTGAATTTTATGAGGAGGGCATTAATGCCAGGGCCAGGGCCAGGGCTGGCTGCAAGTAAGAAGGCAGGCAGATGGTGGCTGGCTCAGGGCAGACTGAGGTTGGTGAGAAAGTGCCCTGTTTACCCAAGCACTGGAAACATGTGCTTGGCTGAAAATAAGCAGAGCAGCCAAAGAAGTAAATTCCAGGATGGCAAGCTTGGTGTATATTCTCTTCTCCAAAGAAGTAAATTCAGGCAAAGGAAGACATTCCAAGACAGCATGCAAGGTGCCTCTCCTCTGGCCTTATTTAAGTCCACTTAAGTTCCGTGTTTTTAATGATGGAGCCCTCTTTGCGCAGAATTTGACAGATCCAACTTTCCCCAAGAAAGCAGCAGGGCCTGCTTAGCCTTGGCATCCTTACCAACTTGCATGGAGCGGAAGAGCAATTCTGCATGGCTTGTGTGAGTCTCTCCTGCTGCGTAAGAAAGGTGAAAGGACTTTAGTGCACAACAGCAACAACAGAAAGGGTTCTCGTCATGGAGTTGTACAGTGGCAGACATTGCCGACAGAGCTGAGGTGAATCTCTGTTCAGAACTTTTTTGGGGCTTGAAAGTGGGGATTCCAGGGATGAGAAAAGGGTTTCATAAAACTGCCTCCTGCCTGACCACCTTGTTTCCGGGGGGGGGGGCAAGGGGGGAAGTCAGCGATCTTGGAACCCATGACTTCCTGGTAGCAACTTCCAAAAATAAATTTATGTGATGTGTTGAAGAAGTGGATGCAAGGTCAAGTCTTACCTTCAGACTGGGGGTGCTGTGGAGGAGGTGGCAAGTACTTCAGGGCAGGTCGACGTTTGGGATCTGGAAAAGGAAGCAGATGGGCATTTTGTGAGGAAGAAGAAAAAGACAAAACATCCACAGTGGCTTTTTGGCAAAGAGAAGAGTAGCCAAAGGCCTATCCAAACAACAAATGCAAAGACCTCTGAGAGATGCTTGTTCTTCGAAAGAAAGGCCTCCTGCAGGACGGCAAAATAGAATTTGGTACAGTGGTTACAAGTGCCAACTGGAACAGAGGGGACGTAAAGCAGGAGGCCACCAGCAGGTGGAGCCAACTTTACTTTTGCCCCTATCCTTCTCCCTGCCAGGAAGCCTGTGGGAAAAGACTCTTGGTTTATCAAATGCTTAGAAAAATTTAGGCAATGCAAGGTCACCGTCTCAAATGGCAGGTTAAAAATGGAGTGGTGTAAGAGCAGAATGTCTTGCATTAATTAGCAGAAAGGGTACCATTGGGTTTTTCTGACACCAAAGAAGCTTCAGTCAAGCCATGGTCCAGATCAGCTCCATTGGTGAAGGGAAAGAATGAAAATACTCTACCCACCGCCTACAAAATCCTTCTCAGTGAAGAAGAGCGCTGCCTGCCTGAAGGCCGTCTCTGGGGTTGATGACATCATTCTTGGAAGAGAGCCGGATCCAGAGCTCACTTTGCTGTTGTGCGGAGTTAGTGTTTTCAGGATTTCGGCAAGGACCACAAAGGCACCAATCCTCCGCAGCACACAGACAAGGGCAGGGCTGCTCATAAGCGCATCAATACTTGTTTGCCAGTGTTTGTCTCCCACTTCGAAGGGTGTGGTTTCCTTAGCCTGCATCCGAGTGAGGTGAGGCAACCACTTCAGAGTGAGAAGCTCAAATGGCAGGTTCAAGTCTTCCAACGCTGCCGAGAGAGACATGGCCAGCAGGAATTACTGTTTTGCCCCCTTGCGGAATAGTCCCTCCCCTGGTATCCAATCACAGTATGACTTTCCAATCTTAACTTCAGTTCTCAACCTTTGCACATCAGTTTGCATTTTTTTTTTTTTTTAAATGTGCTCGTGAAACTTCATCAGGATTTCTGGGCAAATTTCTCCTAAACTTCGCATGTGTATGCAGTTTTGCCAAATACACACATTTTTGCAAAGCAATTTCCCTAAATAGAATGCATTTTCATGTCAGTTTCACCAACTTTTATGCAATATTAGGGTGGGGAAATATATCCATTTCAGTGACTCCACATTTTTTGCTAATTATTATTATTTAATTCCTCATGAAAATTCACCAGCACTGTATTGTGAATTTCTCTAATGCAGACCTTTTCCCCATGCAATTTGGCCAAATATACACCTTTGCAAAGCAATTTCCCCCAAATACAGTGCATTTTTGGGCACATTACTTGGCCGGAGAACTACATTGCAAAATTCAAAGAAGTGTGACTTCTAAAGAAGGGCTGTGTTTTGGTTCACATATTGTTTTTGGAAAGTGCAAATTAGATAGGTTCACCTTTAAAATAAACTGATTGGAATTTCTGCCCTGTTCCTAATCTCAGTGCATATAGGGTTTCTGGATCAAGGCTATGTTCTCTGTCACACAGGCTCTAAGCTGGGAATGACCTGGAGTCTGAGCAGGCTGCTTCCTGTAGCCTAGTGCAAGGATTTGGTGAAGGACGCTGCCTGCGCTTTTCATGGCTTCCTTTCCAGTGAAGGTCAACAGGACCACTTGTTCCATTTCGGGCTCAGAGGCATACATCCGACTGTGCAAAACCTCCAGGGGAATGTTCAAGGGATCTGGCACAACACTAAAATTGCCACCTGCAAAAGAAAAGTGGGGGGAGGAGGAAACTTTTTTTTACTGCAGAGGAAACCTACAGTTCCATTGATGCACGACAAGCGGGGGGGAACCTTTGGCCCTCCAGATGTTGCTGCACTACAACTCCCATCATCCCTGGCCATGCTTTCTACACCTGCTGTAGAAAGAAGTCGCTGTAGAAATACGCTTCAGTTTCCTTTTGGAAGTCTGCTCCAGGCGCTCCCATCTTTGAAGGTTAGGCTATCCCAGCCAGGGGGCATAGCTAGCTGCTCTGGCACCTGGAGCAGTGGGGGCGGGGCGAGCCGCCCACGGGGGCACCGCAGCAATCCGCACATGGGGGCGCCATGGCGAGCTGCCCATGGAGTCCACTTGGCAGACACAAGCCCCACGCGGCCATTTCGGGCAGCGCAGGGCCCCAAGCCACCGCGTCACTTCCAGGAGAGACATGTGGCTCAGGCGTGCTGCAGGCCAGGCCCCGCGGTAAGTGCCGCCAACTGCAGTGTGCCATTTTGTCACCACCTCAGGGATGACACCTGGGGCAGCCCACACCCCCCACAGCCCCCTTCCTATGCCCCTGATTCCAACTATGGAATAGCCTTCCTCATATATACTCAGTATCTACTCTGAATTATTTTAGGGGGCAGGGGAAACCCACTTCTATTTACTAAAGCCTTGTCGGGTTTTCATCATGGCTGGCAGTAGTGCTAGCTTTTATTACAATGCAATTTCTCTTGACATTCGTAGCCTGAAAGGAAACTGAGATTATAAGTGAATGTGCACACAGCCTTCTTTCTTTTTGTGATCATGTGGACCAACCACTAAGGAGACCACTTAGTGTTATGTCTAAAGCTTGGAGTGAGGCTTATTTTGCCCAAATCAACTAAGGTTGCTAAACCAACAACAAAACCTGGTTTATGACTAGCTGTTATGTGTGAATGTGGTCACTGTTTGGCTTCAAACATAATGTGAAGCCATGGATTCTTCGCCACTAGCTCCATCTTCAGATTCCTAATACTTAGCGGATTATGTATGTGCTGTGACGCACCCAGTTCCTGCAGCAAACTGTCGGTATAAGGAACCGCATGAAAACACAGACTAGGTTCTGGTTCAGCACGGGAGTGCAAACTGCTTTGAATGTCCTCCAAGAAACCTTTCTCTGCCAGTGCACTCATAAGCCCTAGGTTAAAACAAACAAATGAAACAGAAACAAATGATAAAGAAAGAGATGGTTGAGTCCGCTTATGGTACAATCTAATAGCAATGTCATTATGTATGATATTCCTGGCTCATATTTCCAATTGCCTATTCCAAAAACCTCATAGTACAGTAAGTGCATGGTATCTGCAGTCAATGTCGTATTAACTGTGCCATACAAACATTTGGAAGCCACAGCAATCTTCTGCTGTTGGCACACCACAGAGGCTGATGGAAAAGATGGCTTGGCCATTACTTTTATGAGGCAGGGTTTCAGCAACCTGCCAATCAGAGTGCTGGTTCGAATTTGATGTCTTTTTGGCCAAGGATGAGCCCTATGAGTTACTACTGAGTTTGTACACATGATTCTTTAAAAAATGAAATTATACATATGTGTGCATACATACACTAATGGATAAATATTGCCTTCTGCAAGGCAAAGAAGTAACCTGCTGGATCAGATCTAATCTAGGTTCCATCTGCACTATGCATTTAAAGCAATATCATACCACTTGAAAGAGTCATTGCTTCCCCCAAAGTATCTAGGAATTGTAGTTTGTAAAGGGTTCCAACAAGGAGACACCCCTCGTAGAACTACAATTCCCAGAGTTCCCTATGAAGAAGGATTGACTGTTAACCCACTTGTCACTACAGTCATACCCTGGAATCCGTTCCAGAAGTTTGTTCGACTTCCAAAATGTTCGGAAACCAAAGCACAGCTTCTGGATTGGCTGCAGAGAGCTCCTGCAGCCGATCGGAAGCTCCGTCAGACATTCGGCTTCCAAAAAACAGTTTGCAAACTGGAACAGTCACTTCCAGGTTTGCGGCGTTCAGGAGCCAAAACGTTTCAGAACTAAACTGTTCAAAAACCAAGGTACGACTGTATGTTACTCCACCCCATTCATTTCAATCCAAAGGAAAGGCAACGCAAACTGAGTGTGCGTGCGATGTAATCAATTACGTATCATTTGTGGACTGAAAGCAACAACAGCAGCAGATACTGATCGTATGCACTGGATTGATTTCCATTTTGAACATGGCACGAATAAGTGAGCATTGGCAATTTCCACTCCTGTCTCTGTTTTCCTTGCAATTATCAGGCATCCCTAGTGTGTACGCTAAGCCTGCAGGACAACTGGAGGGACCACACTTTCCCACCTCTTGTGCTCATGCTTTTCTTTACCTTTGAGCAACGCAGGGACATGATGGCTGGCATTTTCCTTTCTCAACAACAAAGCCAGGCAATGCACACGTGTTTGGCTGGGTAGTTTATCCTCCAAGAAACTCCTCTCTGGTATATATGAAGCGTCACTACGACAAAATACAGTTACCTGAAATGACACAAGCCAGCAATTTTTGATCTAAATGGCAAGGCAACCAATTTATGAAAAAGTACTGAGTGTCAGAATGTTCCACTGGGCACTCGCCATCTGAGCAAAATCCTCCCACACACAAAAATTCCAGCAGATCTGCAGCCTCCTGGAAATGGACTCAAAATACGCCACTAATGTATTATCTTCGGAAAACTTAAATTGAACACTGATCATTAATGGTCTAATTTTAGGGCTTGCTACATTAGTCAATCACTGCAGAGGTTGAGGTGACTCTGCCATTGCGATACCACAATATGCTCATGACTCTCTGCTGGTTTCACAATGATATTAGGCCTAGTCTGCAAAAATGGTTAAAAGCTGTTCTTGGGTTGTACCACTTCAGACAGCAAGCAGCTGACTGCGTGGCTGGTTTTCCACAACCCACCCCACATTCCGTCAAGATCTCCTTACATAGAAAAAAGACCCCCTTGCACACCAGAACTAGAAACTTTTTCCCGATACATTTTTTCTGTGTGCAGATGCTCTTATCACTGAACTATGGCTCTTCGCCAGAAGATGTATTTCTTTCTTTATATGATGATATATACTCTTCTAGTTCTTACACATCACTTAGAACAGCTAACAAGATTTGAAATCCATTATAAAATACAGTAACGTTCTAAAAATAATATTATAAAAAATTGAGCCACTACAGTGTAATAAAAACAGAGATGGGCGCAGGAGATTTTAAAAAGCATCAGATAATTACATGCTCCCAAAACCTGCCTCAACACCCACAAGCATCTGGTTGGCCATTGTGAGAACAGGATGCTGGACTAGATGGAACATGGGCCGGATCTAGCAGGGATATTCTCATGCCCTTAAATATGCTGCCCTTTTCCCCAGATAGGAAATCCATAGGACAACCCCAGATAGGACAACCAAGTTCCCACCACCACCACTTATGGCTTTTCAATACTTGCAGGATGCTCTACCGTTGGACTATGTCTCCCAGGCCAATGGGCTTGAGGACATTTATTACCCTTGAAATTTTCATCCAGACAGCTCCTCAAACATTTCTTGTGGTTCAGGCGATGATTCAGCGCGGTGATTCATCATCGCTTTTACGTCGGTGTGTCAGGAAGCTGCCGCTTGATGATGCAAGGTTGTATTATGTGCCCAAGTGTTCGTCTTGTTGCCTTTTCATCCCACGGGAAACTTTAAATGTCTGCAAGCTTGTCATCAACAATATGGGATCTCCTTGGAAAAGCAACATCCTTTTTGTGCCAATTTCAGGGGCTGATTTCAGTTTGAGAAGACGTCTTGCTGTCCCAAGTGGATCCTTAAGCAGAGTCTGTGACCCTCCAGCTGTTGGAACTAGAATTCCCATCATCCTTGACTGCAGCCCATGCTTGGTGGTGCTGATGGGAGCTGAAGTTTGGCTATGTCAGGAGAGCCACAGGTCCCCGAACTCTGCCTTAAAAGTTGTGACCCTATGATCCTGTATCCATTAAGGGTTGGAATCTAGTAGAAGAGGCTGCAGAACCTTCCAAACCAGTTCCTTTGTTAAGGCCATGGCTTTAGCTGG
Organism: Podarcis erhardii; assembly: GCF_964252035.2. NCBI lineage: Eukaryota > Metazoa > Chordata > Lepidosauria > Squamata > Lacertidae > Podarcis > Podarcis erhardii. The sequence goes on from NC_138503.1 coordinate 36,585,539, forward strand.
TTTCAGGTTCGATTCCTGGCATCTCCAGGTAGGGCTGAGAGAGATCCTGGCCTGAAACCCTGGTAAGCTGCTACCAGTTAATGTAGACAGGACTGAGTGAAATGGGCTTTGTATAAGGCAGCATGTTCCTATCTTTTCATTCATCAATGCATGAAGCGCATGTGTGCTACATGGCCAGTGTTTCCACACCCTGCATGTGCAACAGAGTGCATATATTGTGGGAGCTTTGTAATAAGGACAGAATAAAAAACTGGAAGAAAACTATTTCCCATGCCTTAAAAGCAGAGATGGTGAACCAGTGGCCCTCTGGATGTTGTTGGACTCCAGTTCCCATCATCCCTGATCACTGACCATGCTGACTGGGGCTGATGGGATTTGGAGTCCCCAAGATCTGGGCTGCCACAGGTTCCTCATTCTTGCCTTAGAGGGAATAACCCACTTTTTGCAACTATGTTAGGAAATTGGATGTACACACAGATCCCGCTGTCACAATGCTCAATACACAGGTCCCGCTATTGCTACATGAATGGCTGATTCAGATGTGCAAGCAGCTACTTCCTCACTTGTTTGTGCTCTGCTGGTAGCAGCAGCCATTTTCAGACAGAAACCACGGAAGGAGGGAAGGTGAGAGATCAGACAAATCATTCCCCCGCCCCTTTGTCTCTCCCTTGGTACTTGGCTGCAGCCATTTCAGGAAGATACCATGGAGGGAGGTGGGAGATTGAACAAAACACGGATCAGAAATGTTCCCATAGGAAATAATGGAAATCGTCCACTCATTACGCAAACGCTCACCTACGGAACAATTTCCTGGGAACGTATTGTATTTGGAAAGCGGGAACCTGTGTGCTATTACCACAGAAAAAAGGATGCATGGAGGAGGAGCATAGTAGAACGGCTGAATTATCATCCTGTTCTTTATATTTCACCTTTCTTCCAAGGAGTTCAAGACGACATACATGATTCCTTCCCACCCCACCTTTCTTCCCACAATAATCCTGTGAGGTTGGTGAGGCTGAGAGACAGACACCAGTCCAAGGTGAGCTTCATGGCCGGAGTGAGGATTTGAACCAGGTCTCCCAGGTATTAGACCAACACTCTAACCACTACACCACACTACACTGGCTCTCACACCACACTGACCACAGCTGTCAGTGTCATCTATATTGAAAGGCAATAGAACTCTTGTCAATGCCCATAAGAACGTAAGAAGAGCCTGCTGGATCTGGCCAATGGCCTATTTAGTCGAGCATCCTATCCTCACAGTGGAAAACGGATGCCCAGAGGGGAGAACTGCAAACGGAACCCAAGCACAATAACACTCTCATCCACCACGCAATTGATTTCCATCACTGCCTCTAACCATGGAGGAGGAGCATAGCCATTGTGGATCGCAGCCCTTGATAGCCTTTGTCCAATCCTCTTCCAAAGCTATCCAAGTTAGTGGCCATCACTACTACTTCCTGTGAGAGTTAGTTCCGCAGTTCAAATATGCCTTGCCTTTCCCTCTGGGCCCAACTGGCATTGTCCCACCAGAACGAGGCTAAGAAGAGGGTGGGTGGTGGAACTCCTCCTCCTTCTCCTTGTTCTTCTCAAACTTCACGCACTTGGAGAGGGCAGGAGAATAGGCAGGGCAAGAAGGCCCCAGGTATTGAGAGCTGCCCCCCCCCCCGCCCCTTGCACAGGGGTGCAGGCCTCAGTAGGGCTCAAGGATACAAGCCCCACAATCACAGTCTTACCTGGCTTGCTGGCACACCGAGCATGTGAGCTTGCTTAGGCAACAGCTGCAGCTGTTTGGTCCCCTGGAGTGCAAATCCTCTCTGGGTGCAGGTTGAAATCACAAGGCCATAGATGTGAGGAGGCACAACAGGCGATGCCATCAAAATAATGTCTCCTGGGAAGTGCAATGTGGGGCGAGGAAGCAGAAGAAGGTTATCAGACTGGCTCCGAGGGGCTCTTTGTACCACTGCAGGGACCTTTTTACGCGTGACTAATCCCAAGAAGAAGGCTGGTGATAGAATATCATCCTTGTCCTTTGTTCTGATCACTATTGCCAAATTACAGTGGTACCTCGGGTTAAGTACTTAATTCGTTCTGGAGGTCCGTTCTTAACCTGAAATTGTTCTTAACCTGAGGTACCACTTTAGCTAATGGGCCTCCTGCTGCTGCTGCGCCGCTGGAGCACAATTTCTGTTCTTATCCTGAAGCAAAGTTCTTAACCCAAGGTAATATTTCTAGGTTAGCGGAGTCTGTAACCTGAAGCGTATGTAACCTGAGGTACCACTGTATGGAATCAGAGACAAATTGGAAGCAAAGGAGGAGCTATGAGGGCCAAGTTGCTCTGAATCTTCTATGCAGGCAATTTCAGTTAGGGAGGCCAGAGAGTTGTTGTTGCTATTATTCCACTTATTATTTATTATTTATTATTATACCACCTTTCACCTGAAGATCTCAGGGCAGTTCACAGCATACAAATACAACATAAAAACACAAAATACATAATAAAAACAAGAATGAAACAAACCAATTACCCCCCCTTTTTTTTTAAAAAAAGGACATAGAATGATAATCAGTCAAAGACCTGGCTGAAGAGCTACGTTTTTGCCTGGCACCTAAACAGGAATAATGAAGGCACCAAGCAGGCCTCCCTAGGGAGAACATTCCACAAACAGGGAGCCACTCCATGTTGCCACCCTTTGGACCTCTCATGGAGGAGGCACACAAAGCAGGGCATCTGATGATGATCACAGGGTTACGTTACCAAATTAGCTTGCTAAGGACTGAACTTAATGCGACATAGTTAATGCAACCTACTGCAAATAAGTGGTGGAAGCATGAAAGAAGAGTTCTGTAAGGAAAGGAGATTCGATTTCCTGTGCAATATTTGCTTCGCAAGAACAACCTTTGGTGGTGGAGACAAGAGCCGCTGGAGGCCATAAGGCTGTAGCGTCCTGCAAGTTGCTTGGTTCTTGGTCAGCATCTGCCTTGTGGAGTGAAGGCCTAGGAAGTCTGGGGTGGAAGTGTTATAAATGAGAAAGACAAACATATTGAATAGTTGCAGTCTAGAATTCAGGTGGGATCACCCCACACAGTTGTGTCCCAGCAAATTCCGGGAATTGCATTTTGCATTGAGCACCAATCCACCAAAACTTATACAAATATTCCCTCCAAATAACTACTTGGGCTGAGGTTTGCAGAGAGCAATACCTTAATCAAGAGACCATTACCTTTCAAAATTCACCCTTCTGTGAATTTTTGCAATGCATTTTTCCAGCCAAACAATGCGTACAAAAATGTAGGTGACAGTGAGCATAAAAATGCAGACATTCATTTAAAAAAAACATACAAATATGCATCATTTTAGGGAAATGTGCTTGCAAAAATGTGTATATTGGTCAAAAGTGCACATGAAAATGTATATGCTATGAAACACTCACACTAAAATACTGATGATTTTCCACAAGTATTAAAAAAAAACACCAACAACCCACAACTATTGGTAAATTGCTGCAGAAATGGGGAGAACCAAATTTAAGCTTGGAAAAATGAGAAACTGTGAGCAACCAAAATTGACAGAGTCATCCTACTTGAGATGAAGTGGCTTGTTGGGTGAAGTTTATCATAGGATGTAGTTAAAATCCTGTGGCAGAGCAACAAGGGTAGAACTGCAAAGTTTCAAACACAGCCCAGTCCTTTTTACACCTGCCAACATCACATCAAAAGACCAGAGCAAACAGCAATTTTTTTGGCAAGCGATATCTATTCTCACCACCCCTCAGCCTCTATAGCCTTGATAAAAAGCCTTCACAGCCATCTTTCAGATTCACACATTTTTTGGGCCAGCTGAGGAGGGAAGCAGCAAGGTGAAATGTACAGAACATCAGAGCTGGTAATAGAAACCCATTTAGAAACCCAACACACTGTTTGTGTCTTGGTCTTCCATCTCAAAACATGGAATAGGAAAATTCTCTCTCTCTCTCTCTACTGTCCAACCAGCAGCTCAAAATTCTTAAAGAAAATTCTCTGGGCATGGGTGTTCAAAAGTACAAGCGGCATCTAATGGTCAGGGCTGAAATCTTTACAGTCAGTTCAAGTTAATGGTGTGATTTAGAGCATACTTTCCCTAGAATAAATTCCCACAACTTTTTTAAAAAGTGGGGGGCAGGGCGTTTCTACAAATGTTCAGGAGCTGAGACTGGCTTCCCGGGGAAAGGGGGGGCAGCAATAGATTGTCTGGTTTAAAAAATACATAAATCCAAATTAGTTTTGCTGCTCCGAAAGCAAGCAGCAGCTGTGATCCTATTGATAGCTGTGTCACCACACTTTTCCTGCTCAGTAACCCCCTTGGAAATACATTACATGATGATGCAGTTACAGATGGAGGAGAAATCAGATTTGGTTTGCATTTCAATGAGAACCTACTTAATTCCACATCTCCTAAACCAATGCATGAACTGAAACATGGCTATCCTTCAAAAGTGGACAGTTGGAAACTGCGCTTAGCAACCAGGCAGAGTGGCATGATCTTCACTGAGGTTGCACAAGCTCTGATTAGCTATGTAATTCTGGGGGAATTTTCCTCTGTATGTTTGGTTGAATGCCTCCCTGCTATGTACAAGGACTGAACAAAAAAGGACAAAACCTCTCTGTTCCTTTCTCCTTAAACTGGACACTGCTTTTTTGCTCAGTATCTTAAGTGAAGTACTCTCAGGACTTTTCTCCCCAGATTCCATCTGTGTTATTTAAGTGACTTGGCTAACATTCCCTTCCACCGATTATTCACTAAAAACTACCTTCCATGGAGATCTTTCAGCTCAGTACTACCCACAAGCTACTCTCACAGAATTCCAGCACCTCACACCCATCTGGAATTGTCACCTTGGTTTGCTGCGTTTGCCAACAGGATTTGGAACTCCACCGTGAAGCCTCCCGTCGCAGCTCACCCTCCCTCCAAACCAGAAGCACAGCTCCCTGTGTACTCGGCTGTCCATGTGAGGGAGGTAGGCAAGGGGCTCGGCTCGGCTTGAACCATAGATTGCGCTGATCGAGTGGCAGTCCGTAACTCTGGCCAGCTGCGCGTCAGAGGGGCCCATGATATCTTGCAGGATGCCACGGGCTCTTGGTCCTCTCAGGCTCAGTGCTAGCACAGAGGGCCCTTTCTCTTGGGTATAACAAGAAGGCGGTGTTACTGGGGAAGAGAAATAAGAGAGGTGAAGACACAAAATGGAACATAAGAACCATCCATCTAGCTCAGTACTGCCTACAATGGCTGGCAGTGGTTCTCCAGGCTTTCAGGAAAGAGTCTTTCCCACTCAGAGATGCCGGCGATTGAACCGGGCATCATCTATATGAAAAGCAGATGCTTTACCTCTCTTCCCTCCTTGCTGCAGCCCAATATGTTTGCCATATTTTAATAACTGTCTGCCATTTACTATTTTATGACAGTGAGAATGTACCTGAAGTTTACCGACGTTGGCTTAATAACTGCCTACCATTGTTGTGCTGCAGTCCAAGTTGCCCAGACACTCCATGCCCCTCACCTGTGCTAGAGAGGAACATGTCCAGCTGCGGGTAGAGCAGGCGGAATCCACAGATATCCAAACCAGAGGCAAGAATCAGCTGGAGTGTGTGATGGACAGCCAGGGGGCTTCTGAGCAGGGTCTCAAACAGCAGCGCCATGGCAACCTGAGCAGGGAACAGAAAGCAGGAAGAAAACAGATAGGGCTCCAGAGAGTCACACGCTTAGGAGGAGGGGACATTTTAAAATTTACAATTAAGGGTTATTTTTCAGATTTCAGAGAGAGAGAATCCTCACAGATTTAACACAACCTTTTTGAAAGGGATGAAGCCCAAAAAACAAGATCCCTCTCTGAAACCTTGGGGAGCCATTGGCAGTTAGTATAGATCCACCTCTCCCCCAACTTTTTTTCTCCAGATGTTTTGGGCTACCAACTCCCACTGGGTCTACACAGTAATGGCACACACCATTTGGCTTTAGTTATTTTTCTAAGCCCAGCCTTGCAAGAGATTAGAATTATCCTAAAACTCTTGCACTTATATTACTGGTCCGAAAGTATTCACTCTTCCACCACCAGCTGAAATGAAGACACCGTAAGGAATGTGATTCACTTGGAATTGTGTTTGATCTGATGTCAGACTTACCGACTGAAACAAAACATTTTCTATAGAAGTGTGCGGGTCTAGCTCCTGAAAGAATAGTTATTTTCTTGTGGTTGGGTTGACTTGAGGATCTGCATTCTTCCTATAACACTTTATTTTGAATTACCTCCAAGAACTAGCTTTGTTCTTATGCCAATAAACGCCCAACGAATTCATCATTATCGGGCACTTGAAATGGAGTGTTACCAAATGCTCCTTCTCCGTAAAGGCATCTTGAGGTTTACTCCATTATAATAAACACAGTTATAAATCTACTAATGTAATAAAAAGCCTTCTCCAGCTAGAAGAATAAAACCCACTCTGCTCTATCAAACTAATTACAGCTCTCCATGTATTGACTTTGCCTTCAGCTGACTGATAAGAAACCATCCTGTAGTTAATTCCCCATCTCATAAAGGATGCTGATCCTATTTTTTAATAATAAAAAATAAAGCTGGAATCTGCAAATCATTTGCAAGGACATACTTGACCTCAGCACCCGCTTCTGCAACCCACAGGTTATTCTATCAAAACTTGTTTACATGAGGCCTTATCCCAAGCCAGTAGCCTCTGAAACCCTCTTCAGCCCTAGGTCTGCCAGTATCAGTAATGGAGAATCTGTGGCCCTTCAGATGTTTCTGGACTCCAACTCCCATCGCCCTCAGCCAACATAGCCTATGGACAGTGATGATGGATGTTGGAGTCCACTAACATCTAGAGGGCCATAGGTTCCCTGTCCCTGGTTTACATTATCTAGAGATCATCTCACAGTTGTAACCAGTTCAAACTGTAGAAATCATCTGGACACTTAGAGATATAAGAAGGTATGAATCTATCTGGTCCACCTGTTCTGAACCACAGCGACATCCAGCACTGAGATCAAGTGATGGCCCAAGCAAGATGGAGAGCAGTAGACCCAGGGCTCCTGAATAGACTGGAAACTAAGACCTTGGACAAAGACCTGACCTGGTAGAATAAAAGAAGTTTTCACTTGGCACTGAAATGACCATAAAGAAACTTTCAGGAGAGTCTCTCTGGAGAGGGCATTCCACAACAGTGGTGCCACCACAAAGAAGGCCCCCAACTCCCTGGTCGTCAGCTGCTTCACTTCACTTGGGCCTCTGAAGAAATGATCATGGTATGCAGGAAGGAATAATGTGAAATAATATATTCCTGGTTGTTTCTTTAGGGCAGGGGTGGGCAAACTTTCTCACAGGCAGTCTTCTGAGGGCCACCTGCTTTAGGAAGTTCTCATTTCCATACAGAATTGTCATGACCTTTGAATGACCCAACTGGCAGGAAGTAGGCCTGCACAGTATGAATGACCTGGGCTTTCTGAAGAAGCAAGGAGACAGATATTTTGTGGGTGGGAGTTGGTTCTTTTGTACCTCACTTTCTGTGTCGCTGCTCTCTCTGATATCACTGCCACTGGGGAAGTATTTTTCATCCGTCTCTACAGTCTGCCAGTAAAACCCAGCTGGCACTGCAAAGGCCTTCTCCAGCGCCTGAAATGCACAAAGGGAGAGCTGTTGTTTGTGAATTATCTTGATTCTTCAAAGGCAGGGACTGAAAATAAAGACAGTACAGTGAATGCCAAGGATTGAAATCAGAAGAGATGGCGCAGCAGAGGCATTAGTCACTGACACATCATTTCCTCTGCTGTTTCTGTGCCAGCCAGTCCGATGCGAGGGAGACCGAGCTAAATCCAATGGCACCATTTGCCCTAATTGACACTTTCGGGCAAAGAAACAACAGCAGGAAGAAATTACAGCATGTTGCACCCAGAATCTCTACAGATCTGTGACTACACTCAAAGGGAGATAAGCCAGCACTATGCATTGGGGATTAAAAGGCCATTTGCTGTTAAACCAATGGCCACAATGGCTCATCCAAACTGCTTTGTAAACTCATCCACCTTGGTAAATAAGATTGGGCTGTATCTAAGTCATATTCAGAGTGATCCCACAGAAATAAATGGATTTCAGTCTTCAATGATTTCAGTGGGTCTACTCAGAGAAGGGGAGACGTGTGTGCACCACCTTGATATGAAAAGGTGGAATGTAAATAAATAAATAAATTCCATTGAAATGGAAACTATATTCTTATTCTTATGCAGCTCTATTAATTCCAGTGGCATTCACACATGAGAATTTAGGGACACAGGAAGCTGCCTTATAGCAGGCCAATCCACCTAGCTGAGTTCTGTGTGCACAGTACTCTGGGGTTTCTAGGGACTGGATAAAGGACCTTCTGCATGCAAAGCAAATACTCTACCACTGAGCTATGGCTGTTCTCAAGGGATTGTGCCCCGGTGGACAGTTCCTCTTCCTTTTTATTGTTGTTGTGTGAGGCATAACTCATGGCATAGTCAGAAGGGTACTAATCTTGCAAGCAGCCTCAAATGTAAAAGAAGAGAAGCCAGAAACAGATAAAAGTTTTCATCGGGGATAGGATTCCTATGTAGAACATGGGTAGGCAAACTAAGGCCCAGGGGCCGGACCCAGTCCAATGCCTTCTAAATCTGGCCCGCAGACGGTCCAGGAACCAGTGTGTTTTTACATAGGTAGAATGTGTCCTTTTATTTAAAATGCATCTCTGGGTTATTTGTGGGGCCTGCCTGGTGTTTTTACATGAGCAGAATGTGTGCTTTTATTTAAAATGTATCTCTGGGTTATTTGTGGGGCATAGGAATTTGTTCTCCCCCCCCCCCTTCAAATATACAGTCCGTCCCCTGACAAGGGCGGAGGGACAGTGGACCGGCCCCCTGCTGAAAAAGTTTGCTGACCCCTGCTGTAGAGTAAGGAGGTTAAGAAAAGCAGGTCTTTCAGCACCCTGGACAGAGCTCAGGGAGCAGACAACCTGTTCCAATAGCTTTTCTTTCTCAACTCAGCCCTTTTAAGTTTCCTCCCTGACTACACTTCTTGGGCCCTCTCACAGAGGAGCACGGAGGCTTAAAGGGGCAGCCCTTTGGCCTGGAGCCTAGCCTAGCACTCCACCATCCTTCCAGGCTTTCATGCCGGACACACTGCTTACATTAGCATGCCAGCTCTGTGGAATGAAAGGCTCTTGGAGATGGTTATGCCAGCCCCTAGCTGGACCTGGGTTTCTGAGCTGCAGCTGGTGGGAGAAAGCTTTTGCAATCCAGCAGTCCACTCCTTCTTTGTTTAACCATGATTAAAACTATTGGCAGTGCTGCCATTGGTAGGGATGGGGAAGAAGTTTGATTCAGTTCACATTTGATGCCGAATATTCCAAATTCTTAATTTCTGAAACAGTATGAGAACTGAAACACAGCAAACCTTTGAAATTCACACTATTCCAGATTTTGCAATGCAGTTCTCCAGCCAAGTAATATGTACAAAAATGCATATACTAGGAGATGGTGCACTTAAAAATCCAATGCATCATGGCGGGGGGGGGGGAATTGCACTAAAATCCAGATGAATTTTCATGAGGGCTTTTTTTTAATTGCAAATTGATGTGCAAATGTAGAAGACTAACATAAAAATGGAAAAACGAGAAACGGAAATTGACAAATTTGCCCATCCCATGTCAGCATCAGTAAACAGGGCCAAAGGCAAAGCGTGGATACGTTACCATGGAATCTGAGTTAAGGGTAGCAAAGTGGCTGAACTGGATGGGAGGAATCTCAGGAAGGAAGGGGTATGGCTGATTCTGCATGTGACTGTCCAGTTGTGCTTTCCACCAGATAACATCCAAGAGAGACATTTGAGAGAGAAACATGGAGCTCTGCTGATGGAACAGAGACATTCCCTGAAGGGAGTTCTTGGGCTGCAAAAAAGGAACACAAGATTAATGGCCTGGTCCTCTGGTAACAAACGAAATATGGTACCTAGAATGAGAAGCAAAGTGGAAATGGCATTCTAGGACATAAAAGTGGAGGGGATTTTATTAGCATCTTAATACAGCTCAGCACTGCTTCCCATATTTTGTGCATTAGTACGTAGCAGACTTGTTTGCAGTGGGTAGTATAGGAATCACAAACATTTATAATTGCCTAAATCAAAAAGATAATGCATAGTTCATAAACAGATTGCGAAACACACCCTTCCTTAGATGTCACCAGCAGAATTTTTGGTCTCCCCTCACCCAACAGGAAAGGGCACTCCAGTGGACTATCATAGGCATGGACAGAAAATAAATCTCAAGGAAATCTGAAAAGCTAGTGCCAGATAGTGTATATCAAGGATGCGGAAGCTGTGACCCATCTGCCATCAGCCCCAGTCAATACGGCCAATGGAAAGGGATGATGGGAGTTGTAGTCCAACAACATTTGGAGGGCCACAGGTTCCCCATCCCTGGTGAAGACAATACAGAGCTACATGGATCAATGGCTTGACTTAGTATATAATGCATCTCCTTATTTATATCAGCCATTTCTAGTTTTATCAGCCATTTATTTGGAACCATGAGGACTAGAATCAGTTTTCAAGGGAAGGCCAATAGCTCGGTGGCTGAACATCTGCTTTACACAGAGAAGGTCTAGATTCAATTCTTGGCATCTCCGGGTTGGTCTGGGAATGCCCCTCCCCCATCTGAAACTCTTCACAGCTGCTTCTAGTCAGTGAAAACAAGCCTGCACTAGATGGACCAATGATTCAGGATAAGGCAGCTTCATATGCTCCTCAAGACAGGGCTCATGCTTGTTAGCTCTAGAAGGTTCTGAGGTGTTGTTCTGCAAGGGCACAGGACCCCCAACCACATGTCCACACAGAGATCAAATGAATAAGACTTTCTCCCTCACATCCTTCTCCTTATCTGAGAGAGCTAACCTAGCTAAAAGCAGGTATATATTATTTGAATACTCTTCAAGGCTGTCCTGCAAGGACCTTGAACTCATCAGCAGATGAAGCATTGTTAAACAACTCTTTTCTCCAACTCTTAAACAAAAAAGCTCTCTGCCACACGAAGAGATCCATGAGGCAACGGTCCCCAAGGAGATAACTTGCCGAGATAAACATGTCAGGTTTTTTTCACAAGGTGTCTATTAAAGTGTTTTTAAAGGAGGTCACAGAGATGCTGCATGTCGCCACTGCCAAGAAAGGCTGGAGAGTTAAATCCAAGCAACAAAAGAACCCCCAGGGAGGCTGCCAAAGGAGAAAGCAGCGCCCGGGTGTTTATTTGCTTTCTCTCTGCTGCAACTGACATTTCGGAAAGATTTGGTTTATGTGTTTCCCATCAGGTTTTCTCTCTCGACTGGTATGAATGTCAGCCGTACAAATGCCTCAAATAAGAAGAGGAACAACAGCATCCATTGCTGGCAGACAGAATTTTGAAGGCACCTTTGTAAGAGAAGGCAAACACCAGATACAAAGCTCATTGTAAAGCAACAGGAGACTCAGGAGGCTTGTTTTTTTGTGGCACTGAGGCAGCTTGCAGGCTGACAGAGCTACTGGGCATGGTATTTCCTATGCTGCGGTGCCACCAGTGGAGGTTGGCTGGTTAGAGCAAATGGGGCACAGTTTGACCAAGCTCAGTCTGCCCTCCGCCAACCATCGCCTGCCTTAACTGCTTACAACCAGTTTAAGGGGTGCCCCTGGCTGTCAGCATCTCCTCCTCGGTTTCAGTGTTGACCCTTAGAGAACTCAGCAGGGAGAGGGAGGATGGGGACAAAACTAGAAGGAGTTGGCTCTGTTTGTCACTGGCTCTGGCTCCCCCTACTGCTGGTCTCCCTGTCTTCCACCCTACCAGGCACAATGGGCACCAGTCACCACGGACTGCCACCCCCAGAACAACCAGAGAAGGCGCTGTGGTCCTGAGTAAGTGACCTGAGGAACCAGCAGGGGTTGGGCTGCCGCTATAGTACTGTTCCTCCAGCAATGTGTCCCACTCATTAGGCATGAAGACTGCCACGCCATCAGAGCACCAGCCTGCCTTTTACCATCTCTGATGCTTCTGGCCCTTTTGCTCCTCATTCCAAGGTGGTACTGCTGTTCTTCAGCACAGCTGGATCCAGGTGGCCCAAGGAACCAGCAGAGTCCTTAGTTGTACTGCTATAACTGTTGATAAGAACAGCCTGGCCGGATCAGGCCAAAGACCCATCTAATCCAGCTTCCTGTTCCCAAGGTCACCAATCAGATGCCTGAAGGAAGTTCATAAGCAGAACCCAAGTGCAGCAGCACCCACCCCACTTGTGAATCCCAGCAACTGATATTCTGATACATCTTGCCTCTGAAGCTAAAAGCAAAACACAGCCATCATGGCTAGTTGCCACTGTTAAGCCTCTTCCTCCATGTAGTTGTCTAATCTAAGCCATTCAAGTGGATGACAGTCCCTGCCTCTTGCGAGAGCAAATTCTACAGTCTACCTATGCACTGTGCAAAGACGTCCTTCCCTTTGCTCACTCTGAATCTTCCAACATTCAGCTTTATTTGATGGCTCCTATTCTAGGACTATGGAAGCAGGAGAAAAACCTCTCTCTAGCAGCAGTCTCCACACCACTGGATAATTTTACACACCTCTTTCATGTTCCCACTTAGTAGAAGAAGAGTTTGGATTTGATATCCCGCTTTATCACTACCCTAAGGGTTCTCAAAGCGGCTCGCAATCTCCTTCCCCTTCCTCCCCCACAACAAACCCTCTGTGAGGTGAGTGGGGCTGAGAGACTTCAGAGAAGTGTGACTGGCCCAAGGTCACCCAGCAGCTGCATGTGTAGGAGCGGAGACGCAAACCGAGTTCACCAGATTACGAGTCTACTGCTCTTAACCACTACACCACACTGGCTCCCCATCCCCCCCAGTCCCCTTCTTTCTTAGCCTGAGCAGCCCCTTGCTTCTCCCTGCCTAGAATCCTGGGAACCATAGTTTCCCCATACAGAGCTACAATTCTCAGCATCCTTGACAAACCACAGTTCCTAGAATTCATTGGGGAAAACCATGCACATTGGATCACCAAAGAATTGATGCTTTTGAATTATGGTGTTGGAGGAGACTCTTGAGAGTCCCATGGACTGCAAGAAGATCAAACCTATCCATTCTGAAGGAAATCAGCCCTGAGTGCTCACTGGAAGGACAGATCATGAAGCTGAGGCTCCAATACTTTGGCCACCACATGAGAAGAGAAGACTCCCTGGAAAAGACCCTGACATTGGGAAAGATTGAGGGCACAAGGAGAAGGGGACGACAGAGGACAAGATGGTTGGACAGTGTTGTTCAGGTCGGAGCCAGACATTATAAATTAAGAGCATTTGCAGATGACCTAGTTTTGACTTTGCAACAGCCAGACACTAGTACTAAAAGAGTGTTAGAACTAATTGAAATATTTGGTCAAGTAGCAGGATTTAAATTGAATAAACAGAAAACAAAGGTTTTGGAGAAAAATTTAACAATGGAAGAAAGAGAGAGGTTTCAGAGTGAAACAGGTTTGGAAATAACGAAAAAAGTGAAATACCTGGGGGTAAACTTAACATCTAAGAATGTGAATTTATTTAAAGACAATTATGAAAAATGTTGGTCAGAAGTAAAGAAAGATTTAGAAACATGGTCAAGGTTGAAACTGTCCTTGTTAGGTCGAATTGCTACTATTAAGATGAATATACTGCCTAGAATGCTATTTTTGTTTCAGACCTTACAAATTCTGGACAAGATGGATTGTTTCAAGAGGTGGCAGAAAGATATATCAAAATTTGTCTGGCAGGGCAAAAAGCCCAGAATAAAGTTTAAGATTTTAACTGATGCAAAAGATAGAGGGGGGTTTGCCCTGCCAGACTTAAGATTATATTACGAAGCAGCAGCTTTCTGCTGGCTGAAAGACTGGCTACATCTTGAGAACACAGACATTTTAGATTTGGAAGGATATGATAATTGTTTTGGTTGGCATGCATACTTATGGTATAACAAGGCAATGGTGTACAAAGGTTTTAAAAACCATATTGTTAGAAAAGCATTATATAATGTTTGGAGCAGATACAAAGACCTATTGGAAAGTAAAACTCCCAGGTGGTTGTCACCAATGGAAGCCAAGGGGGTGAAAAAACTTAATATGGATTCTAAATGGCCAAAATATTGTGAAATCTTAGAATATGAAGGTGAAAGGGTTAAGCTTCAGAGCTATGAAAAACTAAAGTCCAAAGTTCGAGATTGGCTGCATTACCACCAGATAAATGAGACATTTAAAGAGGACAGGAAAATAGGATTTCAGAAGGAGAGGTCAAAGTTAGAAACGGAACTGTTAGAACCCAATACTAAGAATCTGTCAAGAATGTATAATTTGCTGCTTAAATGGAATACACAGGAGGAAACGGTGAAATCAGCTATGATTAAATGGGCACAGGATATCGGTCATGACATTATGTTTGCTGACTGGGAACAGTTATGGACCACTGGTGTTAAGTTCACGGCATGTAATGCCTTAAAAGAAAACATAATGAAAATGATCTACAGGTGGTACATGACCCCAGTCAAGCTTGCAAAAATTTATCATTTGCCCAATAATAAATGTTGGAAATGTAATGAGAATGAAGGTACCTTCTATCACCTATTGTGGACCTGCCCGAGGGTGAAAGCATTCTGGGAAATGATCTATAATGAAATTAAGAAAGTCCTTAAATGGACATTTACTAAGAAACCAGAGGCTTTTCTCCTGGGCATGGTTGGCCAATTGGTGCCAAAGAAGGATAGGATTTTCTTTATGTATGCTACTACTGCAGCAAGAATTCTTCTGGCAAAATATTGGAAGATGCAAGAACTACCTACTCTGGAAGAATGGCAGACTTTAAAATATATCTTAAAAACTGTTGTAAAATTGAGGGGTGTTAAGATGTCAAGGGGTAAGAAGCAGAGAATTACAGCTGTAACCAACGAATTTATGGGAATTTAATGAAGGGAACTAAATGGATAAATTGACTAAAGGGTTGCTAAAAAAATTCTTTCTAAAATAAGGATGCAGCAAAAGGGAGGTATGGGGAAGTCGATTGAAAGAAGTTACAAGAAAATAAGATTATGAATTTATGTTAGATTTGTTTATGTTTGTTTGTGTTTTGTGATGTGTTTGTCTTTTAATTATGTGTTTTAAAAATTGAATAAAAATTATTTAAAAAAAACAACAAGATGGTTGGACAGTGTTCTCCAAGCTACCAGCATGGGTTTGACCAAACTGCGGGAGGCAGTGGAAGACAGGAGTGCCTGGCATGCTCTGTTCCATGGGGTCATGAAGAGTCGGACACGACTAAACCACTAAACAACAACAACATGCACATTGGATGTGCTTTAAACATATGGCGTGGACCTACACCCTTATCATCTGAAAACTGTTGCTGTTTGGTGGGTGCTTCTGGGCCCAGCTGCTCTAAGGACCCCCAAATTCCCTTCTCCCTTAAAGTTGCCTTTATTTGTTTATTGCAGTTTTTAATCAACATCAATCACTTTCCTCCAGGCAAAAGAGGAGGGGAAGCGGAGAGCACAGCAGCCACAGCTGTCACATTACGGGTTTTATGACACACTGCAGGAAATGTGGCCTTTACTGCTCTCTGGCAGCCAGGTCCTCAGCTGCAGATGATAAATGCTTGCTGCAGCCAGGGTGGGGAGGGGGTGAAGGGTTTTAAACGCCACTGAAATATTAAGCACCAGATTGGACTAAACTGCTTAAGTCAGAAGTGTCAAAATATTAGTAGCTTCCGGTGATTCTCATTGGATGATCAATACACACTGAAGCCTTAATCATTACCCACTTTGCTCTCTGTCTCCTGCACTTCTTTTTTTTAAACCCCAGCAATTAGAAGGTAAAGGGAGTGCAGGATTTTGAATTCGCCAATAACCATGGTGACCTGCAGATTTGAGGCAATGCTCTTTTAGATAATCCTTGTGCTTGGCTTTTTTTTTACTTTATTGTTATGTACTCTCAGTTAGCAAGTCATGCAGACTCTTAACTTGTGGATAAGTACAGCTTTCAGCATCCATGTGATTGTAACTGAGAAAGCATATAGCATCTCTGCAAGCATCCTAGAACACCAAAATATTGTAAAATATTCCCAACTAGACTAGAGCCATGGTGACAAGAGACCTGTGTCTCGGCACCTGGGATGCCAAACAGCTGGAAACTGTCAAGAAGGAGGGTGTGATTTATAGAACAAAAGCAGCAAGTGGGAGGAGTGGTGCCTAGCCCCCCCCCCTTCCCCACTTCACTACTCCCTATCCTCTTTCATGCATCCATGAGTCCAAGAATCCAAAAGCTCAGCTGGGGGGAAAGAGGCTAAGATGAAAGGGTTTCAAATAGTGATAGGCTGAAGTATTCAGTCCAGCCAAATTTCATAAATTCTTGGGAAGGGGCAGAGTGAAAACACCCCTCCCCAAAACCGTATTAGTCTTTGGTGGGCAAGTGAATTTAACTAATTTTCATATTACCTCTAAATAGGAGGTGCTTGGGCTTTGTTGTTGTTTTTCCTTTTCTTTCTTTTCTAACAACAAGAACAAAAATCCTTGCCAACGCTTCAGATGATTTATTGATAAGATTTCATACCTGCCCTTCACCAGAAGGTCCCAGGACAGGTTACAACCATATCATCATACAACTATAAAAACAAGGGAAAGTGAAAATATTTAAATTCATGTGAGTGCCCCGCCCAAAGCTTATTACAATCTGGGGGGGGGGGTGTTATCACCCCTTTCTTCCCTGACAGCCCTACTTTAAACCCCCATCTCAGCCTCACCAGCCACCTAAAGCTGACATTCTGAATGCATGTTTGCCTTGTGGGGAAAAAGCAGCTGCAGGCAGCAGCTGAGCATGAGGAAACTTGCAGACAGGGAAGGGTTAAATATCCCACTCCTGCTACTTTTGCCAGTTTGGTGAAACCCCAATTATATTTTTAGCCCTTGTGCTGATGGTGAGATGCCTTGGTGGTCTGCTGTGACCGGTCAGCAAAAAGGCTTTTACAAAGTCGTTTGTAATCATTCTGACTTAAGATCCTTGGCTGAAGAATCTGTGGAGGTGCCCTATTGCTCATCCTATTATCAGTTTCTGTTTGTCCTATTGCTACAGGTCTTTTCAGTTTCTGCAGCCTGTGGACATGAACAACATTCTTGGAGGTACCAGACCAGAGACACCACGGGGCCAGCAGCTCCCTCTTGATGCCAGTAGTCATGGGCCTGGTCGCCAGACTCCCTGGTTCAAAACCCCACTGGCGCTTTAGAGGGCCTCCTCTCTAAATTTAGGGAGACACATTTATGGCATCAAACAAAGAACAGCGGCTCTTACTCAACAGTGGAACAGAAAGACAGTTGCAGTGCTGCTGCTTACTTCATGCTTCCGACTGCTGTGGACTTCTGAATCGCTGACTGGTGTTAAACAAGCGTGGAGTGCCAGGGCATCCTTACACCAGATCTGCTGCAGTCCCAAGACCTGGAATGGTGCTTTGCTCTCTCCTCTTGCTCCCAGGCAGGGTACCTGTCATTGCATTTGAAAAGATGACATGGATTAACTGATCACGAGCCTAACTGGGTCAAAGCAGAGCAGAAACTCTGCAGAATGGCCTGGGAGTCTTTAGCTCCAGCTGGGGTCCAGCCAGTCATCTTCCTCCCTGTAAAAGCCATGTTCTGCCATACACGGCTAGGGCAACCCAGCCAGATGGGCAGGGAATAAATAATAAAATGGTTATTATGATTATTATACTCTGCAGCAGTACTGTAGTGGCAAATTCAGAAGCACAGGGTCCCTTCACGATAGCCACAGCCATGACCTTCTCACAACCAAACCCACCCACAATCAGGTCCCCTTCTAAGATTATGCAATAATCTTACACAATAAGAATAATCAGGGATGCATTGCAATGATCAATGCAGATCTCCATGTGTTGCCTTCCAGCTAGGTCTATTGTTTTCTGTGTACATGCATGCAGAAATCATTTGGGGTACTCCTATATCTTCTTTCAGAGTGGCTTAGCTTGTGTTTTCCTTGAAGTTCTATTGTGTGTAACAGAAATTGCACACCAATCTCTTCAAACTGAAGCTCCTTGTGTTCCCATTGTTCCTAAACGCTTAGCTTTGGAGCATGCAGAACAACTCCCACCCAGTGCTCTTCCCACACACCCTCTCCAGAGTGACCCTGAGAGCCAATCCTCGGTGGCTGACTCATCCATCTTTCACTCTGATTGGCTTCCATCAGCACAAAAGGTGAGAAGACTTCTTCTCAGTGGTTGAAAAGCTCCCCTTTCGTGCTGTTTGGGCAGCTCTAGAATGCTGGCGGCAGAAACAGTAATGGGTCTTCAACGCCCCCACTATGACCCTGGACCACAACACCTCTGCTCTACACTGTACAAAGCAAAACACAGAAGCAGGGGAAGGTCATATTCTAATCACTCCGCTCTCAAGCCTGTGAACATTCATCTTAGTGCAAGGATCCTGAACCTTATGCATTACCCCACTTTCAGCGAGCTCACTTTTGGCCGCTCCACACAGTGGCTTGGGAGACCCCTAATAGCCCTCTCTGCGTAACATGATCCAAGAGAGATCTGTCCCAGACACCATTAATCCAGGCCTCCATTTAGAGGCTCTGGTTCGGTTTTCCTTTTTTTTTGAATGTTTGAAATTTGTTTTTTTAACTGTTTTTAGTGATGATTTCATTGTTTTTTCCCCCTGTAAGCTGCATTAAAGCTTTGGGAGACATTTATACATTTTAAATGAATAATATAATAATATTACAGCGGGCACTTGGCCTCAGCAGTTTTAATGACAACCTCTTCTTAACCTCTTTTACCTGCTGTGGCCACCCTTTTTATTCCTTTTATTGTTAAATAACTGGGGGTTACTTAAAGCAGAACCACTGAAATTAACAGACATGATGAACTCAGCACCATTAGAATCATAGAATCATAGAATCATAGAATCATAGAGTTGGAAGAGACCACAAGGGCCATCAAGTCCAACCCCCTGCCAAGCAGGAAACACCATCAGAGCACTCCTGACATATGGTTGTCAAGCCTCTGCTTAAAGACCTCCAAAGAAGGAGACTCCACCACACTCCTTGGCAGCAAATTCCACTGTCGAACAGCTCCTACTGTCAGGAAGTTCTTCCTAATGTTTAGGTGGAATCTTTTTTCTTGTAGTTTGGAACCATTGCTCCGTGTCCGCTTCTCTGGAGCAGCAGAAACCAACCTTTCTCCCTCCTCTATGTGACATCCTTTTATATATTTGAACATGGCTATCATATCACCCCTTAACCTCCTCTTCTCCAGGCTAAACATGCCCAGCTCCCTTAGCCGTTCTTCATAAGGCACCGTTTCCAGGCCTTTGACCATTTTGGTTGCCCTCCTCTGGACACGTTCCAGTTTGTCAGTGTCCTTCTTGAACTGTGGTGCCCAGAACTGGACACAGTACTCCAGGTGAGGTCTGACCAGAGCAGAATACAGTGGCACTATTACTTCCCTTGATCTAGATGCAATACTCCTATTGATGCAGCCCAGAATTGCATTGGCTTTTTTAGCTGCCGCGTCACACTGTTGGCTCATGTCAAGTTTGTGGTCAACCAAGACTCCTAGATCCTTTTCACATGTACTGCTCTCAAGCCAGGTGTCACCCATCTTGTATTTGTGCCTCTCATTTTTTTTGCCCAAGTGCAATACTTTACATTTCTCCCTATTAAAATTCATCTTGTTTGTTTTGGCCCAGTTCTCCAATCTGTCAAGGTCGTTTTGAAGTGTGATCCTGTCCTCTGGGGTGTTAGCCACCCCTCCCAGTTTGGTGTCATCTGCAAATTTGATCAGGATGCCCTTGAGTCCATCATCCAAGTCGTTGATAAAGATGTTGAATAAGACCGGACCCAAGACAGAACCCTGTGGCACCCCACTAGTCACTTTTCTCCAGGATGAAGAGGAACCATTGATGAGCACCCTTTGGGTTCGGTCAGTCAGCCAGTTACAAATCCACTGAGTGGTAGCATAGTCAAGACCGCATTTTACCAGCTTCTTTACAAGAATATCATGGGGCACCTTGTCAAATGCCTTGCTGAAATCAAGGTAGGCTACATCCACTGCATTCCCTTCATCTACCAGGCTTGTAATTCTGTCAAAAAACGAGATCAGGTTAGTCTGACATGACTTATTTTTCAGAAGTCCATGCTGACTATTGGTGATCACAGCATTCCTTTCTAGGTGCTCACAGACTGTTTGCTTAATGATCTGCTCCAGAATCTTCCCTGGTATTGATGTCAGACTGACTGGGCGGTAATTATTTGGGTCCTCTCTTTTCCCCTTTTTGAAAATAGGGACAACATTTGCCCTCCTCCAGTCTGCCGGGACTTCGCCTGTTCTCCAGGAATTCTCGAAGATGACTGCCAGTGGTTCTGAGATCACATCTGCCAGTTATTTTAATACTCTTGGATGCAGTTCATCTGGCCCTGGAGACTTGAATACATCTAAACTAGCCAAGTATTCTTGTACTATCTCCTTAGTTATTCTGGGCTGTGTTTCCTCTGCTGAATCATTTGCTCCAAATTCTTCAGGTCGGGCATTGTTTTCTTTATCGGAGAAGACTGAGGCAAAGAAGCCATTGAGGAGTTCAGCCCTTTCTGTGTCCCCTGTTTGCATTACACCATCTTCTCCTCTGAGTGACCCCACTGTTTCTTTGTTCTTCCTTTTGCTACGAA
This sequence comes from Podarcis erhardii, assembly GCF_964252035.2. Taxonomy (NCBI): domain Eukaryota; kingdom Metazoa; phylum Chordata; class Lepidosauria; order Squamata; family Lacertidae; genus Podarcis; species Podarcis erhardii. The sequence goes on from NC_138503.1 coordinate 36,606,293, forward strand.
CATACCCATAAAAGCCTTTTTTGTTGCTTTTAACCTCTCTAGCAAGCCTGAGATCATTCTGTGCTTTAGCTTTTCTGACTTTGTGTCTACACGTGCTGGCTATTTGTTTGAATTCCTCTTTGGTGGTTTCCTCCCTTTTCCATTTTTTGTACACATCCTTTTTTAATCTTAACTGAGTTAAAAGTTCTTTAGATAGCCACCCTGGCTTCTTTAGGCACCATTAGTTTCAAAGGGTGTACTCTGAGCAAACGTCAGGTGAATACAGTGCTGGATTATATTCAGCTAACTTTTACTCAGAGTAGACCCATTTAAATGAATGGCTGTGAGCAACTTAGGTTAGCTGAATACAACCCACTCCTTTTTAATTGGTGTTAAATCTGCCAGACTGGTGTTAAATCTGCAACAGAGAGCAAGCCTGTAACTCTTAAGTTTCCTAGGAAGAGAACAGAGAGTCCTTATCGACTGGCATGTTCTCTCCTGCAGCAACACAGTACATTGCCCTTATTGATGATAATAGGGTCAATAACCTCCGTTGAAAATCAATGCTAAGTGATTACGCTATTATGAGGAGCTGGTGCGTGGCTTTCTCTTTTCCCAGGGAGCCTTCCTATTCCCCCAGTAATGTGCATTAATAGTTGTAAGCTTGTCAGTCACCTTCCACTTTGAATGAGAAAATAGTTTTTCAGGAGATTCTATCTTGGGCAATAGAAGGAGGATGTTCCACTTATGCCACATCCACACACATTTAAGGCCCTATGATGCCACTTCAACAGACAGGACAAGGAAACTGGCCCTTCTTTCCTAGAACAACAGCTTCCCCCAAAGAGCCTTGGGAGCTGTGGTTTTTAAAGGGTGATGAGCGAGAGTTTGTTGGGAGACACACACACACACACACACACACACACCCTATTCCTCTTCCAAGGCTACAAGTGGTTTAGCAATCAATTCCTCTCCCCAGGAAACTCTGGAGCTGTCAGCTATAGCACTGACAGTTCACTGATTAACCCTTTACAAGCAATTTCACGCAAAGCCTAATTAAAAACACAGATTGAATGACCTTTGTCGCTCTGACTACATATTTTAATAGAAACCAAATTTTGACACTAGGCAAAAAAAAAAAAAAAAAAAAAAAAAAAAAGAACAGAAAAGGAAAAACTCCATTCCATTCTAACCCATCACATTTAATTATCTTTGGCTCGTTTCTTCCCCTTGATTTCCTCTCTCCCCCTCCCCTTTCTTCTACGTGACTTGGAAACTAAGAACCAGATTCAGCCTATTGACTTGGGAAGCAGTCAGAGAGGATTGGAAGCCCTGCTTTGCATAAGCTGAGCCACTGCTGTCATGGGTGGAAGATGGAAGAAAGGCAGATTTGGAGGATGATATATTTCCTTGAGAAATGCAGGCTGCGAGGGGAAAGGAGCCTTGCCTCCATCCTGATCAACTGCAAGCTGCTGGAAGACTGCATCAGGAAGACAGGAAAGAAGGGGTAATCAGACAACCCAGCATGCCAGTGTACCTTGTGTTGCCTGCTCAAAAGGTGACTTGAACAGCTGGGCCTGCGGCAGTAAGGTACCGTATTTTTCGCTCCATAAGACACGCTTTTTTCCTCTTAAAAACTAAGGGGAAATGTCTGTGCGTCTTATGGAGCGAATGTGTGGTCCCTGGGGCTGGGGGGGGGGGACCTGGGCTTCCCCCGCCAGCTCCGACCAGCTCTGGAGCAGCTGTGGGGTAGCCCGCAAAGCCTCCGCAGGGCAGCAGGATGAAGGCTTCCCGCTGCCCTGTGGAGGCTTCACGGGCTACCCCAGAAGCCAGAACAGCTAGAGAGAGCGCTGCACAGCCTTCATCCCGCCTCCAGCAAAAGCCAGGGACAGACCCCAACTCCAGCAAAAGCCAGGCTCCCTTTAAAGATAGCCACGCTCCCTTTAAAGAGCCGCGTGGAGTGTGCATGTGGCTCTTGGGGGCTTTTCCCCAAGGAGGGAGGGGGCAGCCCATCACACACTCCACACAGCTCGTGAAAGGGAGTGCTGAGCAGAGCCTGGGATGCATACAGGCTCTGCTCAGTGCTCCCTTTAAATAATATTTTTTTTCTTGAATTCCCCCTCTAAAAACTAGGTGAGCCTTATGGTCAGATGCGCCTTATGGAGCGAAAAATACGGTATATGGGGAGGAACACCATCCAGCAACTTTAGGGAACAGTCATAGCTCAGTGGGAGATCAGCTGCCTTGCATGCAGAAGGTCCCTGGTTCAGTCCCCAGCATCTGCAAGTAGGGCTAGAAATGCTCCTCCTCTGAAACCCTGGGGAGCTGCTGCCAGTCAGTGCGGACAATACTGAACTCAGTGGACCAGGGTTCTGACTTGGTATAATACAGTTTTCTATGCTAACACAAGGGGCACCATCCAAATAAAGCTAAGCACTTTTCTGTCACATCAGTATGAACAGATGAGATGTGCAGTGGCTTGCGTAAATCTTTCCTGTTCAGCCCTGGTGCTTTCTGAAGTGGGACCCAGTTGTGTGCACCGTTGATGAATGTGAATTAATTTCTATACAAAATGTGTATGCAGCATTTATGACATGTTTTGTTCTTATGTAATGCACCACTTTGATATTGTTTATATTAAGCAGTATATACATTGGTGTAATCAATATATAAAGTCCATGCCTACTCAGAAGAAAGTGTTGCTGCATTCAATGGGAATAAAGCCTAGTAAAGGGGTTCTGTTGGCAGTTTGGGACCAACTCAACTTACATGAAGAGGAGTTTGCATGAAGTTAAGACAGACAAAGTGAGTAACATTCAGATTCCCCAACTATCCCTGTACCTTTATCACCATGCTGACTTCTCTATGTATCTCTTTGTTGTTTAGACTGATACATCTTAGGTTGCATCCTCATTAAAACCTCCTCCTCACACCTCTCTTTCAGACCTCAAAATGAATGGTCATCTCTGAACTATCCTCTGAGAGAACAAAAGAGAAAGCACAACTGCCTTGTTCTTCTCTAGACTCAGACTAGAACCCTTTCCTATATTTCTTACAATAATTATTTCCTTACCTACGAGCATCTTGTGCAAGTGACTGCAACAGGTAAAGTCTTTCCCCCCCCCCTAACCAGATTCACAAGCCAAACACTGCAGATTTTGTATAATAAAGGGCTTCAACAGGTAATCGAGCCAGTTATCCCAGTAGATTTAGAATTGCAGCCTTCAAACACCCAGGCTTAATGCTGCAACTTTCTATGCATGCCTACCTGCTGGAAGTAAGTCCGACTGAAATCAGTAGGGACTGTCTTCTGAGTAGACATGTATAAGATTTCCAGGTTAAGTTTCCCACTGAAATTGACTGAGCATAAAAAGTGCTTAACTTTGGCTGGATCGTGCTCGAGCAGTCAAATGCATTTAAATTATTAAATCATTTTAAACATTGATTTTTTTCCCAAATGAAATTTTTTAAAAAATAAACACTGCCAAGCTTTGGTCAATTATTCTGGTGCCTTTCAGATCGCTGACCAGAACACTGAATGTAGGAGTAAGCATTTTGCTTATTACTGAGAAATAGGATAGAATATTGCCTGCACGATTCCCCTTATGGGTGAAAGGGTTAGAGGCTTTCATTGTTTAGAAAAAGAAAAAGAAGCTGAAAATTCAGGGAAGAGTTCAAATATTATTACTAATAAATTAAATTAAATTCATCACCTGCCCTTCACCAGCAGATTGAGGGCAGGTTAAAAACATTTAAAATTAAAAACAGTTAAAACATATTACAATCACTTGAACAAGGTGGGTCTTGAAAACACACATCAGGAATACTCAAAGAGAAGGGAGTCCAAGATGGGTGGTCGTTTCTTAAAGGTGAAATATTGAAGGCACAAAAGCAGACTATACCAGAAAAGTGGGAGACATCTAAAGAAACTGTGTGGCTGCATAAAGAGCTTACGCCTTTGACTGGACTTAACCATTGAGGGGTCCTTTACTTTTACCTTTTGTCTTAGTTGAAATTCCTGCATTGCAGGGAGTTGGATTAGATGACCCTTTGAGTCTCTTCTAAGTCTACAATTCTATGATTTTATTGTCTCATGTCAAAGCCCAGGGTAATGAGATGCATGTTTAGCATTTGCCCAAAGCTGCACAGGTTGATTTCATCTTACGCAGCTTTTACAAACATGATCGCAGCTTTACACGTATCGTCAAAACTTGGAAAGCAAATAAAAGGGGGCAGGACAGCAGGAAAAACCCCATAGAAGGGCCGCCTTCTTCAAGGATCCCCCTGCTTGAAAAGTGCTTTCCATGTCATGTTTTCCAGCCATGGAAGGAACATTTTAAGCCTTGCTTACCGGACTCTGAGAAGGTCACACAAGGCTTCTGGAATCATAGAACTGTAGAGTTGGAAGGGACCCCGCAAGTCAATGCAGGAATCTTTTGCCTACCGTGGGGCTCAACCACACGGGATTCAGATCCTTCCGCTCTTAATAGCTGAATTATCCTGCTGTCCTAATTTCCCCGCAAGATCCATTATGGGTAGTAGCAACCTTCTGATTTATTGGAAATCTCACATATCTGCACTGCAGCTTTATATCTCCCTTTTCATCTGGCTAAGAGATTGTCCTGCAAAGACGCCTGCCTCCAGTTTGCAACACTTCCTAGAAGCTATTTGTTCCACTCACCAGAGACAGGAGCCAGGTCACAACTGCAGGGTAGATGCTAGCTGCTGCCAAGGGGGTTCCGGGAAAGAAGCTGGTCTGCTGGCAGCAAGGGGCAACCTGTCCGCAGCTAGATAACCAAATGGTCATGAGCAGCATCTCTCTTTTGGCGCCTTTTGGGGTGGGCAGCGTGTTGACAGGGGCAAGGAAGGAGGCCTCCTGTTAAAAGAGAGCAGGGATATCAAACTCAAATAACAATTGCACCATACCTGTAAAGCACTCTGATAACTACTTTAGACAGTCAGCTTCCCACAAAGAATTATGAGAGCTGTAGTCTGTTAAAAATGCTAAGAGTTAATAGGAGACCCCTAGCTTCCCTCCCAAAGCTACAATTCCCAAAATTTCCTGTGAGGAGGGAGTGACTGTTAAACCACTCTTGGAAGTGTTGATTTGGGAGGGGAATTCTTCAAGGACTAGATGGGTCATTGGCCTGATCCAGCAAGCTCTTCTTATGGTCTCTGTAGAAAATGTGAGGAAATAAATCAAACTTTCTGGTGAAAGAATACAAAAGGTGGACTTAAAGGACTGTCATTTTGGCTTTGGGATACAGAACAGTTAAGATTTGGAGAGGTTTCTAGAAAATTGCTTATGGACAGGTCTAAGCGTATCCTTCGCTGTTATCTTCACCCCAGCTTTGGTCATGGCAACTTAGCAGGCAATCACTGACGAGTGGCAAATTACTGACTGCAGACATCTGCCAAATGATACATCTGCTGCACACTTCTAAATGGGAACTGACTTCTCTAGGCAGTTTAGCAGTTCCAGAGAAATCCTCCGGCAGCCAGCGGCTCCCTTTGCCTTTTTGGTGAGATGTCCCCACCTTTGCACACTCCATGGGAGCCATGTGTGAAAACAAGAGGGCACAGAAAATGCATTGGGTGACTGAGTTTTGGGCTGCTCACAGAAACTGCTGAAACTTAATGTAAGTCTCAAGTCTCAAAGCACTTATTTGATTGAGTAGATAGTAGCAGCAGCAGCAGCACTGTTATTATTAAAATGTATATGCCACACTTTGTCAAAAGTCCACAGGGCAATCTAGAACATAGAAGATAATAAACTATATCAATACATAACTTTATATTAATACCAAAAAATTGAAAGCTGTTATATAAATACAAGTTATAAAATAAACAACACATCTTTATAGATAATACATAATAGTATAATCCAGCACTTCAGGGTGGCCCTGATTCAATCCAGTGTGATCCCAGGACCCAAATAAATTCAGAGGCCTTGCACATTATTTAATTAGGGTTTAAAACCCTAATTAAATATGTGATTAGATGGCCTGTAAGCATCTCCACTCCTCCTCTCCTCTCCACTGGACTGCCCCTCCCCAATCACTCCAGATAGACCTCATTCAACCTGGGGTTGCCTCAACCCAATTCAGCTGAATCCCGGGTTAACCCAAACTGACCCAATTCAATTCAAGATTAGTCAGAAAGGCAAGTCAACCTGCCCAAGGCTGCCTAGGGAGCTTCACAGCTATGTCGGCACAAGACCACCAAGTGAACTGGAGACTCTAGCAGCAAGGCCACACTCTCACCCTGGACTACTGAGGGCAGTTCTAAGATAAGGTTACCAGATGTCCCCGTTTCCCGGGGACAGTCCCCAGATTTACAAATCAGTCCCTATACAAAATCCATTGAAGTTATAAAGTGTCCCCAGATTCATTGAAACAAATTTGGTAATCTTATTCTAAGACAGAGCAGCATTGTCTTGGTAATGGCCTGAGATGTTACAGATGTTCTTCAGCCCATCGCAATCAGATGACCTGAGGGACCAATTCAGGCCTAGCTAGCCTTTTTACGTAACTGCTGTTCCAGGCTTGGCTCCGCAGTTTGAGCCACTCACCACTGACGGAAGCTGCTGAAAATATCTTCCCTCTGAAGAACATGACCACAGGCCCATCTTTGGCCATGCCATCTGCCTGTGATGCTCTGGATATTCCGGCCCATGGATCCCACAATAGCAGTTGGCTGAGGTCTGACGGAGGCGTCTCAGTCGCCTACTGAAATCAGATTGAAGGGAGATCTCTGGGAGATTTGCAGTAGATTGGCAAGGATTCTGACACCCAGCCGTTAGGAAATTAGACTGCTTAGACTGCTGAAAGCTTAGGGTAACCAGGAATGGGTTTTTATGCAGAATGTGTTTGTGGATTTTGTGGTTCTAGTAAAACACAAAGCAGATCCCAGAAGCCTGAAGTCTGCCTTCCTTGCTCCAGAAGAAGAGTCAAACCTTACAACCCAGTCTTCAACACTGATTTATTTAGAGCATTTGTTCCCCACTCTTCTGCCAAAAAGGGTGCCAGAACAGCTTACACACAATCAATTAAAACAAGACAGTTCCTGCCTACAGGCGTACAATCTAAAAAAGTGTCACACAAGGGGAAAGGGACAAGGGAGGGGGGCATCGATTCTTAAGTAGTAGTTATTATAATCATCAGCTGGCATAGAAACAGCTCAAGGAAGGTGGTGCCTGAAGAAACTGGTCTGTTGGCAAAGTCTTTTGGCAATGAGCCCTGCTTCTCATCTCTCCCACTGAGGGAGCCTGGTGGAATGGCTGCTGCCAGGTGACACTTGAGGAAGAGAAAGATTTGTTTGCACCAATGTTTTTGTCTGTAATATTGGCATACCAGCATTAATAACAAGTTATTTCAGTGTGTGTGTGTGTTATGTGATATTGCCTGATCTGGCAATCAGCCAGTGGCTTGGATCTTGTAGTAGTAATTTAACACCAGCCCACTTCTGGTCATGTGGTACAGCGGTTAGAGGAACACCCAGCAGGAAGGCTCCAGACTGTCAGTATCTTGTGGGAGTCAAGTGCCTTCTGGGAAATTTAGATGTGTGCAATTGAAGAAGGCATTCAAGCGCTCTGTTGGCAACAGATCATCTTTTTAAAAAGTAACAGGCTTTTTGCGGTTAGGAAAGTGACAGGGAAAATGCATTGAAAAATGTGAAGGGGATGAATGATTAACAGAAAGATAGACGAACGCCATGCAAAGCAGGGTGAATGATTATTGCTGTATGATCTCCCTACAAACAAACAAAAATGAATGAGGTATAAAAGAGCAGTTCTAATGTAACCTGTGCCCGCATTTTGTGCAAGCAAATCAGGATGAATGCTCAATAAGTAGGTTGTTAGAAGGAGCCCCTAATTCTAAATTGCTAGTGTTCAGGATGGGACACAAAGCAGTGTGCTGCCCTGTCTGTCCCTTGTGCAAATTGGACTGGAAGCACCACCAACACAACCCTGCTTCCTCTGCGTTGCTTATGCCCATGAACTCGGGAGTTAAATCAGTCTCTCCAATGAGATGCAGCTAATTTTTATTACTGAATAAAAACATTTTGGAAATGTCAACTGTGTGTTTCTTTCCATTCTTTGGGGAAGGCTAAAATAATGACAATGCCATCTGTTCACAGATCCAAAGTTCCACATTAAGTTGTAAAATAAACCCTGGAACCTTGGTGACAATTGCTTTGTCATGGCAAAAAGAGTAATAATAATAATAATAATAATCCTGCATTCAACAGGCCGGACACACTGTAATTAGAGAAAAAACTGGCCGTAAAGAAGTGGGCAATACTGACAGTAATGGTCTAAACGGTCTTCCAGTTAATGCACTTTACTATGGAATTCTGTATTCCGTAAAACTAGCAGTTGCCTCCATATTAAGCATGGTGGGGTCACTGATCTGCAACATACGACTCCGTTAGGACAGCATTGAGATTTCTGGATCTCAGCTGTGCTGCATTTTGTTTTCAAATGGGCAATGGACCTCAAAGGGAAGTAATTGAAAAATGCAGGCAAAATATGGCTTCAGATATTTAAAATGCCAAAACGAGTGCTTAATTTGCTGAACTCTGTAGCTTCTTTCATTATACTTTTGTGGCTGTGAGTATACAGTGATCTCATAACAGAGCGGGGGGGGGGCAGATCAGCTGTTGGGTTCAAATTCTGCTCAATCTTCCACTTTCTAGTCCTTATAGTTGCAGCAATATACTTAAGAATATAGGCAACACCAGGCGAAATCTCGAAAGTTGCTGAGTAAGAACTCTAGGAATAGGAAGGGGTGGCTACAATGCCTTGTATATCTGCTTCCTCCATGTGCCATGACCACCAGAACAAGAAAAAATATGCCAAATAGTTTATTTTTTAAAGCATAATAATTTATGCAAAATATGAACTTGCACAGATAGACATGGAGTTGTTCCTCCTCAGGTGCCCACAAACATGGCTGCCTATGATTGATACCTTTGTATGCTACTTTCCCATCCAAATTCTCTTATCTACTGCACCACACTGCCCAGGAATATACAAATACATGCACATTTGTATGGTAAACTCTCAAAGAGAGACTAATCTGCTGTTCTTGTTGTTGTTACTAAGGAGACCTGGGTGACAAAAAAACCCCAACCAACCACGTTTAAAAGCCTTGTTGGAAAAGGAAAACCTTCAGGTAGGTGCCAAAAAGAAAACAGAGACAGCATTGTTTTAAACTGTTTAAAATATTGTGTTTCAATGTTGGGACCTTGAAGTGAAGGACAGGTAATAAAAACATATAGGAATAAATAATATTTAAGGGGAGGGAATTCCGAAGGATTAGGTGCCACAACACTAAAGACTCGATTCCTATATCATGTATAACAGACCTTTTGATAAGGTGTAATCTACAGACGGGCCTCACCCGCTCAGCACAGTGATCGATGGGGTATATAACGGGTGAGATGATCTTTCTGGCATCCTACCCCAAGCTGTAGGGGGCTTGATATATCAGAACCAGCGTCTTGAACTCAGCCTGCTAACTAATTCATCTGTGCAACAGTTCCTGCTCTGCTTGGTGATAAGGGTGCATGAAATTCCCTTGCAAAGCGGTGCCTGGGGTTTCGCTCTGGGGAAACTTGCTTTACTCAGTGCCTCTCCTTTGTCAGCCTCTTCTGAAAGATTCCAGCGATGCAGTTGGATCAGCACATGGGGACCTCTGCTGGCCACCCAATCAATATGGACAAAAGTGTAGAGTGTAGTCGTTTTTTAAAAAATAAAGCTCGCGGCAGCTTTCCCCTTAAGTCAAAGTAACAAGTAGTTTGGGCTGTCAAACTCTATCAGGAATAGCTTCCATAAGAAAGCTAAAAGGTCATTTAAATCAACTCTGAGATGAAGCAAGGCTTAGAAGAGACTTAATTCTTCATATCTTTATAAGGTCATTAAAAAAAATTCTAATTAGAGAAACAGAACCAAAAGGAGGTTGAACTGGGGAGAGCCTCAGGGGTTTCATGTATTTCATTCTCATAATTGGGAAAACTGGCAAAGGCTCATCTGTGACAAAAGAGGTTAAGCCGAGCTCCTTCCTAGCATGTCTAACCTCACATCTCCCATAAAAAAAGTGCACCATGTTGATTCTTAGGTCCCAAATCCAGTAATAAAGCCGTCCTGGATCTCACTCAACATGTGCAGACACAGACACTTACTTCTGAGAAAGAAAGGGAGCTGAAAGGACTACAAACCTGAAGGGGAAAGGAAGGGAGTTTAAATCCAAATATTCTGGGATACCACAACACCAATGATTTACTCTTAAAGCAGGCTTACAAGTTAGCTCAAGGAAGTGATTACCCCATTAAGAATTGTGCCTGTGTCATTTTGTGGCCTAGCAGAAAAATGGATGTTTTGAAAGGCTTTCCCAACACGCTCCCCAAAAGCAGTTCCTGGTGACCATGCAACTGTGTGTTTACGCGCCTGATTTAATTCATCTGTTAATTTATCAAAAATCAACCAGAATGAGTGTTGGAGCTCTGATTACCTCGCTGCCAAATTCCATTTTCATACAACCAGCCACAGAACTGAATCTGAACACAGATTAGCTCCCAATTTAGCTCAACCAGACCAAATTTAATTCACAGTTAACATTTCCGCAACGTCAAAAGGAACAGAAGCAGAAAAGGGATTCCACAAAAGAACAGAGGGCTCTGCCTCCCTATAGGCAGCAAAGAGGGGTGAGCTAAGGATAGAGAGAGCGCACAATGTCTAGATTTCCCTCCTGGCACTAAATGAGCCGAGACCATTAATGTAATTGCTAATGTACTTTTATTTTTATTTTATTTTTTTTGAACAAGAAGAAGAGTGTTACTTTCTAAGCACCTTCATTAGGCAGTGAAGGGCTTCTAAGCTCCTCCAGTGTAATTACCATTCAACTCAATTACTGAGATGTATTATGAACAACCAGCAAGATTACAGTATTCCAGGTCTAGGGGAGTCACTCCTAATCTACATGCCGGGCCACACCAGAATGACATAAAAGAACCACGAGGCAACCTTGAGAAATAAAGGAAATAATTTAAACCTCCCTTGGGAGCACAAAGCTCTTCCTCAGGGTAGAGGTTGCCTACATGATTCACTGCTCTGGCCTTGACACAACAGAGCATCAGCTTTGCATGCAGTAGGTGATAGGTCCTCGACATCTCCAGATATGGCTGGGATAGTGCTCTTCCTGAAATCTTGGAAAGCCGCTGCCATTCAGTGTAGACAATACTGAGCTAGATGGACCAATGGTCTGACTCTGTATAAGACAGATTCCTGTGTTCCTAAAAGGAGTAGTCCAAAGGCCAGCTGGGCCAAACATTCCTCCCCACTTCTACTCTTGCAGGAACATTTTCTGCTTGCAAAAGGGCGAGGGAATTTTTTCATCCATTTTCAAGTGGGTGGAGATAACAATAAAAATAATTTAATTTAAAAAATGGGAGGAAGTAATCACCATTTTGAGAAAATGTGGTAGGGGGTTCCAGTTTTGTTTTGAAAACACTCTATAAAGCTCCACTACCCCTTTGAAGAGGTGGCAAAGTCACAAAGAGCAACCCAGTGACAAAGATATCTACGAAATGACTCAATAGGCACTGATGTTCCATCGTAACACTGCATCAGCCCCAAGAGCATTGTTGTATCATGGTTGTGTCATCAGGATTGCATTGGTTCAAAAAAAACAACAACCCCACTATGATGCTCCTTGCAATCATGGTGATTCCGATAAATAATCATCAAGAAATCATGGTGATTTTGATAAATAGCCTTCAAGAAACGATCAATCATCAGGACTGATTGCATCATTCCAAGAAAGATTGCAACTGTATCACCACCAATGGCATTTGCTTAATTCGTAGGGGCATTGCTGGTAAGTAAGTAAGTAAATAAATAAATGGCTGTCTCCACTGTCCCCACCCCCCAAATATATTTTTCATCATCCACTATGAAATAACGATGTTATCTGGCATATCCTTCTGACCCATCCCTACTCACCAACCTCCCAAAATGAGAGAAAAACTCTGGGCCCAACACAGTACAGAGTGACCAATTTCCACGCTAAAAAAGAGGACCAAAGAAGTCAAGGATTGGCATAAGTTGTGCATATGTTAATTTATATGTACACATTCAAATTCAGAAATATAATTTAAACAGAAACATGATATATGTCACCAGTGTGCTTGCTCAGTCTTCCTGGGGACTGGCAACTTCAAGGCCCCTCCAGCTGTCCCTTCTGATGGTTCTTTATCTTTAAATCAAACGAGGACTAGGCAGCCCTTAAAATAAGAGGACTGTCTTTTGTAAAGAAAGCCACATGGCCACCTTAACACTTTAGCCCAGGAATCATAGGAACCTGCCTTATACTAAGTCAGACCATTAGTCTATCTAGTTTAGTACGGTGTGCACTGACTGGCAGTGGCTCTCTAGGATTTTAGGCAGGATTATCTCCCTGCCGTACCGTAGGACCTTCTGTATGCAAAGCAGATGCTCTACCATTGAACCACAGCTCCATCCCTTAAGACTTAGTCTTTGGACTAATGTAAACAGCCCTGTGGTTGGTTTTTTATGTAGACAGAGAAGTAGCCAGCAGGCAAAAGGTAAAAGATGGGGCTGAGAATGGACTGTTTGTCAGAAACCAGATCAGGAAGATAAGGATGGATTGCGAGGGCAAGAAACAGAAGACCCAGTCACGGATGAGGCGAGGTGAACGTTTGGTTAGGCCTGCCCAAAAACGGCACATCCGATAATCAACTTGAAAAAAGGGGCACTGTGGAAATGTGGTGCCTCAAAATTTATTTATATTTCTCTTAGTCATGCTCCTTTCCAAATCTCTAAGGACACAGCTGCCAAATTATAACTGCTTTGGTTTCACATGTCAAAACAATTTAATTCTTCAATCTGTGCATGAATCAAAAAGAGGAAGGGAAGAATATTCCAATCTGAGATGCAGAAAACACGGCTGTCAGACCTGTCTTGAAAAGGACAGCTGCATGTGGACCAGTGATGCCACTGCCTCTTCCCTTTCTAAATGTTTTATTAGCAGATGTTTATGAAGAATAAGGAGCTGTCAGACAGAAGAGGCATGCGTGGATTGCAAGCTGTGTGGAGCTCTTCAGAACCTGCCACTGTGCTAACGGTGTATTGTGAAGTGAGCTGTAAGTGAAAGAGTTCTCTTTTTATTATTGATTTATACAGAAGAATCGAGTCTACTGATCAGATTTGCAGATGACACAAACCTGTGGAGGGCTGCTAAAATAAAAAATAAGACTCTGTAGGATACGGTTGAATATGAAATGATCTTGATAAATGACAGAACTGCAGAGAAAGGGAAACTGAATGAAGACAGATGTAAAATATCAGAGAGTGTGAGATTGTAGACTCAACAGCTCATTCTTTTCTTCTCTTTGGGTCAACAAGAGAACAGGCACTTTTCAGCCTGAACATGCAATGCTCCTACTTGGTTACAGCTGACATGACCCTGGTCTAAAGAACAACTCGGAGACTTAAAGGTGAAAGCTGTCCCAAAGCAATGGCATGTTCCAAGATTCAGATGAAGCCCTGGCTGGCAAAGAGGAGTGAATGGCAGATCTAGAAGTCAGTGAGTGGATAGCCTTCAACCAGTGGCTAGGGACCCTATACTATGTAAGTCACAGCCTGGTCCAAGGTGGATCATGACAGCAGCATTACCACCATGCAAATATTTGGTTAAAAAAAAATAGGAAAGGGATCCCTAAATGTGTGTTTACGTTAAAGGTTGGTCCTGAGTTTGAAAAGATGGGAGACTACTAGCCTAAACCATTTGATGAGTTGTTCTGCTAACGGCCCAAGATGTCTCATTCCGCTCCAGAAACCTGCTCTTCAGAGCTGGAAGGGATATTGTAAGGTTACTGCTGGGGACAGGCCCACTGAAATTAATGAACCCAAGTTAGTCTTGCTCATTAATTTCAGTGGGTCTTCTCTCATTGGATGCAACCCAAAATATAGAGAGCCCCAAGGCAGAATATTTGAGCAGCCAATTGAGATCTCACAATTTTAGCGTTGTACTTTATTGAAGGCACTGGTTACCATTTGGGAGCTGTCCGTAGTCCTGAAGGCCTAGTGGTAAACCAGGGGGCAACTTCTGATAGTAGTGTGCATGTGTGTCACATAACTAAATGCTCCTCCAGAAAACAAACAAACCTGGAAAATGACCATGCTATGAAGAAGTTTAGCCTTAGAACCCTGTCCCCTGACATACTGATTTTATTATGAGCATGGAATTCGTTGTACAGAGCAGAATTCAGTTATGAGAGCCAGAAGACAACCAGGGTTGGAAGGAAGCACGAGATCCCTTTGAGAAGAAGGCTGCTCTCTGGCTATTCTGTGCTACTGACCGTATGGAATAAGATGGGGGTCTGTTCTGCCATGGGCTGCTTTCCAGTGGTGGAATGCTGAGGTTTTAAGTTTTCCAGCTGCTCCTTGAGCCTCTGTTTCCTGTGCTTCTCTTCTGCCTGCTTTTCTTTTTGGCTTTCTTCTGTCCTACAAAATGCAAGGAGAGGGACATCATGTTGCATTATTATTCCAGTTACATGGTGACCTTGCCACCTCCAACAACCACTTGGTTGGCTTCAAGAGAAGATGAAACAAATTCATAGAAAACAAAGCTATCAATGGCTACTAGCCATGATGACTATGTTTTACCTCCACTGTTAGAGGCCATACGCCACTTAATGTCAGTTGCTGGGACTCACAAGTGAAGAGAGAGTTGCTGAACTCAGGTCCTGTGCTTTTGAGATTCCCATGGGCATCTGGCTGACCACTGTGAAAAACCAGGGTGTTGGACTACATGGACCTTTGGTCTAATCCAGCTGGCTCATCCTACGTTCTTCCAGTGTCATACCTGGCCCTGACCTGGTGCCATACACTGTGTCTTCAAGGGACAAGCCAGATACTTCGCCACTCGAGGGCCTCGAGGAACAGGCAGCATCTCTTAGAACCAGGGCTGAAAAGCTCCTTGAAGGGCCCTCCTAGTCTCTGGATCATGTTTTGGATTTTGACTGTGATTTATTGAACACAGAAACAATCCTAATTTCACTTTCATTCAACCCATCTCCTTTTTCGTATTTCCCAAGCTAGGCTTTCCTTAGCTGCCCCCAATCCCTGTGTCCCATATGCCACTGACTAGGGTACACTTCTTATTACACATTAGACGAAATGACCATCATCTACTGTTCTGAGCTGGTGTTATTTGATTGTTAACGCATCAGGCCCAAAGTATAGAGAGATGGTCCTTTATCTGCTGAGTGCTATTTGTATGAAAATTGCTTATAATTGGAAGAATTCCCAGAATCCCCATACTGGACAACTGGCTAAATAAAGCATGGGACGCAGCTTGCATGGTCAAACAAACCAATATCATCAGAATTGAGAGAAGGCAGGCAGGATTATGACCGTTTTGCTGAAAAAATTGATCAGCTTTATTCTCTACTAGGGGAATAAGATACAGGGAAATATGAACCCACACTCGTTGTTTATTAAATTTATATACTACCCATCCTAAGATCACAGGGCGGTTGTTGAGAGTGCTTTGAAGCCAGATTGAATTTATAATTGTAAATAACCTTTAAAGGATTAAAACAATATTTAATTTTGTATTCTTTTTCATTGACTAAAAGTGAGGCTATTTTGTTGAAGATTTTTAGTGTATGATAAAACAGTAGTTAACTTTGGGGGTTTTTTGTCAGTTGTGTTATGATGTCAACATGGTTTTTGTGTTTATACAATTTTTATTCTTATTATAAAAGGAGCAGGTCCAGGGTGAAAAGGCCCAGGTTCAAACCTCCACTCAGGCATTCACTCTCTTTCAGGCTAGTCTACCTCACAG
Source organism: Podarcis erhardii (assembly GCF_964252035.2). Lineage (NCBI taxonomy): Eukaryota > Metazoa > Chordata > Lepidosauria > Squamata > Lacertidae > Podarcis > Podarcis erhardii. Next base: position 36,622,144 of record NC_138503.1, read on the forward strand.
GGTCGTTGTGGAGATTAAGGAGTCATGTAGGCCAACCTAATTTCCTTGAAGAGAAGGCAAGATATACTGTAAATACAGTTAATATCTAAAGAATATTCCAGGCTACCTTGGGTATCCTGTGTCTTTGTCTGCAGAATCTCGAAGTGTCTCTCTGTTTGACCCTTTCTTGCTTTCTTCCTTGAGTTCTCTTGAACTCCTCGCCACACTGTTAAGATTCAGAGCAGAGAAGCTTCTTGCACTAGATTCTGAATTCCCTGGCCCCGTGGAGGTCGGTCTCCTCAGTTTCAGGCTCCGTCTTCTCCTGACTTCCAGCTGGTCATTTTCTTCTGAGCTCTTGAGATTCTGGCACATTTCCTTGTCCTGGGCAACTGATGAAAACTGAGATGTCTTGCGAAAGTAACGGAGCTGCTGCAGCAGAAAGCTTTTCGCGGTGCAACCCTTGCTGTGAATGAAAGCAAAAGTGCTGCTCAGTCAAACCTTACCTAAAAGATCCTAACTCCGTGGGAGTTGGTTTGAACCGTTTTCTGCCTCACTGCCTGGTCAGGGCATTAAGATCAGCAAATTGAACCTAGTTACCCAGCCTGGTCATTCTTAGCTTGTGGAAACACAGAGGAGGGCTCTACCACTGGCAGCAGGAGCTTTCTATAATGCCCTCTCTGTTGACATACTCTCCGTATTGGCATCCCACCAGCTTTTGAAGATGCACTTGTTCAGGCAACTTTCTGAACCTGAACTTCCTGACCCAATTGTTCTTTGAATTGCTTTAATTGTCATGATTTTAAACAGGCTTTTGTAAAATAATAATAATAATAATTTTTAATTCTGGATGCTTTTAATGTTCTCATGGAATTGCTTTATTTTGTATTTAAATGATGTCTGGGTTTTAAAATTGATTTCTTGCTCACTGAAACAAGATGTTTTGAGCATGTAACACCAGTCCTGACTGCACTGGCTGGTAATTAGTTTCCAGGCCCAATTCAAAGTGCTGGTGTTATCCTATAAAGCCTTCCATGGCTCAGGACCCCAATACCTTACGGAATGCCTCTCCCGATAGAAAATGATCTGGACCCTGCACTTGTCATCTGAGGTCCTTCTTTATGTCCCGCCCCCTCCCTGAGAGTTCGGAGGGTGGCAACACAAGAATGAGCCTTTTCTGTGGTAGCTCCCTTTCTGCATGCCTTTAGGTGCCAGGCAAAAACATTTCTCTTTAGCCAGACCTTTGGCCATTAAATAATCTATGGCCAGTTAAAAGTGAGGGGACTGTTATTATGATTATTTTATCATTACGCAGTCTATCATTATGCTTTGTATTATGTTTTGATCATTATGCACTGTAGAATCATAGAATTGTAGAGTTGGAAGGGATCATCACCTAGTTCAACCCCCTGCAATGCAAGAATAAAATGTGTTCCTAATACTGTACGCCTCCCTGGGTTTTTTTGATAAAGGGTTGTATATACATTGAAATAATAATAATATTAATAATAATAATAATAATACTTGCAAACCACTTAGAAGCCATTTGGGTATGTAAGTGGCGTACAGTATTATTATTATTATTATTATTATTATTATTATTATTACTACTACTACTACTACTGCTACTACTACTACTACTACTACACAAATCAGTACAAGATGTCAAGCAGGGTAATGAAGACCTGGGAGCTGAAACAAAATGTTGCAGTCTATTCTCATCGTCTAACAGGAATGCTGCTGTTCAAGTTTCCAGTTGACCAGCATGCCCTCCCCTAGGATATTATAAGCTAGAAGGGGATGAAAGAAGATATTCTGCTCCCATCCACCCCCAGCCTTTTTTCCCAAGAGATGCCCACATTCTGTACCTACTGAGCATGCTCAATCATCATAAGTTTTGTATGTTTTGGCTCTATTTCTCTCAGCCGTGGTCACGCAAGTTCATTATGAAAGGAAGCAATCCCACTGTAATAGAGCTGAAGGGCTGTGCATCTGCTATGATCTCGTGAGAGAGAGAGAGAATGCACAGAATTCAGATTCACGAGCTTCTTGGGGCCAGCAACACTTTTAGGAGCATACCTTAAGACACTCTGCCCAGTTGCTGTTGACCTGTGGCAGTTCCTCATTTGTGGAATGCCTTCCCTAGTGAAGCACATCTGTCTCCCTCATTAGTGACTTCAAAGAGGAATTTAAAAACACTCCTATTTACCCAGGACTCTGATGGCTGAAAGACACAGTTCACTCAAGGCACTCCTCCAAAACACACTGTTCCTGGCAACCCTGAGATCACTGCTTGAGAGAATGTTTTCCACCATTTTTAGAATGCTTTTGAAAATATTTTCCATTATTGATGTGTTTGCCACCCTGGGCTCCTTCAGGAGGAAGGGCAGGATAGGAAACCTGTTTCATACAGGAACACTCACAAAAGAGCCCAGATCAGCTGCAGTGCAGTTGGCAAACCTGAGTTTGGTGCCAGATAATCTGTGAAAAGGCCCTTAGTGTTCAGTTTTTAAAAGCCAATTTAGCAGCGCCTGTAAAGCTCTGTGTCAGTTGGTCTTCCTTGTGACTGCAGAAGAGGCCTGGCTCTGGAAAAGCATCTAATTCTTGTCACGTTAGCAGTTCATGGAAATGTGGGATGTCTTTATTCTGTACCGTGATGGTTGGGGAAACTCTTTCATCCCCTCTTCCACTTTCTCTCGGTCTGTCACTTCCATTTCCTCCTCCTCCTCCTCATCTGTGGAGCTGCCACTCGAGCTACAAAGAGAACGAGAAATCCCATTAATGCTTCATTACTGATTGCTCCCGTTCTCTATCACAGTACCCAAAGACTGGATCAGAGCGTTCATGCCACCAGATATTGTTGGTAACAAGTTCAATGCAAACTGGGAGTTGAAGAGGCGTTTCTGCAGCAGATATCCAGGAGACATGGGGGGGGGGGTTGCTCTGTGGGAAGACAGGGGAAGGCAAGCACTACTATGCTATAAGATCCAGTATCCTGTAATATGACATATGCCTGTTCTACTGATGAAGCCTAGGATGGTGAAACAAGGCAAATACTCCGGAAATCCTTGTCTTAGACTCTGTGAAAGGATTCTGTGGAACAGTAACAACCCTTCATGTGGATTATTGGACTCTATAAACAGACAGGTGGTATAGATACTGATGTTGTAATCTTGAGCCATTGTACGGACCTTATGCATGAACTGACTAGAGAATGAACTGATCCACCGGGTCCTCTGTTTTTTTTGTTGAACTTTGAGACTTCTGTGGAAATCTACAATTTGATACAATGAATAGTATACCTTATTTATTCAAAAGTACAACCGGTTACGTCTTGTGTGTTTATTGAGTATGTTTCACGTAACCATAGGTTTGTTGTTGTTGTTTTGCTCTTTAGCATAGGCCACTGGTCACTGGTGAAGAAGCTTTCTTTAGTCTGAGGGCCGCATTCCCTTGTGGGCAAACTCCTGGGGGGTCACATGTAAATGATGGATTAAGCCAGAGGCAAAAGTGAGGAGAACAACAATCTTGTAACCCTTGCCTTTATGTGGAAGGTTGCATTCCAGCCACACAAATGCCATGGGTTTCTTTTACCCCTACACACACACACACACCTCTTGATCATCCATCTAGATATGCAAGAAGCAGTATTGCAGCTCAAGGACACATTCCAGGAAGGCAGAAGCACTTGAGGAAGGGTGGAGTACGTCCAGTTTCAGAAGTGGCCTGGGGGCAAGGGGTTGTGGCCTGGAATGTGTCCTGAGGGCTGGACAGAGAAGTCTGGAGGGCCACTTTTGGACTTGATGTACTTGAACCTCACTTCTGAAAACAGAACACATAATGAAGTGAACAGCATTGCTTCCGCATACCTCTAAAAGGGTTCTTCCGCACAATCTGATGTAGTCAGAACTACAAAGGAATATTGTGTGCCCTTTCATGCTCAGAACTCAGTTTTTTAATAGTTAGAAGAGCTGCCTTGTAATTTTATTTTATTTTTACCCACAGAATATTACAGGCAATTGCATGAATGACTACTTTATATTTATGGCTTATGATAACAGGCAATGTAATTAAGCCCCTTTGCCCATTCTACAGTAACCTCCTCCTAACTCTTGATTAATATTGCCCTTGGGCCTTTTTCATCTCCCTTTACTATTCTGGTGCTGGGAATCCTTCTATTTCAAGGAGAAAACACATCAGCAGCTCCCCTGAGATCCTCTGTCAGAATGGTTCAGTACTGCGTTCCCAGAATTCACAGAAAGGCATCATCCAGCACTAGTGCATTTAAAAACCAATCCTGCTATTTCAGAGACAATAAAAACTGGTTTCCCAGTTTGCGTTTTCTTAAAATCAGCCTTGGTCATGAGATGGAGTGTGACAGGTGAATCTGAATTGAATTCATATTGCCATATTAAATACAAAGATCAACAGAACTGCAGGATGTGGACATAAGACAGGGATGGGGAAGCTGCGGCCTTCCAGATGTTGATGAGTACGAATTCCCATCAAACCCACTAAGCAGGGCCAATTACCAGGGAATGCTGAGAGCTGGAGTCCAACAACATAGAGGGTCATAGATTCCCCAGCCCTGGCACAAGATGATTCAACAAAACTGGCTGTCTAAAGGGGGGAAAATATCCACCATTTCTCAGTTAAGCTTGAGTTATGGTGGATACAACTATGAGCAAAACATAGCCTTTGTATGACATGGGCATCTCACAGAAAGGGAGAATATATTTACAGCAAGATGCCATACACCAAGTCACAGATGACTAGTCCATCTCGTTCAGTACTGTCTACAATGACTGGCAGCAGCTTCCTAGAGTTTCAGGCAAGAGTCTTTCCCAACACTACCTGAAGATCAGATGTTGTGGAACTACAGCTCCCATCATCCCTGGCCATTGGCCATGCTTGCTGGGGCTGACGGGAATTGCAATTAGTTCAGCAACATTGTGGGGGGGCTCCCCCACACCTGCTGTAGACACTGGGTGTTGAACTTGAGACCTTCTGCATGCAAAGCAGATGTGCTACAAGTGCTCAGGACTTACTTCAGAACCTGGACTTGTATGCCTGCTTGTAAGGATTCACTTGGCAGGTACAAGACACAGGGCCTTTTTATATGGAAGTCCTCAGACTACAGAAATCCCCAATTAAATGTGCATGGTCTCAGCACAACCAACCTTTGGCCTTACCTGCACCATACATTTAACACACTATAATACTACTATAAAGAGTTATGACTCCCCCCACGCAAGAATTGTGGGAACTGTAGTTTTTTCAGGGTGCTGAGAGTTATTAAGAGATCCCCATTCCCCTCAAAGAGCGGAGAGAAGCCCAGCACCCAGCCCAGATTTGTGAAGGGTGTTTTCCGGGACTGCCAACCAGTTAAAATAACAATGTCGCTTGACAAAGTCTGTTCAGTTTAAATGCATTTCCATGGTGTCAGACTCTCACAATATAGGTAGCTTTCTGCAAAACTGAAGAAAGTGTACAATAACATGCACAAGCTACTCCTCATCTCCAGAATAAAAGGCCATCTTTACTCTCTCTCTCTCTCTCCCTCTCTCTCTCTCTCTTTCATTCCAACAAAATGCCAGAACCAACTCAATATCCCCTTGACTTGCAGCCCCACTGATCAAAATGAGCCCCTGCTAGCTGATCAACAATAGCTCTAATTCATTAACCAACCATTTATACTGATTACTGCTGACAGTCCTAGTATTTCCCACACAATTCTTCTGCTGGAAATCAAAGGTCTGGCTCCATCGGACATGTATCTAATGAGAAGGAAAAGAGGCCCTGCCAAGGTGGAAAAGGACCTAAGAAGCTGCCTTGTGCCAAGTCAGACCAACGGAGGAACAATAGGAGAGATTTGATTTGGTTCACATTCAAATGTGAACCTACCTAATTTGCACTTTGTGAAACATCATGCAAACCAAAACACAACCATCCTTCAAAGTTCAAACTTTTCAAAATTTCGCAGTGCTGTTCTCCAGCCAAGCAGTGCGCACAAAAAGGCATAAAGCACAAAGACGCACACATCGGTGAGGGGAAAAAACATACAAAAATGCCTTATATTAGAGAAAATTGCTCTACAAATATGTGCTTTTTAGACAAAATTGCATACAAACACATGTCTACTAGGACAAAATTTGCACTAAAATACTGGTGAGTTTTCATGAGGACTTTTAAAGAAATCAATCAATCACAAACCAGTGTGGAAACATGGAGAGCTAAATGTAAGACTGGGAAAAGGAAAAGCAGAGAGAAACAAAAACTGAGATTTGTCCATCCCTATCTACTCCAGATGCCACAGAGGACTCAAGAATGTGTCTTTCCCATCATCTATACCTCATCCTTTTCAATAGCGATTCCATTGCACTTGAGACCTTCTTCAGCAGGCATGGGGGAACCTCTGGCCCTCCATATATTGCTGAACTACTGCTCCATTCAGTGCCAGCAAGCATGGTGAAGGGCCAGGATGATGGAGCTGTAGTTTAGCAAAATCTGAGAGCCAGAGGTTCTCCACACCAGTTCAACTGCCTAAGCATGTGTCCTGCCATTGAGCTACGTGCTCCCGGAATACAGTACTGGTCACATGAGGTGGCTACTGCAGCTCCTCCGCCTTCAGTTGTTGCTAAGCCCTAGGATGGATTAAAACATCCCATACGATGATGTTAGTTCTCACGCTACAAGGGTGGTGTTTGCTTCTTCGCTGCCTCTGATCCCACAGATGTTAACATGCTGGCAATTACCTTTGCTGCTCATCAGCCAACGACTCAGACCTCTGAGATGTTGTGTCCCTTAGATCAATATATACTGTTGGCGGCTCTGGAAAACGTTGCAGTTCAATTGGAGGAAGGCTTTGGCTGTTCGTCCATGATGCCAGGGTGGGTACATCTCTTGGGAATACAAATCATTGTGTCAGTGGATTATCCACCATCACAAAGTAAGGCACAGAATAGATTTTCTTAAAAGAATTTCTAAACATAACAAGAAGTCTGTTGTATAATGTTCTAGAAAAGAAAGCATCTCCTATTGAATTTTGTCCGTGACAGGCATGTCTACACTACAAATTTAAACCAATTGCAAAATGGTTTAGTTGACATTGCTCCTACACAAGGACTGCCAGAAACTGCAGTACTTTGCAGAGGCTAAGAAGAAGAAAATTCTTAATTTTAAGAGGTCTTATTGGGAGCAGGAGATGCTATGACAATTAAACCAGCCTTACATCCTTGGCCCAGTCCTGGAAACTACCCTTTCTTTTGTTGGAAGTCTTTATCATAAGCATTGACGTCAGGTGTGTACAAAACTGAATTCTGAAAGGCTTGAGGACCTACCTCCCATCTCCCTGGCACTCACTGAAGTTGGGAAACTTGGCAAGGCACCTCCTGCGGTGTGAGAAAAATGCCCTTGACTGCTTGAGGCATAGCTCTTCTAGCTTTCCCATGAGCCTTGTTTGTGACTGAGCCCTGACAGCTTCTGAAGGTGAAATAAAGAAGAGAAACACTCAGTCCAGCTGCCGGAAAGAATTTCAATGTTAGCATCGTTATGATTTCCCCAAAGGACATGAATGGGAGGGATGGTAAAGTGAGTGATGTCGTTATTCAAGAAAACTAGAAATTAAATCAGGCTTCCCAAAAGTGAAGTGCCAGACCACCAAGAGAGGTGCACATGAAAGCCTGGCTGCGGGGCGAGGGGTGGGGGACAATGCACAGGGAGGTTGGAATCTATTGCAATCAGTTGGTTCTCTGGCAGAACCTCAAGTCTGGGAGAATGCAAAAGGCTGTAAAGAGCAATGCAAGATGTAGATGGGGGAGATACAAGTGTGCAGAAGCGGTATAAATCCATTACTCAAGTTGGAGGGGCTTTGGGGATGAAGGGAAAGTGGTAGCTCCTATGGCCTGGGGCATTTTGAATATGATGCTGTCAGGCCAGGTAGCCAACACCACTCCACTGCTCTCTGTCAGGCTATTTTCCCTCAGACCCAGTTCTTTTGCATCCTTGCATGCTCCTCACTTCACTACAATCTGTCTTTTAGGATTTTGTCCCCCTGCTCTTGCCCTTTGGACTCCCATAACTTTCCTAGCGTTGATGGAGAATTCTAAGAAACCAAAACATCAATGCAGTTTTCAAAGGTTCCGTCTGCCATCTTGAGTCCAATTGGCTTCCAACTGTATCCAAACATAGAAAAAAACACCTGCTCCTTGATCTTGGGAATCACCATGCCAAATTTGACTATAGTATCTTAAGAGGTGCCCAAATGCAGGCGCAATGATCAACTTTCCAGTAATGAACTGTACCCAATTAAGTTCTTCTCAGAGCATATCTATTCAAAATACTGTAAAGAAAATTTGTCGTGCTTCAAAAGCCCTATAAAATTGATCCAGTCAGATCTCTAGCAAAATCTGACCCTTCCTCACCAGCCCATTGGACAAGGAAGAAGAGATGGAGGAAAGAAAGGGCATGTCGGAGAAAGAGAGAGAGAGAGAGAGAGCGCACACGCAAAATGGTGACTCTACCCATCACTGGTGGAAATTACACCACCAGGGAATGTGGCCATGGACAGAACAGAGGTTCTCTAGCCCTGCTGTAGACAGGCTGCAATCCCTGGTATAGTTCCCTGGAAGTGATTTCATTAAAACAATGGGACTTGTTTCTGAGTAAACCTGCACAACAGGGTAAAAAGCCTCTAGCCTGCTGACCAAACTTGGCCCGGCAAGCCATCTTGGGGGTAATCATGCCCAACTGTGGGTCAGCTAAGGGCAAGGCTTCAAAGGAACAATCAGGAGCTTAAAGTGACCTCTTGATTGTTCCTTTGCTGGAACAAGGCACATTCCCACTGCCCATCTACAGATTTGGTCTGGCAGAGTGGAGAAATAAGGATCTGGCCCACTGGCCAGGAAGCTGGAGAGGATAGGACTCAAATCTGGCATGACTTTTGAACTCAATTTTGCAATCTGACTTCAGCTCTCATGGATGCACATTCACCATGGTTCACTGAAGAAAAAGCGGTTTCCACTGTACAATTTCTATCGCCACTTTGCTTCTCCAGGTCCTGTAGTACCTTGTCTAGATTCCACTTCTCAATGTCCTGAAAGGAGAACAGTTTGCAGTTGAATGGGGCCACCGTAAAGTTTAAGTTTGAAAGGCTGTTAGCTTTATCCTAATTTCTTCTAATAATACATTCTTGCGTGCAATTCTGATGTATACACACATTTTTGCAAGCAATTTCCCTTAATATAATACATTTTTGTTGTTATTTTCCGTGATGCAGTTCAATGCACACTTTATACCAGTATATTCATTTTTATACACTTTGATTGGCTGGAGAATTGCACTGCAAAATTTGGAAAAGTTATTATTTCGAAGGATGGCTGTGGTTCCATTTGTGTATTATTTGGGAGGGTGCAAATTGTGAGATAATCAGCCGCCTACTACTAACATGCTTAAGTCTAATTAACACATGAAGGGCTTAAAACCATAGAGTATGCTGTTCTGCCAGGCTTAGCTATGTTCACTTCCCCTCACTCTGGGAGGAACTAGGTATTCAGACCTATTATCTCCCCCAGGCTACTTGATGTATAGATGATCCAGGTTGCTCCAACTCAGACCACATGGCTCTCACTCTTGAGTTCCTCTACCAATCATTTAGAAACTTTCACCACTCTGTAACTAAGCTACGTTTTACCACTTGTACAACTTTTTCTGAATGCTCTATGGAAAAGCACATTAATCTGTCCTTCTGAATAAATAATTTTTAACTTACTAAAGGTGTGGTCTTTCCCTATGCTGGGAGAAGAGGGGAGTATTTTGCAAATCACTTGGAAGGGCATATTATAAGGTCTAATAGCCTATATTTCCAAGCCTGAATTTGTTGCAGGTTTTAAATGTCTGCTGGGGTTCCTTCACCAAAGAGTACTGGCCCCAAACTTGGATCTTGGCACACTAGCAGAGGAAGAGGGGGCAGGGGGAGCGCACCACCCCTATCAGCGTGATCCCGGTGAGGTTCCATTGCGGCTGCCCCCCCCCCCCGCCTGCACTGGGTGCCCCAGCGCACCACACCCCTGCAGGCAGTGCACCACGCCCCCAGAACGCATGCCACGCCCCTGCAGGCAGCGCATCACGCCCCCGGGGTGCCTGCCAGCCCCGCCCCCACCTGCTCTCCGCCCCTGGTGCTGGAGCCTGAAGCTCTGCCACTGTCTTGGCATCCAGGAATTCTCCTTTCTATGTGTAATTTTTTCCTTGAACCAACACGAATTTCACAAGTTCACCTCTGAACACAAACTGAATTTCTCCCCTATCCCTACCGAAAACAGCACTGCCAATTGTTGAATCGTAGTTAAGCAAAGAGGGAATGGACTGATGGACTACACACTCTTTCTCCCATCCCCTTCTTTGGAGGACAAATTGTCCCTAGAGGATTCAACTGCATTTAATTGTTACATTGGTAGTGGTGTTAATCGTACTTAGGACTAAGTAACCCAGGTTCCCACATAACCCAGGATCTGAAACCTGCCTACCTGCTCCCTTTAGATGGCTGATTCCCCTGCCAGGCTTAACTGCAGACAACGGTTAAATTGAAAGTGCCATTTATGGCAGCTGAGAGTTAATCATGGCTCTTTCGTAATAGACAATCTGAAGCCGGAATCTAAACATGGTTTCAGCTCTTCTCTAAAGCAATGAGCAGTGCTATGGCTGATTCAATTGCATTTTTGTATTGTAACTTTTAAAACAGAAGAAAAAGGCACTTTCTGATTGTCCTGCGGAAAAGATAAAGTCCTATTCATCTGAACTAGGCTGCCAGGCTGCTCAATGGGGCGTCAGCTATGTTTCTGTATATTTGTTCTCAAATCACATGTGGAAAAAGGTAATAGGAACAGCATGTTTTTCATAATATGAACTCTTACGAGTGTGATGTTGTTGCTGTTATTTTTTTCCCCACACTAGAGCTGTGGATCTCTGTTATAATCTGACAGTTTCAGGGCAGACCATAATAGCATTTGCTATATCATTCTGAAGACGACACAAGACTGCCAATTACAACTCACTAGCATCACAACATGTAATGCTACAACAAACATGTAAATTCAATCCTTTCATTCTGATCCAAACAGTCTCAGTGCTGAAAGCTAATGCAGTTTCCATTGTAATAATCCCCTTTGTCTGTCACGGCATCTCAAAAGAGCTCTCTTCACTGTTTCCTGGATGATAAACCTCAAAGGAGTGAAGGAGCTCTGATTAGCGCTTCTCTAACAGGGCAGATTTTGCTTTTGGCAGTCGCCAGATCCTTCAATTTAATTTGTAATGTAAGACTGGAGCTAACTAACCGTGGTTTGGCAAAGACGAGAAAGATTTACTGGCTGAAACAAGCGTTGTCTCTCCTGGGAGAGAGTAGGAGATGGAGAAAGTAGGACAACAGAAACCGCATTGGATCCCAGAACTTTGTCAGAGGAGATGAACAAATACAGCTAGTGCAATCCTGTATGTTTACTCAGAAGCGAGGGTGGGCAAAACCCACCCACATTCCCTCCTGGGCAACCATCTAGGGGCCACATGCCAATGGTGAAGGGTCAGAGGCAAAAGTGGGGAGAACAATGGATGTAAGCTTTACCAGTGTACAGTAGACTAGTTTCTAAACACAGTCACACAACCCTCTTGATCCTCCATCCAGACAAGCCAGTGTCATTATCAAAGTCCAGTATGAAGCAGGATTGGTAAGGAGCATGGCTGCGGGGGGGGGGGGGCTGAGGGGCTGCATTTGGCCCCTTGGCCTAAGCTTCCCCAACTGTGAAATCCAATTACACAGTTATTGTATATGGCAGCCTTCCCCAATCTGGTGTTCTTCCAAGTGCTTCTGACAGCAGGCCCAATGGGCAGGGATGATGGGAGATGTGGTCCAAAACATATGGAGGAAACTAGGTTGGGGAACACTGTCAAATGCTGAAATACATCAGTACAGTGGCTAAGTTTATGAGCTCTGAGACGGACGCTCCCCAGTTCAAATCTCACTTCAGCCATAGATTTGCTAGGGCTAGAGCAGAGATGGGGGCATCAGTGGCCTTTCAGATGCTGTTGTATTCCAGTTCCCATGGGCTATGCTGGCTGGGAATGATGAGTGCCTGAGTCCATCAACCTCTGGAGGACAAACGGTTCCCCTTTCCAAGGCAATAGCTACGAATACAGTGGCACGAAGTGAGGGGACTCCTGAAGTAACAGGATGGACGCACCACTATCTGGAAAACTAGTATAACAAGGAGCAGGTAGGGCTAGATCCTTTCTCCCTAATGTGGTTGGGTTTTCTTTTACTGGCACAGGGTTGGGGCTTTATTGGCAGGGATGCATTTGATAATGGCACTCCTTGACTGGTGAAATGAATGAAGCAATCCAAGAAGGTGGCTAAATTAGACTTCCAGCGGTGGCAGAAATCTTGCCACTTTCACAGCTGGCATAAAATACGCACAATGCTTTAAAAAAAAAATCAGAACAAATTACCTAAGATTTATTTCTTCAGCGTATAAAATCTCAAGAGGAAGTCTTACGAGAGAAATTAGACTTTCTTGGGGGGGGGGTGATAAAAACGTTAAGTGTAAGGCATGTATAATGCAACAATTCCAAAACTATGGCCTTCCTAGGTTGGGTTTTACAAGAAAACGAACACCACAAAAACCGCAAAGCAAGTAGCCTACAAGTAGCCAACACAGCACCTTTGGGCCAGGGATAGGTCATCCCCCCCCCCCTGCAGATAGCTGAAGGTAATTCAAGAAGCAGGCTAACTTTGCACTCTCTTCAAGAATAACCCCTTTTACACAAGAGAAGTAGCTTGTTGCCAGACTCGCATAGCAGGGCTAGGGGATTGTCTCTGTGACATGGTTTTATTAGTTGCTTTCTTTTTAGGGGACTAAAATAAATTATCTCCTCCAATGTTTCCTTCTGACACTGTCACATCAGATTTGCAGTTGGTAACACCAGCATCGTAATCAACCTACCTTATTTTAGTGGCTGCTCTTGGTTAGGGATGCTTGAGGAATTTAATTCCATTTGCAGACCTCTCTTGCAACTCTCAAAGTAATGAGCGTATCAGAACCTAATTACCATTTGGATTTCACAGATCTCCAGATTTTGCTCTCCTCAAAACCACCAAAATGTGTTTAAATGTTCATCTCAGGATAAAATTCATTTATAAATGCAAACATTAATATGCAATGCATGTTTAAATACAATTTTGTCATAAAACATGCATTGAAATATGTACTTAAATTTAAAAAGATCTCCGTGGATTAAAAAATTAATGATCACAGATTAATACAGAAATAGGATGGAATGGATTTAAGAATGAGCACATCTGAAATTGACTAATAGACTGAGCTGTGCATCCCTACTCTTGGTACTGGCCTTGTCAGTTGGCCAGAGCTGATGGACTTTGGAAGGAATTAAGCCACAGCTAGGATTGTGAGAAGGCATTGATTTCCATTCTGACCCGTGTTCATCGCATGCAACACTGTTACCGTTCTGCTGCATTTCTGCTTCGAATGAAAACTATGTTGTTTGGCTTGCTCTCCATTGTAGTGCAATTTGGCATAATTAATTACATTATTCCACACCATTCATTTCAATACAAAGCAGACACAATGCAAATGGTGATGGTTGTGGGGAGATATCAATTAAATATCATTTGCAAACTGGAAAACAACAACAGTGGATAATATTGATTTCTGTACATAGGACAAATAAGCAAACAATGACAATTTCCACTCCCATGTCTGGTTCCATTGGGATTCTCTGACATCCTTAGCCAAACAGCCAACATGGCAATCATTGTCACCTGTACTGAGCATTTTCTTCTGTCCCAATAGACACACTAGAAAGACTTGAAGGACCCCTTTAATAGAAAAACAATAATGTGATGAGTGTGCTCACAACAATGAGTCTCTCATACCACCTTGAGCTCTCTTAAAAACAAATGCAAATTCCTACCCTTTATCTACCAGTAAAATTAACATTCAGCCTAACAAGATCAGATAATATTCTGCATGCTTAGACCTTCAACTTCCACAGACAACAAAGAACAGAGAATACAGAGAGGCTGTTATGAAGAATAGAGACCCATATTATTATGTGTACCTTGAAGGCAAACAGCATCAGCTCTCGGGGGTGTTCAGCTGAAATAGCTCCTGGCTCCTGTTCTGCAATTTCTAAATTGTTGTTATTGTTTTTTGGTTGGGGATGACCTAGTTCTCCAGAAGGGGGTCCCAATGCCGCCTTGGAGAGAATTTTAGTTTCTATTAGTTTCCTTCGTTCTTTTTCACTGGTGTTTAGCATCAAAAAAGGTGACACTTCCACAAATGGTAACGTATTAGGTGAAGAGCTCAGTCTCCCCTTATTTTCCCTGATATCTCGTTCTTGGTCTCCGGGGACCCCTGAGATTCCCTCTTCTGGTTTATTCTCATTTATAGAGAACACTGAACGAGCAATGGTCTCTTGGTTTGACTTTTCTTCAGTCACAAGACCAAATCCGTCCCTGTCTAGTAACACGTGTCCCCTAGGACTCTTGTCTTTCTGAAAAGTGGAATCTTCTCCATCTTCATTCCAGGTCTCTCTTGGATCTCTCATAAACTCAAATGTTTTCTATAAGTGCAAGAAAGATACCAGTTACACCTTGGTAAACAATACTAAGTATGTGAAGAACAGGTATTCAAAATTATAAAGACCGAATGAGCAACTTGTGAATTCAAACATGGTGGCTTGTGAGAATTACTTGTTGGGTCCCACCAATGATAACCATTAAAAACCAGAAAAATGTAGCTCAGTGGTAGAGCATCTGCCTTGTATGCAGAAGGTCCAGACTCAATCCCCAACATCTCCAAGTAAGGCTAGGAGAGAAATACTGGCCAACTCTTCCCTACTGGTAATACTCAGTTAGATAAACCAATGATCTGTCTCTGTATAAGGTAGCTTTCTATGGTCCTGTTTGTCATTGTGGTGGGGACTGCTGGGAGACCAGCTTCCTGTGTACACACACACACACAGTCATTTTTAGCTGCCATTTCAGATGGCTACAGCAGAGGAAGTGATGCAAAGAAGGGTCCACCTCATCAGCTTTGCTGAGAGACCAGCTCCACTTCTCAGTTCCTTTCATGCTGGTCATTATATAAGAGCTTTGTTACTGGTGCCTTTGTGCCTTCTTTATCCCAGAAGATGTCTCTTTTGGATCTGAATTGATTTTATGTATGTGCTGCTGTTGTTTTCATATTTATATGTATTTTGTAAAAAAAAAAAAAAAAAATTTATTTATGCAATACTTGTAACTATACTTGCAAGTGTTTTATATATGTTCTATACCATAAATCACTTCAGGATGTCTCATGGGTAGTAATTCATAAATGAAATAAACAAATAAATATTGTTGGTCTTAATACAGGCATTACCCTACTGGAACCCAGTGATGATAGGTAGGACCAATGACCTGCAAGTGTGCTTCTTCTGGAGGAAGGTCTTCTAGTTCCTCCGAGAAGTCAGGAACCAGGTTGGATTGATCACGCTGGAAGATGAAAAGCTCCCCATCATCTTCATTGCAATCAGACTATCAAACAGAGAAAAGAAACTGGGTGACATTCATTCCAAGGCAGAAAAGATGGGAAAGGAAGTAAGTGTGGATACTCAACTACACTCACTGCTGGGCATCTCACACTAGCTGCACTACATAAAGTTGTGAACTTCAAGCACACTTTATTGGAAGTAAATAATGTCAAAATTTATGCAACTGAAAATATGGAACAATACAATGGAACTGAACAGAGTTCATGATAAATACTGCAGTGTACTCCATAGGATTAACAATAGATTAATTATGTGTATGTAAAAAAAAATATCCCACAATTATCAAGATACAATTTAAATTATCACAACATGTCATAGGCAAAAAAGCTGTTTTTCCAGGGTTTATAAAATCAACTCCTTAAATTTTGACTCCACGTAGGCAGGATATTTTGAGCTGAAGACTGTCTTCCTGCAAATTTTGCTAGTATTTGTATCTTGGATGGCTAATACAGATGGTTTGAGATTGAAAGAACAGAAAATGGGGAATGGCACTTACCACTAAGGTGTCAGAATCCATTGAAGGAATCTGATCTTTCACTGCAGACAGGATGGCTCCCCATTGGAAAGGAGCTGTTGGAAGGTTAGGACCCCCCTCTTTTTCCTTGTTTTGATCCTCTGATGCCATTTGAAGTGATCCTATGTGACCTACTCAGCTGAATACTATGCTGGTACTAAAGAAAGAGCAGAGTAGAATAAACACAGGGTAGGAATGTCTACATCGAGGATGGAGAATGTGTGGCCCTCCAGATGTTATTGAACTACAACTTCCATCACCCCTAACAATCATTCACACTAGCTGAGGTGGATTGGGGACAACATCTAGAGGGCCAGAGGTCTACAACAGGAGTGGGGAACCTTTGGCCCTCCAGATGTTGCTAAAGTACAACTCCCATTGGCCCCAGCAAGCATGAACAATTGTTAGGAATGATGAAATACTGGTATTCTGGGCTAGCACCACAGCATAGTGATGTAGTCTGTTGTTTGGACTGTACCACCTAAACAGCCATTAAGAACAGGAGGTGATCCAGTCGCAGGGACGAAATCATGAGGCTATCTCCTTGTGTTAAACTTTACTGACCTGGTAATGCGTTCAAAATGTTTTGGACTACAACTCACATCAGCCAGCATGGCTGCCCTATATGGCCTTTATGGAACCTTGAAAAAGCAGTTGTTGCAGCTCCACCTACTTATATATTTATACTTAAAATAAAACACACAATAGTTTATTATTATCATAAGCTGCCTTGGAGATATGTTGCCTGAAAAAAGGCAAGACAAAATGTATATTAAATAAACAGATACATATATTATAAATTGAAATTTATTGGAAGGCAAAAGGAATGCCCACTAAACATTTGTGGCACATTTGATGCCTTTTTTATGTTTGCAGCACAGAATTAAGCTGAGGGAGAAAATCTTGCATATAGCATTGCTATATATTTAGGCCAGGAATATATATTTTTGGTAAGCATGGATGATGCTGTACATAATATTTATTTAAATGTTTGTGTTAACTATCAGAGTGACATATATTTTCCTTTTCTACTTTTTACCTCCTGAAAAATATTTGCACATATTTGCAGTCCTAACCATGTCTACACAGAAGTATGTCACAGTGAATTCTGTGGGGCTTACTCCCAAGGAAGTGCGTTTAGGACTGCAGCCTTACCTGAGAGTAAGTCCCACTGATATCAAGGAGGATTTCTTCTTAACAGGACTGCGGATTTATTTCCTTAATATTTGTATAATTTTATATTTTCAATTTAAAAATGGAAAGTTTGACGAGCGCGCGATGAAGCTGACAGCAGGAAAACTAAGCATGGGATTGGTGGAGAGGCAAGATGGAGGCTGGTAACCATGGCGACGTTGCATCGCTTGGCCACGCCCCGCAGGGCGGCGGGTACCGCTTTTTTCCGTTTCCATAGCAACCGGACGCCGATCTTCGCTCGCGACCTACCCGGCGACTTCCCTGCCCCGCACATCAGTTGCGGACAAACCACCAAGACATTTCCCCACCGCCTTTCATTGTATCTCAGTCCCTAGCAAGCGACCTACCCGAGAGCTGTCATGAACGTCCCTTCTGCCCGCCGTCTCTATTCAAACGGCGTGCGCTTCCCGGTTGTTCGCCCCGCCCCTGATTCCCCGCCCATTTCTGGAGTCCTGACAGGCTAATATAAACCAACATTTTTGGGGCTTACCCAATACAGCCTCTCTTAGAAACTTATCGCAACAAAAAAATATGCAATAAGAATTTGGAGAAAACACAAACAGCGGTGTCAAGCTCATTCCTATCATTTCTTTCCGTTCCGCTCGCTGCTTTTCTCCTTTTCTTTGCCCTGCCAGGACCTATTCCTGTATTGGTTGATCCGCTCGGAAGGCGCGGCGAAGAAGTATTGCGAGAGGGGAGCGCGACAGTCTTAGCTTTTCATTGGCTGGCTGAGCAACCTCACCGCTTCCAGCAGGAGGCGGGTGATGATCACGTGGTGCATTGAGAGAGAGAGAGAGGGGGGGGGGAGAGCGGCACCTTCCGGCAGTCTTGACGCTCTGCCCGCGACGTCATTGTCGGGCATTTCCGGGAAGGCGGCTGAGGCGACCTGAAGTGAAGCAGGTGAGGCTTGTACGGTAGCAGAGGAGGCGGAAGTTGTGTTAGGCGGGCTGGAAGGCGGGCCTCGTAGGAGGTTGTGGGCGCAGGAGGCCTTGGGCGTGCTCGTTGCCTCACTAGGTGGAGCCCAGTACACTGGCCGGGCCTTGGTTCTCTGGGCACCCCCTGGAGGCATAGGCGTGAGGGGCGCCTCTGAGCTGCGGGCTGGGGGGGGAGACCCTGTGAGCGTCCCAGGTACCTCAGGACTCCAACTCCCATCAACCTTGGCCTTTGGCCCTGCTGGCTGGGGCTGATGGGAGTTGAAGTCCAGTGGTTGGGGGTGGGCACACAGATTCCCCCAGCTGTGCCCTGGAGGCATCACCCTCAGCGCAGAATGCCCTTCGCGCCTTATGCCTGGGCTGCAGACTGCAAGGGCAGAGGTGCCTCGTGGCTGAGGGCTCCTCCGCACAAAAGAACAGCAACCAGAGGAAAGCAAAGATGACTGCACAAATAGAGCTAGTGTCCCAGGAGGGAGGTTTGGGCCCTATCTTTCTTGCACTCACATGTTTGCTTTCCGCTTGCAGGGAGTTAGGTAGGTTTTGGCTCTATTTTTCACTGTTTGGCCCTCCCTACAGAATAACGGCCATAGCAATTCTAGCTCATAGGAATTACTCTGCTAGAGAGAACAGTTATAGCCTGGTCTTCTTGCTCATCTTTTGGGTGCAGGGAATTGTTTTGTTCCTGGTCTTCTTGTCCTTGCTGTGTGCTGCTCTGTACACAAGAACTCCTTGCACATAGAAAACCAGCTTGTTAGAGGGTTTCCAGCTCAGAGATGTAACATTTTCCCCAAAAATAAAATAGAGCTCTCTGAGGGGTGGGGGGACTGAAATATTTATTTATATGCATTTACAGTTCTGTACTATGTGTTGTCCCTGGAGTGGATTACGAAGTGCTTAATACAACAACTAAGCCACATCAAGGCAACTTATTTTACTGTTTTAATAACATAAAATGTACCACATAATGGGTATAAAATTGATGTGTTTGTGAAAATTGTGAAATTAAAATGAGGATCTTACAGATTTGAGGATAAAGTTGAAAGTGTGGGTGATAGCTGGTACGTTATCAAGGACCCTTTCGTCTGTCTGTGTGGGATTTCCAGTGTTTAAGGCATGAGGTTTCATGGCCTGTATAGTTCTTTGTCATTCAAGAACAAAAAGCAAATTGAACCAAGTACAGTGGTGCCTCGCAAGACGAAATTAATCCGTTCCGTGAGGCTCTTCGTATAGCGGTTTTTTCGTCTTGCGAAGCAAGCCCATTGACAGCTTAGCGGATTAGCGCTATTAGCGGTTTAGCGGCTTTTAGCGATCAGCTGTTAAGCGGTTTATCAGCAGATCAGCTGATAAGCGGCTTAACGGCTTAGGAAAAGGGGGGAAAAGGGGGGGAAAACCCGCAGGAACTCGCAAAACATTTTCGTCTTGTGAAGCAAGCCCATAGGGAAATTCGTTTTGCGAAGCGCCTCCAAAATGGAAAACCCTTTCGTCTAGCGGGTTTTCCGTCTTGCGAGGTGTTCGTCTTGCGGGGCACCACTGTATCAAGAGCGGTCATTTGTCACCTTCTAGGTTCCCTTCACTGTGAATAGGTCTCACCTGCAAAACAGTCAACCTATCAAGGACATTTCAAAAAGACTAGGTTTCCCAGTAATTGCAGTGCATGGTTGTCTGTGTTTTCCTTGAGTCTTGTGATTGGATCCGTTATGCTTTTGTGCCTTTAACAGCACATTGGTATTTAGACATTAGTAAGTGAAGATAGTTCTCTAATCCTGTGAAGAATGCACAAAGACAGGAGATTTCCTTATTTTGTTTATTTGTATACTGCCTATTCACCCAGGGTCCCAACTTCAGGAGCTTTCAGATCATACCCCAAGACGATTAAAAACCCTTTGAGCAAGGTAGTGAAAGTGAAGAACTGATCGTGCTTGTCTTTCAGCCCACCAAGACACAATGTCAGAGCTGAGTGATGAAGCCAGTGAGTCGGATCTGCTGAATCTCAGCCTATCCATGTGGCATGGCGCAGGTCAGATGGTCTGTTGCCAAGAGTTAGATGTTCCACTGGACCTTCACACAGCAGCCTCAATTGGCCAGTATGAGGTGGTAAAGGAGAATATTCAACGGTAAGGAGGAGAGGTTTGGGGAGGGAATAATACTGTGTTCCTGGCATTGGGCAATCAGGACAGATTAGGGATTCTGCTACTTTACCACCCGCCTCGCTGCCCAGCAGTCTCCCTGCCTGAGCTGACAGAGCTGGTCTTGGAGACAGTGTTGAGGACTCCCAGACTGCTGGTTCTGGGAGACTTCAACATCCATGCCAAGGCAGCTGGCTCTGGGGCGGCTCAGGATTTCATGGTCGCAATGACAACCATGAGGCTGTCCCAAAATGTCACCGGCTCAAAGCACATGGCAGGCAAAACTCTGGATCTTGTTTTCTTGACTGGGCAGGAAGAGAGTAATTTGAAGGTGGGGGACATTGATATCAGTCCTTTGTCGTGGTCAGATCACTTCCTGTTGAGATTTAAACTGTCAGCAGCTTTTCCCCTTTGCAGAGGCGGGGGACCTATTAAGAAGGTCCGCCCTTGGAGGCTGATGGATCCAGTGGGATTCCAAACAGCTCTGGGAGGTTTTCCGGCTGATATGACTGGCACGCCTGTCGAAGCCCTGGCTGACCCCTGGAACACCCTAATGGCTTGGGCTATTGACACAATCACCCCTGAGTGCCCTCTCCCACTTTGTGATGCCCATTTGTCCCCCTGGCATACTCCAGAGGTTAGGGCAAGGAAACAAGCTGGGAGACTACTTGAACGCAAGTGGAGGAAAGATCCGAATGAATGCAACCAAACACTGGTAAGGGCTCATTATTGAGCCCACCTAGTGGCAGTGAAGACAGCAAAGAAGGCATACTTCGCTGCCTCCATTGCAGCCTCATTATGTTGTCTGGTAGAGCTTTTCACAGGCAGGCCCATAGGCGCCGACTCCATGGGGCCTGAGGGGGCCCGAGCCCCCTCAAAAATTCGTTTGGGGGGGCTCCGCCCCCCCAATAATTTGAGAAAATTATTACCATAAATTTCGCTCTATAACACGCAGGTTTTTTCTCCTAAAAAGTAAGGGGAAATGTCTGTGCGTGTTATTGAGCGAATGTGTGGTCCCTGGAGCTGACTCGCCGGAGCGCAGGGGCAAGGCAACAATCAGGCAAAAATAAGGTCGGGCGGAGGGAAGGCGGAAGCTGCTGCTTTCCTGCATTCTGCCTCAGGGTCTTACTGCCCACCCGCTTCTGTTGCTGCGTTTGCTCAAACTCAACAAAGAGCAGGGAATCCCCTGCCCTCCTGGCAAGCAGAGGGTTAAGGAAAGGATCGAGTCCTTCCTTCTAATTCTTTCCTAGTCACACTGCGTGCAGGCTCCAGCCCACCACCTCCTCCTCTCCGTGCTCTAGGACTCGCAGGTGGGAGAGAGAAAGAGAGGGCTGGCCTGGGGGGGGGACTTTTGCCTTCCTTTCCTCCCCCCCATCCCGTTAAACTCCTCCCCTGCATTCTTAGCCAGCTGCTTCTCCGCACACCCCTCTTGTGCTTCTTGCCCCTTCTGTGTTTTTCCTTCCCTCCCCATTTAAAACGTGGTGACAAAGCACGGATCCACATGGATCCACAGGATCTTTGCACTGGGTCACCCCAAATTCACCATCAGATAACATAGCATGTCCATGGCTACAGCCTGCACCAAAAAAATCACGCACCCACTGTGGCCTGGGGCCACAATGGTGCAAAAACGTGGTTACAAAGCACGGATCCACATGGATCCTCAGGATTTTTGCATTGGGTCACCCCAAATTCACCATCAGATCACATAGCATGTCCATGGCTACATCTTGCACCAAAAAAATCACGCACCCACTGTTGCCTAGGGTCACAGTGGTGCAAAAACGTGGTTACAAAGCACGGATCCACATGGATCCTCAGGATTTTTGCATTGGGCTACTCCAGTCAGATATTAAAAATCTTTATAAAATAGAGAATTAAATACATACAGAATGTTAAATTTTCAGTTTCGAAATATTAGTACTAGTTTAGTACTGTATTTCTATATTACTATAGTACTGTATTAGTTATTTTCAAATACTTAAATATTTTTAGGGTGTAAGACCCAATTAAAGCCCGTTATTTACATACAGTATTACAGTATTTACATACAGTATTAGGCATACTGTATTAACTTTATTAACTGTATTAAAGCATTAACTTTGAGATATTATTTTTATTTAATGAACCCTCAGCCTTATTCAAAGTAAGCTTAAATTAGCTATTTCACTTATTAATCAAAGTGCTATTACTGTGCGACAGCAATATTTTATGTTTTATTCTTTTAATGATAGTTTAGGATTTATTTAAATATCATTTCAGTCTTTTCAGAGCTATATATTCACTGCTCTGTAATAGTCTATAAGCATAATTGTTACTGTAAATTAAATTAGCTTTTTATGAAAATACCGTGCGTGTTTATGTTTTGTTTCTTTTTTCAAAGCCAAAAAGTGTTTCAGGCTTGTCGAGTTTCCCGGAGTGTGGAGTTATAGAGAGTCGAGTTTTCGGGGTTCTAATGTTGATCATATGACTCTAAAATACTTTAAAAAAACTTTAAAACTCACTAATTTTCATCTAAAATTTAGAAAACTTCCCGGGGCAGGACCCCGGTATGGGCCCCCCCCCAATATTTTTTATAAGTCGGCGCCCCTGGGCAGGCCCAAAGGAGGTGATAGAACCAACAGTAGCTCGCTGTGTCTCGTTTGCAAAGCATTTTGAGGATAAGATTGCTTGCATTCACCAAGACTTTAACTCTGCTGTTATAGCAGATGAATCTCATGGGGTGTCCAGAGCACAGTCTAGTCCTGTTGTGTTGGATGAGTTTCTGTTGGTAAGGCTTGATGATGTGGACAAGGTGCTCGGATCAGGGTGACCACTTGCGCTCTAGACCATTGCCCCTCTTGGCTGATAAAAACCAGCAGGGAGGGAACAGCTGGCTGGGCCAGAGAGGTGATCAATGCCTCTTTACGAGAGGGGGTGGTCCTTACCTGTTTGAAGGAAACAGTGGTAAAGCCACTCCTTAAGAAACTGTCTCTGGATTCAGAAAACCTAAATAACTACCAGCCAGTTGCTAATCTCCCTTTTCTGAGTAAGGTTCTGGAGCGAGTGGTTGCAGACCAGATCCAGACACTTTTGGAAGAAACTGATTTTCTGGATCCATTTCAATCAGGTTTTAGGCCCAGTTTTGGCACAGAAACTGCTTTGGTTGTCCTGTATGATGACGTCTGTCAAGAGAGAGACAGGGGAAACATGTCCCTGTTAATTCTTCTCGATCTCTCAGAGGCTTTCGATACCATCAACCATGGTATCCTTCTGGAGTGACTGTCCGAACTAGGGGAGGGTGGCACCACTTTGCGGTAGTTCCAGTCCTACTTAGATGGTCATCCCCAGAGGGTGTTGCTTGGGGAATGCTTCTCAGCCCCGTGGAACCTTCAATGTGAGGTTCCGCAGGGCTCAATCCTATCCCCCACTTTGTTTAACATCTGCATGAAACCACTGGCTGGGGTTATCCGGAGGTTCAGAGTCTGTTGTCAGCAATATGCTGATGACACTCAGCTCTATTTCTCCAGCCCTGCCTGGAGATGCCAGAAATGGGAGCTGAGGCATTCTGCTACAGCCCTTCTCTGCAGAAAATGAGCACAGCAGGGAGCAGTCTGAATTATAACCTTTTCCCCGCAATGAGCTACTTTTTAGTTCACCATGTGATTTTTATCCATAGGGGATTATTCCAAAATCCCGCCCCACCTTCAGCCTAAAAAAAGAGTCCATTCTACCACCTCATTATGTTGTACATACACACCAGGCTTTTGTCACTATGTGTGCAATTCAAAATAATTTTGTGAAACATGAAGGTGGCTAAAGGCTACCAGAAAACATTGAAACAAGGTAGTAGTTGATTATATACACGCCCTGCAGTTAAAGCACATTTATTCCATTTTAACAGTCACAACTTCCCCCAAGAATCCTGGGAACTGTAGTTCAACCCCCCTCACAAAGCTATAATTCCCATCACCCTTAAAGCAAAGTTCCCAGGATTCTTTAGGGGAAGGCATGCAAATGGTGTGACCAAAACACTTAGAAGAATGCTGCTGTCAACCTTTTCACTTGCTACTGGCAAAGTGGGGGCACACATTGCTACCAGGAATATCGGCAAGACTTCTAAAGTTGTTTCCTTGAGTGAAACGGGCCAGGTTAGGAAAAACCTTCAAAAACTATGTAACTTGCCTGTGATAAGCTACCCATGGAACACTAATCTGATTCATGCCTTTCAGTGGGGAGGTAGACCTGAATCAGCGGAATTGCGGCGGCTGGACCCCGCTAATGTATGCCTCTTACATCGGTCATGACACCATTGTGCGCATACTGCTAGAGGCTGGCGTGAATGTGAATGTACCAACACCAGAAGGGCAGACTCCACTGATGCTGGCTTCTAGCTGTGGAAATGAGAGCGTTGCTGCCTTCCTCCTTCAGGTGGGTGTACTTGGCAATAGCTGCGAAAGGCACCAACTGTGCAGTCTAAAGATATCGCGCATGACTAAGAGGTGGACCTAAAGGTGCAAACAGGGCTGTTCAGGGGTGGTTGTCAGTGGCTTCCATTAAGTTCTATGGGACTAAGGAGAAGGGTGGCAATCTCAGACACCATGAGTGGCTGGGAGATAAAGCCTGCTGTCCTCTTTCATAACCCCTATAGGGTGCAGCAGCATTATAGGATCCTTCAAAGTCTCGAGTCTACTCAAAGTTACAGGCTGTTGCTTCATAGTTAGCGGTGATTAGAGTGCCTTCTCATCATTAAGACTCCTGTGAGGTTCAGTGGTAAAGTTTTCATTACTGTGATATGTTTTATATACCCATTCTCCTCCACCCCGGGTATTTCCAATGTCCAGGGCTATGCCCTTACTTTACAAATATTCCTCTGTTTTATCAGGTTGCACATTAAGTTTATCTTATCTAGGTTTTCTCTGCTGTCTCTGAGGCATCTCTTTCCCATCCCAGCTTTCTTCAGATATGCAGGAGCAGAGCTGAGTCAGCAACTTCAGGTGACTGGCAGCCGAGTCTCACCCTCTCTGGCACAGCCGTGTCAGATCTGGTGGAGTGTGAGAGCTAGAGCTGTTTCCAGTCACTCCTCCACACCTGCCACTCACCCCACACACAGAATTGGGCAGGGGCAGGTTCCTGTTCGAATGATTTTTCTGAATGCATTCAATCAGTCAGTGAATAAAATTGATGCAATAACCCAGAATAAAATGGGAACACTCTGCGACTGTAGGTGGTTTGCTATTAAATTGCTGTGAGAAGAGCCTTCTATGGGTTGCTGCTCTTTTCCCCTGGTTATGCTGTTAGCATAATAGAAAAGTGATATAGAAATAAGAAACTAAAAGTAACATAATTGTAAATTTCTGCCTGAAATAAGCGATCTCCCTCTCTGTTCATTATTGCGAACTCTTGTTTGTACAGAAATGCACCCTGGCTTCAGTGTCACAGGCAGTAGGTGCCCTGTCTTAACGGCCCCTCTGTATTTCTTTGAAGCAAGGTGCCGAGTTGGAGATGAAGGACATCCATGGCTGGACTGCCCTCTTCCACTGCACCAGTGCTGGCCATCAGCAAATGGTCAAGTTCTTATTGGATAATGGAGCAAATGCGAACTGCAGGTAAGAGAGAAATGGGCCTGTGAAAGGCCTGCTTTTTTGTTTGTTTGTTTGTTTGTTTGTTTGTTTGTATGTTTCAAATATCTGGCGGTATTTTAAGGGGAAGAAGTAGCTTAGCTTTCATAGAAAAAATGCTTTCATGATGGATGCAAAAGAGGGGGAAACATAGGCAGTCACACTGCTGTACTCTTGCATCTAGATTGTGTGTAGTTAAGCCATGAGTGCTGTATGTGACGGACATCTCCAGTATGCTTCTGAGTACCAGTGGCTGGAAACCTCAAGAGGGGAAACTTAGTGTTCTCAGCTCCTGCTCGTGAGCTTCCCATAGGCATCTGGTTGGCCACTGTGAGAACATGATGCAGGATGAGATGGGCCACTGGCCTGATCCAGCAGCCTATTCTTATGTGTATGTGATATTATTATTATTTATTTATTTATTTATTTATTCATACATACATACATTTATACATACATACATACATACTTTTTTTTTTCATTTATACATATCCTGCCCATCTGGCAGAGCCACTCTGGGAGGCTCCCAACAGAATATTAAAAGCATGATAAAATAATACAGATCACCAATGTTTGTAACACTCTTGGGCAGGAGCTGGAAGGCCTATGGCACACAGATTAGGTTTGGCCTGCCTTCCTCTTCTACATTCTTGTCACCTTCCTGGCTCAGTAGACTAGAGGTAACACCCATCCAGTCATCCCTGATACAGAAGCTGCATTGTAGGTGGGCACTAAAACAGTACTTTGGGGTTGATCAGCAAAGCATTTGTCAAAAAGGTTGACAACTCCTGACTTCGATACATTGAACTAAACTTTGCCTGCTTTGAAGGTAGGACAAAAAACCCCAGCACAGTGCATGAATTGAAGGGGGTAAATGTATTGGTAGGAGGAGTTACGCCTAAAGCAATACATTGGTTAAAATAGGTTCAGATAAAATCTTGCTCAGATTTTGGCCCAGGCTGGCTAACTGACGAGTCGGATCTCCTTGCCTTCAGACTTTCTAGGCAGATGATTAATTTTCCATTCTTTTTGATGTAAGAGAAATGGAGCATCAAGGAGAGACTTTCTGACTGCTCTCTTAAAAATAATTAGTAACAAGAGTAAACATATTTATCTAAAATCTTACATCCCACCAGTTTTGCTTGTAATAGCTATTTCTTCTGGAAGAGGGTAAAAGTACAAACAACTTTTAGTTGTGGGGATGGGCAGACATGGAGAACATATTGCAAGGGGCAGATTTTCACAAACTTGCGGGGACTAGTGAGATGACCTGGTGGCAAGACTGAATCTGTGCATGCTATGCTGTTGTTGGGGTTCCATTCTTTCCTTTTCACTTCTACAAAAAAATAAATAAATAGTACTTGGTTCTCTTTACTCTTTCCTTATCAAATCTTACCTCTCAATTCATTCTTCTGAGATTCTTCTCTTCTTTATCTTGCCTATTGCCTTGATGGCTCATTTTCAAACTTTCTCTTCTGGCTTTAATGCCACCCCCTGACTACTAAAAAAAAGCTCTCAGTGGACTCTTTCTTCTCCTCTTAGGACATGAATCTCATGTTGCTTTCTCTACAATATTCCTTCCATCTCAATAACCAAAAATGTGTTTTCTGAGGTGGGTTTGATCCATATTCCTGGAACAGTCTCAGAATCCAGAGTGCCATCAGCTTGTTTGTTTTGCCAGAAAGAACCATTTCCTTCCATGGAGCATATTGGGTGGAAACTCCAGCAGGAAAAGTTCATACTTCTGACACAGTAACTGGTAATTTAGTTTTGAAGACAAACCATTAGACTGTATTGGCATCGTTCCCAGTTTTTCTCTTCAGCTGATGTTTTAAGAGAGCACTATAGTGGGCATTCCATATACGAAAGGATTATTTTTTGTTTTTTATATTAGCTATGGCTCTCCTGGCCTAGCATATCGGAGAGAGAACTCATCTTCTCAACACACTAGTATTTTGTGTGGAAGACATTTTCTTGTATGGAAATGTATTCAAGCATGTGAGACCCCACCTGCAATTTGAGGTGGTACAACTTAGGGGCACACCATTGCCGCTCACCATTAACTCAGCCTAAGTTTCCTGTCAATTTGAGAAGAGAATGAGGGGTGGCAAGGCTTCTCAAGGTATTGGATTGGGCCAGGAGCTTCAGTTGGTAGCCCATAGCTTTCAGCAGAGATGGGGAACCTGTGGCCCTTCAAACTCCCATCAGGGCCAGCCAGCAAGGTTAGCATTCAGGGATGGTGGGATTTGTAGTCCAACATCACCTGGAGGGCCACAGGCTCGCCATCCCAGAGATAGAGCTTAAAATATGTAGAGCACAATTCAAGAACAAGCCTGACACAGCCAACAGGTGGAGCCATGGCTCAGTAGTATGGAACCTGCTCTGCAGGTGGAACATCCCAGGTTCAGCCCCTTAGCTGGAGGCCAGCAGAGCCATTGGCAAAGGCCAACCCCAACCCCTTGAAGAGCACCGCTTCTCAGGGTCAGCATTACTATGCTCAGTGGACTGGTGGTCTGATTCTGTTATTTATTCAACCTGGAATGTGGTGTGAAAACCAAGGAGTCCCAAGATCTATGCCTCTAGGGTTGCCTGCCCTTGGTACTTTTCTCCCTGCTTCCTCTAGCTGTGGATGACTAGCATGCCCCCGTTGCGTTGATGACTGCCCCATTTTCTGACTTGAGCCTTTCATGGGCTATATATTTCTGTTGTCCAGGGAGCCCCTTTATGGATATACTCCTCTGATGGAAGCAGCTGCATCTGGCCATGAGATCATTGTCCAGTATCTTCTCAATCATGTAAGTGAGTGTTCATTTCTCAGGTGGTCCAAGGCACCTTTGGTTTCCCTTCCCCGCAACCAATTGTGCTTCCCAGTATGCAGAAATACCGCCAATTTGATAAGCCACTATATTATGAAAGCTAAATCTTGATTCGAGGCTATTTCTTTCAATGATTGCTCTTGATTATTGCCACAGGAGGGGAAATCAGAGAAGCTTCACATCCATGCAGCTTCTTCAGCATGTTCCCACGCCTAGATCCGTGCTGGATGCTCCCGTTGATCTGCCTTCATGCATAACATTTCTTTTAGGATGCCTTAATTAGAAACATTGTCCGCTTCTTTCCTCCTCTTGAGAGATAACATGCTTTTGAAACCAGTCTCTGAATCACTTTGTGCAGTTAATTCACATTCAGCATGAATAGCACTTTCTGTATCAACCTCTTGAAATGCCAGCTCTTTCCTTCAGCATCACATCTAGTCATGCTGTACGTGTCTTATTTGAGGGAGGGAATATGTCGGGTCACTCAAACAAGGGTGTTCATGTAGGCCTTTCTTCTGTTGATAAAAGTGGGGTGAAGATGGTTGAAAGGGAAGGGTTGCATCTATCACATTTCTTTCCTTCCCCCAAGGGGATTTGAAAACTGAAACGTACAGAATAAAGACTTTTTTGTACATATCTCCCCAACAGCTGCAGCACACAAAAGTCTTTTCAGCAAAGGCTTCTTTATATGGAGCATGTGTAGACCTTTGAATTTTTATGTGGTTCTCATGCCTACACACTTGTCTACCCATTTTTTTAAAAAAATAGTATTTTTAATTGTCATGGAGGCTTTTTCAAGTGTTTGATTTCAAAGCCTATAAAACTAGTTTTTAATAGGCTGGGTTCATTTGTTCAGTGTTGGGTTAAGAAGTCATACACTCCCCCCACCCACCCACCTTCCTCATTTCTCTCAGACCTTTTCCTTTAATAGTTTATGGAATGCTGCACTAGAGACATCCAAGGAAGAGGGAAGGATGCTATAGCCTGTTACACATCCGTCCAAAAGTGGACACTCCACATTCTGTAACTGCCTGCAAGTAAACTTCAAGCAGCACTGGAGATAGTTCATTGACTTTCCATCATTAGGATGAACTTGTGTGTCCATCTTTCAAAACACACCAGACAGTCTGGATTTAGTATTGAGAATGCACTGCAATATTTTGTCGCAGATCCCACTTGCCTCTGCTCTCGTGCTTCAAAAGGGATCAGGAGCCCGGCTCGCTGGCATGCAGCCTGGTGCTTCTCGTAGCCATATCTTGTCCAAAGAGAGCTGGAGCTCTTGAAGCCTGAAATTCATACATTGACCACATAGTGGTGCCATTTGTATAGCACAAATGCAAGCAAAGATTTCTAACTTTGTGCCCTGAAAACTGCTTAATTTATGCCCTGCCCTTTCTCCCTAAGGAGTCCAGGTTGGCTAGCTAGAGCACAAATGCGATGGTGATGGTGGGTATGCAGAGCCTTGCTGGTGGTGCAAATCCTTTGGTCGATTCTTCAGGGACACAGCGTGTGAAAGTGCACTCTTGGGTTCGACCACACAGCCCCTTGGATCTGTTTAAGCCTCCCTCCCCTTTCCTGTCGGCAAAATTTAATAATGTCTGCTTCCTCCCAACAGGGTGTGAGAGTGGATGTACGCGATAGCACTGGGGCGACGGCACGGATGTTGGCCATGAAGTATGGACACATGAAGATTGTGGGGCTCTTAGACCTGCACACAGCCCCTGTGCCCAAGGTCTTCTGCAGGGGCCCAGGTGACTCTCACGTCTCCTTATAGTTTCACATGGAAAGGACCTTTCAGCTTGCTTAGGCAGAAACCTTGCTTGCTGCCTGTATTTCTAGTCACTGACTCCCACCTTTTCACTAGACCAGTGCTTCCCCCTCCCGCCCGCCCCCTCCATGGACCAATTGACCAAGGATGAGGGTTGTGGCAAAGCAGTGGGGAAATCCCATGACAGATTTAGTGAGCATGGGGCAGGGGAGAAGGAGAAGGAGTGGACGTTCCTTGGCACTGCAGAACTAATTAGTTGGATGCTGCCCTTGGAATTTAATATCTGTATGCACTCTGCATCCACTGACTTGATGCATTTTGACACTTAGGAAAGTATGAAGATCTCAGCTCCTCTGACGAATCCTACTCTGCCCCTCAGAGGCAGAGGCCTGCTCGCAAGTCCAAAGGCCCCAGTATTCACGAAGGACCCCACGCTCTGGCCAAGATCACGGCAGTCAGAATTGGAGTGAAAAGCCCATCTCGTTATGGTGAGTTCAGGCTCACTTTCTCTCTCTCAACGGGTAGCTTCCTCTTGTCCTGCGGCTGATTACTTTATCACCCTCCTTCCCTGAACACCATTTTCAGGGAAGTGCTGTAGCTTGGTTTGTAGAGCATCAGCCTTGCATGTGGAAGATTCCAGGTTCAGACCCTGGTGCCTCCAGGTAGGGCTGGGAATGTCCTCTGAAACCCTGGAGGGTTGCTGCCAATCAGTGTAGACCACACTGGATTCTATATTTTTATATAGAATCTATTCTATATTTATTTATTTAACATACCGTATTTTTCGCCCCATAGGGCGCACCAGCCCATAAGGTGCACCTAGTTTTTTGGGGGGGAAATAAAGAAAAAAATTATTTCCCCCCCAAGGCGCGAGGCTGGGGCGGGGGAAGCCCGAGCTTCCCGCGACCCCAGCCCCCAGAACAGGCAGCTCTACGCAAGCCAGGGGAGCCCTCCCGCGGCTTGCACGGAGCTACCCGAAGCCCCGGTGCGACTGCTCAGCGCGCCGGGGCTTCGGGATAAGAGGCAGCGCTGCGCAAGCCGGGGGAGGGCTCCCGTGGCTTGCGCAGAGCTACCCAAAGCCCCGGCGCAACTCCTGAGCACGCTGGGGCTTCGGGATAAGAGGCAGCGCTGTGCAAGCCGGGGGAGCCCTCCCCGCGCTGCCTCTTATCCCGAAGCCCCGGCGCGCTCAGCAGTCGCTTCGGGTAGCTTCGGGAAAGGAGGCAGCGCTGCGCAAGCTGGGGGAGGGCTCCTGCGGCTTGCGCAGAGCTACCCGAAGCCCTGGTGCAACTGCTGAGCACGCTGGGGCCTCGGGATAAGAGGCAGCACTGCACAAGCCGGGGGGAACTCCATCGGGCTCCCACGGCTTGCACAGAGCTTCCTGAAGCCTGGAGAGGGAGAGGGGTCGGTGCGCACCGACCCCTCTCGCTCTCCAGGCTTCAGCGAAAGCCTGCATTCGCCCCATAGGACGCACACACAGTTCCCCTTCATTTTTGGAGGGGGAAAAGTGCGTCCTATAGGGCGAAAAATACGGTAATTTGTATAGCGCTTGATTTTAAATAAAACTTCCAAGCAAGCCTCTAAACCTCCGTAGAGCTGTAACGTGATGAGCTCCAGCAGAAGAGAAAGCAATAGGCAGTACTGAACTTCTTGGCTGGTGGAGGAGAATATAAGCCTCTTCATTTAACCTATCAACAAATAAAATCTCTTCCTTTCCTTTTTTCATTTGTTCACCTCTCTCTCCCTCTGCCCCTCTTTTGCACACAGAGCAGGTCCCTCCAGAAGGCTATGTTACCTTTAATGATGATGGGAGTGCCTTGGAAGGAGGAGATCTCCGCTACAGAGATGTCACGTCTCCCATCAATGAGCATGATGTGGAAAGCAGCAGCAGCCGGGGTACCTTTCTTAAACACAATTTTTATTTTATACTGCTGTTCATTTAAAAAAAAAAAACATTTAAATAAAACCATACAATAAAACCGTGTAAATAAATGAATCAGAATTCAGCTACTGTATTATGGAAAGATGTACTCTTAATTGCCAGCATAAACTTGAGGGAATAAAACAAGTTTTCAGCAGACCTTTAAAGGTTGAAAAAAGAAGGCACCTGCTGAATATTGGCAGAGTATTTCACAGGAGTGAGCCAGTTTCTTGTTGCTGTTGGGTGAGCCTGGCAAACTCTGGGGACTTCCTGACGTAATCACTTTCTATTGCGGTAGTGTATGTTTTGCATTGGAATAGGTAATCCACAAAGTTGCCATCAGTAAACATCTATGAAGCCTGAATGTGAAACTTACTGTTTCATGACTTCTGCCTATTTCAGAAGAGAATTCCCTCTTCACCAATAACTTAGCCACCATCAGGACCAGCAGCAGCAGCGAAAGTCTTGCCAAAGCTGTGGGGGTCAGCAGCGAGGGCTCTCTGGAAAGCAACGAGGTAAGTCTTTTGCTATCATTCAAGTTAGAAGAGCCTGGAGGGCCAAAGTTTCCCCACTCCTAGTGTATAGAAAGAAACCTTGACTCCTCAAATTAGGGAACCTCTCTTTTTTGGTTTTCTGGAGTCTCCCCCAGACCACACCCCTCACCATGCCTGCTTCGCATCTTCAAATTTTGTTCTGTTTTTGCTTGGCTGGAATGTGTCGTTGAACCAGGATAATTCCTCTTCCTTTGTTTGTACAAGAGTTTGTAGCCAACTGTACAAAGGTTAAATGCACATCTGTTTCTTGGCTCTAGCACTGCCTACCATTGGCATGTGGCCCCCAAGAGGTTGCCCATTTGGAAATGTGGCTCTTGGGTTCAGAAAGATTCCCTACCCCTGCCTTGTCTGTGGGTGGCTGGCAAGGGGCTTTTGTTCAGGCATCTTGGGAAGCTGGAGTAAGAGGATTCATTTGTCCTTCCATGGTGATGGATTTCTTCTCCATTGCCTCTGCTTTCTCTCCTTTGCTAAGAGGAGCCTCTCTCACTTCCATTCTTCCTGCTTCATAAGAATGTAAGAGTACAGATGCTTCACGTCATGAACAAAAGGATAATGATGTCCTTGCATCCGTTTGAGACTTGGAGCTGCGTCGTGTTCCTTCTTCTCAAAACACGCCACTACTTGATATTTTCCAGGATTCAGACCATGAAACAAAGCTCTCCATTCGAAAGCACCCCAAGAGCTACATGAAGGCGAAGAATCGCTGCAGCAACAGCGACAGCCACTGGTCTTACCGATCCCGGGTGTCCAGCCATCACTGCAGCCCCTCTCACACAGAGGCACCATCTTACACGGGGCCCCAGGTAACCATGGCATAGTGGTCAGAAAACCGTCTGGGGTGGACAGGGCGAGGGACAGAGGGATGGACAGAGGAGCTGGTGTCAGAGACAGTCCTTGTGTATTAGGTGCCGTGTCAAATTGCAGGGGGCAAGGTGGTGCTAAAGGCCTAGAGGGGCAGAGATCCTGATGAAGCTGGAGGCCTGGCTTACAACATGCTGTGATGCAGCTAGAGTCTCTCAGCGTTTAAGAGTCTTGAACTTCTCCCTCTTTTTTTGTCCTCTGTGCGCTGCCTGGGCTGCAGGATCTGGCCACCTTCCTTGAGCAGATTGGCTGCCTGAAGTACCTGCAAGTGTTTGAGGAGCAAGACGTTGACCTTCGCATCTTCCTGACCTTGACAGAGAGTGACTTGAAAGAGATTGGCATCACGTGAGTCCCTTTCTTTGCTGGCTGGCTGGAGGCTTAGCTTTGAAGTGCTGTCATATAATCAGAAACATAGGAAATGACCCCAGGAACAACGTGTACCTTCCAACCAGAGATACCGAGAACTTTGCTGTCATTGTTAGCAGAATCCTGGGTCCCAGCTGGCAAGGCTGCTGTGCAATTATTTATTCTCAGTTCAATATAGGAATAGCTCCCAAAGCATTTTTAATGCTCTCTCTTAGAAATGGTTTTTTTCCTGCTCTATGTTGTGCAGACTGCATAACCTGGACAGCTGCCCTTGTCAGTTGTGTATAATCTGCAATATTTTTGCAGAATGTACACAGTTGTGTGGCAATACTGCACAAGCACAGAAGCTAGCTTTCTGAGAATTGCAGTTTTCTCATTTTCTTTTTTTATGTTTCTAGTCCATATTACTTCAAAAGTATAGCCCAATGCTTTGCAAAATTTCAGGGCTGAGCATGTTTCCCACTGTTTCTGGGGGAAAGGCTGCAGTACCCAATGTAGCATAGCCCATCTCCAGCCTTGAGTCAAGCAGAATAAATTGAACATAATATACGTATGTTTTCAGATTGGTTTTCTTTGCGTTTTTTTGAAAGCATGGTAAACACTGATCTAATTGAAGCTCCCATTGTGAGTGAATATCTATTGTTCACATTGATCTCTCTTTGGGTCTCAGCATGTCAAGGAAAATCAGGGTGGTTCTGTTTTGCCTGCAGACTTCCCCAGTGAAGGAAGGGAGTAGCAAAAGGGAGGCAGTACCTTTGCTGCTAAACCTTTGCTGCTTTTTCTCCTCTGTAGGCTCTTTGGACCAAAGAGGAAGATGACCTCTGCCATTGCTCGATGGCATAGCAGCGCCCGGCCTCCCAGCGATGCCCTGGAGCTGGCCTATGCTGATCGCCTGGAAGCAGAAATGCAGGAACTGGCCATTCAGCTCCATAAGGTAAGAAAGCTGGCTTCTTAAGCCCATTGAGAAGCTTCTGCCTCTGGCCAAGCGCACCTGCTTCTGCATGGGGAATGCCCTTGTCCCTTCCTAGTCATAGAGGATGTCCTTGTTCGTCTGAAGTTGCTTGAGAAAGATACAGCATTAGACACACAGCTAAGAGATCTGAAACTTGATGGGAGGAATTTGTTTTTTTCATGCGGTGGACAAGTAGAAACGTGAAGGAATATTGGGAAATGATTTATAATGAGTTGAAAAAAAATGTTTAAATTTACCTTCCCCCAAAAAACAGAGTCCTTTTCGTTGGGAATAACCCAGACAGAAATTCCCAGGAGCCAGAACAGTCTATTTATGTATGCAACAACAGCAGCCCGTGTTCTGTTAGCCCCAAAATGGAAAGTGAGCAAGGTCCCTTGTAAAAAGGATTGGCAGCTTAAGATGTTAGAATATGCAGAACTTGTGGGTTTAACACACAGAATAAGAGAGCAAGTAGAATGTAAATATTTAAAGAAGAATGGAAAATATTTATTGAATATATGGAAAATAATTGTACACAGCTGAAAACGCTGGCAGCATTAAGATAAATTCAACAGGAGTAAACAATATTTGACTGATTTAAAAGTGGAAAATTGATTTGAATGGTTATAGTAAAGCATGCAGGAGAGCATGATATGCAATGTGAGCCACATAAGGAAGTCACTGGATATTTTAAAGTTTGTAAAATGTTTAATCTGAAATGTAGAAAAACGAAAACTCCAAAAAGAATTATATATTGAGAGAGATCTGAAACCTAGTGCGATTGGAAAGCCTTTGGCAAGCTAGTACTACCCCCCAAACCCAAACTCAGATTGATAGTAAAGTGAAGCAGAGGAACAGTTGTTGGCCAGAGTTTTGTGGGAGTTCTTTAAACCCTTTGGAATTCACAAATGTGGACCCTTGTCTCTTAGCAACTTTCCCCGTGTTCCCTTCCAGAGGTGCGAGGAGGTAGAAGGGCTGAAGGGTCAGGTGTCCCAGGAGCAGGAGCTGCGTGCCGTGGTGGAGAGCTGCTTGATGGAGCGGGATGTGGTCTGGAGCAGTGCTCAGGCCAAACTCCGAGAGGTGCAGGCCATCGCCAGGAATGCTGGAATCCTCCTAGAGCAGATGCAGTGAGTGCCTCCAACAAAGGTCAAACTTTCTCGCCATATCTTTACACTCCCTTCTCTGTAAGCTCCTTCATCTCCTCAAGGCGAAGCCAGCGTGCCACCTGCAGGATTCTGAATTGGGGGAAAGTCCAGGCACTCGGTGACAATGACTGCCAAAGGCTTGTGGCTTCGTGTCTGGAAATTCATCCTTCCCTCTTGTTCTCAGCCTTAGCTTCCTAATGTGGGAGTTGCATCCATGATTCTGAAAAATTGCCAGCGAAAAGCACTGGATATGATTTCAGTTCAACGTGTTAAGAATCTTGTTTTTCATTTTTTAAAAACTTTACAAAATAAACACAAGTTTCCAGCCCCTGGGGTTTGTGATTACATCAAAGTGTGTGGGTGCAATGCCTGGTGCAATCGTAGGGGTCGCATTGTTTCAAGCTGTGTGCCCAAACCCACATGTGTATCCAGCACTCACATGTATTCCTATACACACCACCAAGAGGCTTAGGAGCTTTTGATAGAGCTATAACATGCGTTTGTTATGAATGTAGTATTATGCCCCAAGAAGTGCTCACCTGAGGAATAAGGCATGAAAAGGACAGTATACGGATGCTGCTTCAAGCAGCAAAATTACACTACAAGCCGGCAGCAACTCAAAGTATACACACCTTGATCTAAAGAGTATAGAATGATTCCTGTCAGAAGCCTAAAGAGAAAGTGAGTGGGACATTTGCCACAGCAGAGATGACTAAATCGGATACGTACTTGCTGAGGGGCTTCATCCCCTTCCTGCTCCTGCCGTCTCATTGGCAGCTAAGAAGACCCAAATGATTTGGGTGGAACAATAAATGGCAGAATTCTCCAACATGTATGCCTTTTTTACACAACCTGTATAAGCAGCAGAATTAACCTTTTCAGGTAGTAGCATCTGTAGCGTGCAAATGACCCTGGAGTTAGGAATATGGTCGGGGGATAAATTCCCTTTGTCCTAACTCTCCTCTCCTCTTTAGTTCTGTCTTAGGTGCTCAGTGCTGATGCCTCATTTTTGTGGCAATGGCATACCAAGGTTTACCCCACTGCTCTAGGATATTTGTGTGGCACTTGAGACTACGGCACTATCCTGCTTTCTTGTGCTCTACTTTGTGCGGTTTTTATTTCTTTTCACAGAATCCTGCTGACAGTATTTTGGTTTCTCTGGTAGGGCCTGTCAGGCAGAACTGTCTTCCCGAATGAACCGAGAGCATCCAGCTGGCCGGTTGTTGGAAGCGAAAGCGCAGCTGGGACCCAGTAAGTGGGCAGTTCTAGTGCAGGATGTGAAACAGGTGGCCCTCCAGGTGTCTCTGGACTCCCATCAGTCCCATCCAGCACAGCCAGCAGTCGAGGATGATGAGCGTTGCAACCCAGCAACATCTGTAGGGTTGTAGGTTCCCCAGCCCTGTGTGTGTCTGTCTGTGTGCAAGAGAGAGAAAAAAGGAAGTGGCTTCAGAGGACAGGCTTGTTTTTGAGCCCAGTCTGCCTTCATCACCCTTTCACCTTCCCCAGGTCTCAGCTATTTCATATGAAAAATGCATGGAGACTGACTGCTGCTTTTCCTTACAAGTAAAAAGTCTCTCTCTCTCTCTCTCTCTCTCTCTCTCTCTCTGTGTGTGTGTGTGTGTGTGTGTGTGTGTGTGTGTGTGTGTGTGTGTTTTCAACCACACCATGACATAAAAATTTGGAAGACTATTCAGTGCCAAATCCACCACTTCAAGTTGGCAGCCCCTGGTTCAGTCCATTGTCCTGACTCCTCTCCCCCCTCCCCAGTGTTTGCTCCCCCCACACACACACACTCCATGTTTGGCCCAATCCAGGCCAAGGGGTGCTGACCCACAATATGCTGATGCTTTGTGCCCATTCTGCCTCTTTACCCTAGGCCCAGAAGGATGGCCGTCTTCCTTGAAGGTCCTCAGTCTGCCTGAGCTCTCGGCTCTTCTGGAGCAGTGCTGGGGGGAAATGGGTAAGGTTTGAAGATCATCAGATGCTCATGTTCCCCTTGTTTGGCACCAGTTGGTGGGTGTAAAGTCCAAGTCAAATAACGGGCTTGCTGTTTCCCTTCTCCCCTGCATTGAAGAACATCGCCATCCCTTGGCACCTGTGCTTATTACAGCTTTTCTGTGTCCCCAGGGAAGGCTCTTAGTTCTGTCAACCTTAATCTCGAGAGCCTGCAGAGTCTAGAGAAGGGCAAGCCGCCCCAGAAATAGCCCTAGGAGTGGAGGAAGGTACGTAGTGGAGCGCTGTTGAACGAGATGCGTGTCTGTCTGAGAAGAGAGAGCACTTGGTAGCAAAGTGGCATTCTGCTTTCAAGCTCTCTGTTTGCTCTCCTCCAAAGTCAGGGTTGCGTAAAGGCATATCTGCGCGGCAAACATTATACTGGTTTATACTCTCCTCCCCCTCCCCAAATCCTCAGGATTCCTAGTTGTTGCTCCCCACTGACAGTCTTTCTACACAACTCATGCCTGACTGAGAGCCATCACAGTATAAAAAACCAAGTTTTCGATCCTGCTTTAAAATTGTAGCAGACACAAGCCCCAGCAAAAGCACTGTCATCACCCTTGTAAAATGATGGTTACTTGGGCAGTGGTGGCTGGCACCCATTGGGGCTGGATGGGTGGAAGGCGAAGAGCAGAGAGCCAACAATGAGGAACAGAGTGAGATATCCCTAGCTGTGTCCCCATCCAGGCAATACCACCATCCGGACTTTTTTTCAGTAAAGAGTTAAGCAAGTGGGGGCTGGCTGAGAGCAGACTGAGGATGGTGGGGCAGTGCAGTAGCCCTAACAAGGTGGAAAATCATGACAGAACCAGTTTATAGTTTGTATTATGGAGAAAGGGGACGCCGAACCTGATGGAACTTTGCTCCAGTCCAGCAGGGCTCTTGAGTTTTCTGGATGCAAACGTTTTTGCAGCCCGAGCAACTTTTGAATTAAATTGCCCCTGCCACCACCACCACTTTGAACAACTGGCCATAGTCCATGCAGGACAAGTGCTCATGCTGCTGCCTCTTTTTTGTTTCCTGGGTGCGATTGTTTTTGCAGAGGTTCTGACGTCGGGTGAACGTTCCACCCAGAAGCTGTGTTTTACCTGAGGAGGAAGCATGAGTGAGTGCAAGAGAGAGAGAGAGAGATGGCTCAACGGCACAGGTCATCTGCAGCGAGAGCTACCAGTGGCTGTCCTAGAAAAGCAGGTGCGCCGTTGCAGAGAAGGGAGGCCAGGTCTGCTGTACTGAAGAAGGACCATGGCACCTAAATCCTGCTGGAAGAGCTGGAAGCAAAGGGTTCTCTCCAAGCTTGGAAGTTCCAAGCCAGGCATTTTGTGTCTGCGTCTCTTGCTGGATATTCTGTCTGTTTTGGCAACCAGGTTCCTCTCTATTGGTCCCCTTCCCTGTGCCCACATGGGAGGAAAGATGAAGCAGGAGGTGCCCAGGAGACCCCACGCTTAGAGGGTTTTATCCTTGGGAGGTTACCTGTTTGGGGGGATGCAAGGACTTCTGTGTCCTGCCCAGCTGCATGGAGGCCTGATGTATACCTAAGCTGGCACTGCAATGGTGGGGAGGAGGCTCCATTATCAAAGCCCATTGTTTAAGAAAGAAAGCAACCCAAACACACACACACACACACACACACACACACTTTTTCAATGAAAGTGCCTCCATAGTAGCAACCACTGGGCCTCTCCTAGCGGCTTTATTCACAACAACTTACAATGAGATAGCACCTCTCACCGTAGAGTTGCTCATGGCTTGGCCGGGAAAATCTGTGAGTTCCAGCAACCAAAGACCACAACTTACAGGGATTGCTTATCCTGGGATGTGCAAGAACTCATGCCCACTTTGGAGATTGGAAATCCAGCGTTTGATGTGACCTTGGGAATGCTTATCCCAGGCTAACTGATGGTGTGAAGTGGCTCTGGGATTCAGAGCAAGAAGGTTCCCCAAGCCCAGCTAGCAACGTATGTAGGCAGTCCTGGAGTTACTGAATAACACGTACTGTGTCGTGCTTGGCCTTCTCTGATTTTTGGAGAATGGGGGTGAGGGTGGGAGAGAGAGGTGAAGCCTTTTCATTTATCTGACTTGCTTCTGATATGCACATCATCACATAGAGTTCATGCATAAGCCTTGGTTTGCTGCACACCTGTATTTTGTGGAGACCTAAGCACAAAGCACATAATTGTCTCAGAAAATTCTTGTGTTAATATTATTAGGTCTTCACATGATGCAGGTATAAAGTGAAGCAAGGCTTGTGCGTGGACAGCAGGAGCATAAATCTGAAGCAGCTAGCAGATGAATCACACGACCATGTTATCCCAAAGCTAGGCATGGCTGCACCCAGTAGCAAAGCTGTCCCATTTTTTCCACTCCTGAAACATGCAAAACAGTTACCCAAAAAAGTGCACATTTTAGCAGGCTGGCGGATGCTGTTCTGCATCTGTTGTGCAAAATGGAGCCTTCCCATTAACGCACAGAGGGGGATGTGTGTGTCTTTAAGCGACTTCTGATAGGCTCAGCCAAGGGAGGCTGCTTTGGTGTAAACCCCTCTGCTTCACAGCCTTCTTTTCTGATGCACATCTTAAGCCTAGTTCTCACAGATAGTAAAGGATTTTAAATGTTACATGTTTTATTGCCTTTAATGTTGTGTTGCTGAAATTGTGAAGTTGCCTTGAAATTATGTAATGGGGGGTATTATATAAAAATAAAATAAGCCTATGGCTGGGCTGTACAACTCCAGACTACACCGAGGGGCTGAAAGGATTTCTCCTCCGTGCACCAGATGTTGGGAGATGATGGCTCTTCTAATCCAGTCTTTTTTCCTGCCATGCTTTATAAGGTGCAGGAAACTATTGTATGGTGGGGTATTCATTCCTAGACAAGCTAAAGTGGTACAGCTCAGAGCATACTTCCACCATTATGTTTACTGCTTGTGAGAACTAGAGGTGGTGGCAATTTCCTTTTGATCTGCTGATTTTGAGTGATGGTGGAGCAAAATCATTTTTTTAAACAGAAGATCTGGAGCTTTTGAAAACCCAAGGTGGTCTGTGTCTTGACTAGAATAGGATTGGACATGGTTTAGCAAGATCGTTGTTGCGAGTTGATGGCTGTTGAGGTTGCCATTCTCTGTTCTGGAGTGTTTTATTAATCTGGGCTTAGTTTCAGCATTTGAGTACATCTGTGGTCATAACAATGGGGCGGAGAGGGAGATCTCAGAAAAAAGTTATATTTGATGACCAGCATTTAACAGGCACTGACTGATCTGTGAATAAATTTTACTCTTACTGTCTGAGTTGCTGCTTGGTTGTTGTGCGTAGTATGTGATTATATGATTCAGATCTTTAGTGGCGTGTTCTCTTCCTCCTTCCATTGTGCTTCATAAGAGCTACAATCCTGCACCATATAATGCCAGCAGCAAGGGGATTATAGCCCTACCCAACCCTCATGGTAAAATTCACAGGAAGCAGATCCATCCCTCATGATCCCCTCCAAACGTTACCTGAGCAGAATAGGAGTAGCTGTGCTGCTGCTTGTAACAGATACAGATTACACTCTATATTGGCTGTTTCCTGGTGAAATGGCTTGCTCTGGTGTCGTGCAGGAATTAGAGAATTCCCCCCCCCAAAAAAAAAAAAACCCTATGACACAACTGCTTTTGGAGGTGGTCACACAGAATGGCAACCAGCATGAATGTACCTCAGTAATGAAGAAGGCGTTCAAAGTTTTATTAGCTTGAAAAACTCTTGGAGTGTTTACAGAAGCCTGCAATGAAGGGACTGGTGTTGGATGGGAGTCCTCTATTCCATTTTACTTATAGTTG
This sequence comes from Podarcis erhardii, assembly GCF_964252035.2. Classification (NCBI taxonomy): domain Eukaryota; kingdom Metazoa; phylum Chordata; class Lepidosauria; order Squamata; family Lacertidae; genus Podarcis; species Podarcis erhardii. Next base: position 36,664,272 of record NC_138503.1, read on the forward strand.
CTCTGCATCGTGTTCCCCTTACCTCCAAGAAAGGAAGAACCTGCAGAGAAAATGGAAGTTCTACAAGTTCTAGAAGATGCTAAACTTGTGGTGGAGAATAGCTGTGCTTTAGAATGCCTTTGAGCCTCCAGACCTGTAATCCTTCAAATCTTCCACTGCAGCTGTGCAGGGATTAGGTCACAGCAAGATGAACCTGCCTGTGTCTTCTTTGATGCAACCTTGACATCCAAGTCACCCAGCTCTTCTCCACTGTGCTTCCTTCTCCTGCCCCCAAGGGGCATCCCGTTTGGAAACATGCGCAGAACAGTTGTCTGTGTGAAACTATCCTTCCCCTTGAGTGTTGCATTTAAAAGAAGTGGCCTACTTAGTCTTAGCAGGCGCAGAACAGATGGGATTCATTTGGCCCTCCAGAAGTTGCTGGACTACAACACCCATCACCCCTGCCCTGCTTACTGGGGCTGATGGGAGTTGTAGTTTAGTAGCACCTGGAGGCTCAAAGGTTTGCTACTCCTGCTGCAGAGCAAGCATTCTCCAAAATGCCAAGAGCTGGGTCACCTGCATTCCCCCACCCCCTGCAATAAAACTAAAGGGACACTTGACTTAAATGTTTCGTAGCACTGCCCGTTCCAAAACGCATCTTTTTTGCTGCCTCCAAGGTAGCTCAGTTCATGCAGCCTCCAGACACCCCCTTCCTGCTTTCTTCTAGGCTGTTTTTTCCATAGCAATGACTTCTGCAAGTTGCTCGGCTGTGTGCCGCAATCCTTATTCTTCCCTGGAGAAGGAGGGGCTACCGTAGCGCCTGCACCCCTCAAAGTTCTTTGCAGCCAGAGAGAAAGGCCAGTGCTGCAGAGGGAGGGGGCAGTAGCTTCAATTCAGTAAGGCACAATTCAGCCCGTCCTCTCAGAGCATGTTCCTATGCCCTCAAAGTTTTTCCCTTCAAAACCCTCCATGGCCTTACACTTCCCTCTATGTGCTTTATTTCTTGGCACATTTCTTCCTGTGACCTTTGACCTTGCCTTTGCCCCTCTACCCAAAATGACTCAGCCTTTTCCCTTTGGTGGGAGAGGGGCATTTCCGGGCAACCTCCCTTAGGAGAGTCATCATTTCCTCCTCCTCCCACCACCAGTCACTGCCCCGTAACAAAGCCAACTCGAAACAATTGCATATTCTTCCCATGCCTCTAAATTCTCCGTTTCCCATGTTGTTCCCTTGCATCTGCGTTGCACATCAGCCCCCTGGAGCCATGGACCTGTTATTTGCAAAGTGACATATATGGATAGACGGTGGTATATGAAGAATGATCATCGTCCCACACGCACTGGGCAGCCAAAGAAAACCTTCAGAGATGCCCGGAAGAACAGGGCCAATTAAAACTAAGACCATACGGTGAGGTGACCCAATACTGTACCACATGGTTACAATATCACCAAATTGCACAAATATTCAACCAGGATAAAGTAATAGGATTTGAAAAAGAAGAATCAAAATTACAAAAAGTATTATTACAAAACTCAAATATATATATATATCCAAAATGTATAATATTATTAGAATGGGAATTAAAGGATGAAGAAGTAAAAGAAGTTATGATTAAATGGGCATGTGATATAGGATATGTAATTCGGCTGGACCAATGGGAGAAATTATGGAAATATATTAAATTCACGGCATGTTATACAATAAGAGAAAATTTTATGAAAATGGTGTACCAATGGTACTTAACTCCGGTAAAATTGGCTAAAATTTACAAATTAAAATCAAATACCTGTTGGAGATGTAAAAAAGAAATAGGAACAATGTTTCACATGTGGGAATGCCGACCTATTAAACAATTCTGGAATGAAATCTATGAAGAACTCAAAAAGATGTTTAAAATTTCTTTCAGTAAAAAACCGGAGGCATTCCTTTTAGTTTTAATTACAAATGATATCCCCGAAAATCAAAGGAAAGTATTCCTTTATGCAACAACAGCTGCCAGGATGCTTATAGCTAAAAACTGGAAAGGCAGAAAAATTCCATCAGTGAAAGATTGGCAAATTAAATTTTGTGAATACATAAATCTGGCAAGACTCACAGCTTACATAAGGGGACAATCGGACCAGAAATTATTAAAAGAATGGGGTTGTGCTAAAGAGTATATGAAAAAACATTGTTCTGGAGTAAGTATATTGGTATGTAATGAATGATGCTTTACAGGGTTAAAGAAAAAGAAAAATGGTGTAAAAAAAAAGTACAAAGGTGGAAGTAATCTAATTAGACACAACAATACAGTAAGAGTAATTTTTTTGAGGTCTTAGAACAAAGGAAGGAAGTCAATTTGTGTTTATGTACGTAATGATACGGTTTTTTCTGTAGATGTGTGCTTTTTCGTTTTTGTTTAGTTTTGTTTCCTTTCCTTTTTTTCTTTTTCTTTTCTTTCCTTTTTTTTTTTTTTTTTTTGTATGTTCCAGGTTTTTTTGTTTGTATAGTATTATTTTGGATTCAATGTTTGTAATTTTTGTTATGATTCTGCATTGGGGGAAAAAAACCCTTCAGAGCTGCCCAAAGGGGAAAAGAGGCAGGAGGAGTTGTTTGAGATGCAAAGTGTGTCCACTGCTGGTTGCGTGAAGCCCGAGAAGGTCAGGGTGTTCAGGGAAAGTACTCTGAGCTCTCCCAATGTTAACAGTGCGCCTTGCAAAGTGATGCATCAGAAGCTTGTGCTTTTTAATGAGCACAGGGACCTCATGCAGAAGCTGAGCGAAGCACAATCCTCTTGACTCCCCAGAAATGTCCTCTTTGGAACCAAACCACTGGGCTCAGCCATAGCTGAGGGGAGCGTTGCAGAGTTCCCACACTGAGTCAGGCTGGCCAGTGCCTGGGCTACAGAGCCATGACATCACCTGAAGGGGTCCACAATTAGTTTCTTGCTCTGGCATCTTCAGAAACAAAACCGAAGAGGGATCTCAGTGCCTGTGTCTGCAAGGCTATCTTGATCTTGGCCTAGAAGCCTGTAGCCTTCATAGTTGAGAGAGGAGGTCTTCGTTTCTCTGGTACAGAATATACCTCTGTGAAAAGCTTGAAGGTAGATAGCAGCAGCTGAACAATGGGAACAGGTGGTAGAGGACAGTATTAAGGCCCTTGGTGATCTCCTAGGATGGACTGCCATCCTACCAAAGCTGAATCCTGAGTTGGTTTTGAGACGTGGAACAGAGGAAGTTCCCTTATCCCAAGTCAAACCATTTCTTCATTGGTATTGCCTACTCTGGCTGGGCACTGGCTCTCCAAGATTTCCAATAGGGTCTCATCCTGCCCTATCTGGAGATCCTGGGGATTGAACCTGGACCTTCTCCATCCAAAACAGATGCTGTACCACAGAGCTAGACACACACACATCCCTCTCTAATTCCTGGAGCTTCAGGATTCCTTCTGCAGCGTTATGCAAACCCTCCATCAGGCTCTTTGGCACTTCCTAATGCCCTTTCATGGCTGGTATATCATCATCCGGGTGCTGTAAGCCAGCAATGTCAATTTCTATGTTTTGCCCAACTGGTAGAAATAACCTCTGCCCCCTTTTTCAGAACGTTGCCTGTGGTCCTCCAACAAATTGCCCATTGCCCCAAGCACTCTGTGGCCATCTGAGAATGCCAGGTGCAGCATCATAGGACAGAGCATCAATCGCTGTCTTAAGGAGCTCTTGGCACCCCCAATTTCCTCTTACTGGGTGCAGCAGAGGGCAGGGTGGTCCAGTTTCCAAAGCTGCCACTTCTTCTTCATTTCGGACTTCACCTGGATGAAAAGGAAGCATAAGAACAGACTCCTGAATCAGGCCAGATATACAACTGAGAAACTAAGCAAAAGCCTTCTAAAACGGAATAAAATATTCCCAAAACAGTAACAATTAAAAACATCTAAAAGCTGTTTCAGTTAAAAGCATTCTAAAATCAACTGTGATTCAAAACACCCAGTGATCTTGGGGTTGCCAGAATCAGTATTCTTTAGCCACCAAGTATGCTTAAATAAACAGGAATGTTTTCAAATTCCTTCTGGAAAGCTAATAATGATGGAAGACAAGCACACCTCGCCAGTGAGGGCATTTCACAATCGGGGAACCACCACCAAAAAAGACCCAGTCAGCACCAACCAGACATCCCTTGGTGATGTCAGCACCAACAAGTCCTCATCTGATAGTCAGAGGCTCCAATCAGTAAGGCTGATCAGGGATTAGTATGAGCTGTATAAGACTGCATGCCCAAGAATGACTGGATCATCTCAGCCAGGGTGGGTGGTGTGGACATTGCTTACCTCCTTATTTGCAAAGCAATACAAGACAGCAACCAGGAATCCCTGCAGTAGATGAGAAAGAGAAGGAAGCATGAGTTTGCAATAGCAAACAGGAACCTGTTGGAAAACAGGGCCAAAGCCTGATGGCTTTTGCCAGACAATTTATTTCACAGGTGATCCAAGCCAGGTGCTCCCAAACTCACCTGAAAGGAGTTGAGGAAGAGAGTGAAGAAGACTTTGATGTAGCGCAGCACTCCTGTAGTTTGTTCGTCTGTGACAAAAATGAAGACTACTTCATGGATCCCAAAGAGAGGGACAAGGGTGAGGGTGGCTTTGGCCAACCTGGAAGGGACAACACCAAACAGGAGATGAAACTTAAGTTCCTGAGTTCAGGACTCGGGCTTTTCTTTGGGAAGCCTGAGCCAGCAAATTTTTGGGGGGGTTTACCTGGCGGACAAACTCACCGCAGCTTGTAGTCTGCATAGCCCTTCTGATTGGCTCGCAGCTTGGCCAGGATCACTTTGAGGATCTGCATGAAGATCAGCAGGTTGATCTGGGAAGACACAGTGGTGAGTTAATCAAAGCTTGGAAGCAACAAGCCACTTGCTCACAAAAAGATGCTAACAAGAAGATATTGCAGCTGGGAAGACTGTACCATGTTCTTTCTCCCCCCTGTAGATTTTGGGGAAGAGCCATAGCTCAGGGGGTAGAGCATCTGACTTGCATGCAGAAGGTCCCAGGTTCAATCCCTGGCATCTCCAAGTAGGACTACTAGGAGAGACGCCTGCCTGAAACCTTGGGAGAGTTGCTGCCCATCAGAGTAGACAATACTGAGTTAGTCTGACTTGGTATAAGGCAGCTTCCTGTGTAGCATTTGAATGGGGGGTGAGAGACACAACATATTGCCAAGCTATACTGCTTTGACACGGCTGACAAAGCTGTTGCTCTTCCTGAGTACCAAAAGCCAACCAGACTCCCTACCACCACCACCACCAGAAAGGCACCGTCCTTCCCCTCTCGCCCCATCTCAAGCTAGGCAAGAGGAACAAGGGGGAGGCACTTACTGTTAGTTTCTGTTTGCCACTGAGCAGCTGCTTAGAGTCACAGGACTCTGTTTACATTCCAGAGACCTTCCAAGCTGTTGGAAGTCTCACGGGAGAAGGGAGACGGATGTGACGTTAGTGGTTTCCTGTTCCTTTGTTCCTTTGTTCAGTTGCTCTCTGCTCTCACAGAGAGAGGATGTATTTTTCTTTGCTGTCTGCGTAGCTTAGCAATAAAGCATTGCATGTAGCCATAAATCTCATCACTTCTGCTGCTTTGGAAACTCTGCTGAACGGGAATGTGCCTGAGGCCTCATCAAAGGCTCAGGTTGTTAATTATTCATTGGGGGGTGATTCCGGAGGGAAATGAGCTTTATCAGGTCAGTCGCAGCAAAGATCCCGACACTTACCACAGATGCTAGCAAAATAGGGATGCGAATAATCCACCAGTAATTCATGTTCTCGTTCAATGCCCAGCACCTGCAGCACAAACAGGGAGGAGATTGGCATTATTCCAGAGGGGTTAATGGAACAGGCAGGAAAACAGCCCTGTGGGAAAGATGGCAAGCAGGGCTGCTCCATCAGCTCCACTGAGAAGCCACAGAAAACTGTGGGAGACATGTCACCTTGTTCAGTCATTGACCTACATCTTTCCCCCCCTGTTTGACTGTATAACATAAAATCCCTCCCTGTGCCAATCAGCCCAAATTCCCCATCCCAGCACCACCACACTCACTCTGCATTCTCCTTCAGGTACTTGGCAGCCATCCACGGCACCACAAAAGCCACAGGGGTTCCTGCAAGTCACACAGCAAAAGCTCTGGAAAAAACCAAACACTCACTGGAAGTCGAGAAGCAAGCTAGGTCCACCCCACTGCATTACTGGGTTAAAAGGCAGTGTCTCCACCCCCATGGTTCTGCCCGAACACTGAGGTCCAGTGTTATTATTATTCTTATTATTTTCCCTTCTTCAGCATCCCAAATCAAGCACCATACATCAAGGGGTCTTCAGCCCAGCAAAGGTTCATCGATAGCCAAGATGCTGAGCTTCCTATTCCCTGTCTTGACTCAGCCGTTGAGCCCAAATGGGCAAATTGCCAGGTAATGCAATGGCTGCAGCTGGAGTTCCAAAATTAGCACTGCATATAAAATAGTGTCCTTTGCTTAAGTTCAATTCTCAAGATTCGGAATTGTCCCCTCCCCCAAAAAAATCACAATGGATGAAAAGAAGATAGATTGAAGCTGGGGATAAGAACTGTAAGACTGTTCCGTGTGGGACTGGTAGGGCAAAAGGCAGGGAGCTCAACAGTAGGGGGAGCCAGATCCCATGGTAGGGAGAGCCAACTAATGCTAGCTTTGAGCAAGATTATAGGTCCTAGGCGGCTTTTCCTTAAAATAAGACACAGTGTGCTTAACAATGTATTGTGTGCACTGGCCCCAGTATTAGCAAGTGCTTCCCAGCCCAATTCTTCCTTACCCCAGCCCAAGTACAGGTACAGAGTGTAGTAATTCTTCTCTGAAAACACAGCTCCAATCAGAAGTTTGTACAGGTAGACCGCCTCCGCAAGAAACCAATAATGATTGGCCAGAATACAGTACTGCATCACGACTTGAGCCACTCGACAACCAATCGCAGCCTAGAATAAGAGAGCCAATCAGTGTCTAATAAGAACCCTTTCCAGCACTTATGAAAAACATGGAAATAATACAGTAATACACATACTGTTGGCATTTCAATCATCATCATCGTTATTCCAGTTATTTCTGTCAATTATTGCTGTTCTTGTTTCAATGGTTATTATACCCGTTTACAGCTTGGTTTTTTTTTTAATAAAATCAAAGTTTTCAAAAGACACATCAATAAAAATTAGAACCATTTAACGCACCTACTTAGAAAGCCAACAAGGAAGGGGGCTTAACTCAGCAGCAACAGAATATTTGCCTTGCATTCAGAAGGTCCAGGTTCAATCTCTGGCATTTCCAGGAAGGACTAGGAGGGTCCCCTGGCTGAAAGTGCTGGAGAGGGGCTGTCTGTCAGTGTAGACAATACTGAGCTAGATGGACCAATAGTCTGACTCAGTATCACATGGCTTCCTATGTTGTTGGACTAGAATATCCACCATCCTTGACCACTGGCCCTGCAGTCAGGGGCTGGTGGGAGTTTCAGCCTCACTGTCCAGCTACTATCTTAAGTGGGGCAGGGTTAAAAAAGATGGAGCTTCATTCCCCCCCCCCAGCACCCCAATCAATAACTTTACATGAAGAGATTTTCAGCAAAGGTTGCTAGATGCTGAGCTCCATGCTGTCTTCCCTGACTGGAGGAAGAGGAGAGGACAGAGGGTGAAGAAAGAGCTGCGAGCGGAGATGGGGACCTTCTTCCCATCCTTTGGACCTCCTGGGAAACTCAACAAACCTGCTGTACCTGGAACTGGGTGTGGAGAGTACAGCTGAATGGGACACAGCTTTGGGCAGCCTGTAGAAGCACCATGCCAAGCCCATAAAAGGCAAGTCTAGAGTGAGAGACTAGGGTGATACCTGCTGTTTCCAGAAGTCTTCTCATTGGGAGACTTTTGTGGGTGAGCTGAGAGTTTGTTTGAACCCTTCATGGGAACCCGGAAGCTGAGCAGGAGGGTTTATCAGAAGGAAAATGAATTGATTATGATTTTTATATATTAGCAACTTTAGATTAATGTAACATTTTTATATGTAGCACTGCATTTTTTTTGTAATATTTTGTTTAAGTTGTCTGTTGTTGCTACAGTTTTTTTGTACACCACTCAGAGATATTTTTAATAAATGGATTGGGGGGGACCAGAGTCCTTTTTGTTGGGGATAATTCAGATGGAAATTCCCAGGTGTCAAGAAAGGTTATTTATGTATGCCACTACTGCAGCTCATGTTTTGTTAGCCCAAAAATGGAAAATGAGCGAAGTCCCAACTAAAGAAGAATGGCAACTTAAACTGATGGAATATGCGCAGCTTGCAAACCTAACATATAGAATAAGAAAACAAGAAGAACATACGTTTAAAGAAGATTGGGAAATGTTTATTGAATATATGGAGGGAAATTGTGTTTATTTGAAAATGTGGACAGTGTTAAGATAAATTCAACGGTGTAAGTTTTGATGGATGTAGTCATGGAATACTGAATGGTTTAGTTTATATAAAATATGCAGTGATTTATGTTCTGCAGAATGAACCATGGAAAGAGAAGAAGGGAAGTTATTGGTATTTTAAGGTTGCTTAAATAAATATTCTAAAATGTAAAACAAATGTTAATAAAAAATATAGGGAAAAAAGAAATCAAATAATCAAATCAAACGTTAAGCCCAAATGAGCAAATTGCTCAGGAGATGCAATATCTGCCACTGGAATTGAGTGCGATAGTGCTGGTTTCCTTAGGTTCATGCGACAGTCCGCAGGAATCATACTTGCCTCGTGGCTCAGCAACGCCTCCCAGTCGGACACCTGGAACGTCTCCCTTCTCCACATCTGCTCCAGCAATGCATCCTTCACGATCACAGAGATGGCCCGTAGCCCGAAGGAGGCGAAGAGGTTTGCGTGGATGTAGTTCCGGGTGCAGCGAAGCTTCCTGGGGGGTGAAAAGGACATTGCACTGGGTACCCAATGTGGGCAAGGTTGGACGCTGTCCACTCGCTGGTGACCCAATAGCTCCGCACCACTCTATAAATACTTTGAAAACACAAGCCTTTCAACGAAGCTGGTGTAAAACCTATTGACGGTCAGAGCAGCTCAGGAGTGGAACCAATTGCCTAGAGGGGTGGTGGGCCCTCCCTTGCTGGACATCGTCATGCAGGGGTTCAACTCAAGCCTGGCTGCCAAAGAAGATCCCTGCCCAAAGCAAGACTTGTAAGCTCCTGATCAGAAACTCCCTCGCACATCCCTGCAGGTCCCTGTTGAACCTAATATGGCTCGTGGGCCAGAGGTTCCCCCACGCCTTGGTGTTGACAATATCAAGCTGCATGGACCAGTGGTCTGTCTCAATGCAAAATGCTTCCTAAATATCTTAGTCATAGGCTAGATGGACCCAGTAGAAAAGCAGTTTCCGATGGTCACAGACATTGCTGGACACAGTCCTGTGTGTGTTGAAGGTGTTGACATGCACCTATCCAAAATTACAGCAGCCAAATGCTGTGGATTTCTCTTCTCTCTCTCTTCCTTGCACACCTCCTGAACCTGTACAGAACAGACTGCACACTTGAGAGAGAAAGGGAGAGGCAAAGGCGTCCATCACCATCCCACAGGATCTTTCGCTCAGGATGCAGTACCTGAAGACAGTCAGGATGAGCAGAGCCAAGACCAGGGCCAGCAGAGAGAGGGAGTAGCCCACGGTGTAGAGGACCTTGAAGCTGACCATCAGGCGGTAGGATGATTCCTGTACGGGAGAGGAGGCATCATCAGACAAGCCATGGCAGCCCATTTCCACTCTTCTCCAGACACATCCAGCCCATTGGGGAAGATGCAGCTGGGAGCATCGGAGGCCAGGGACAGTGGCACCATCAGGGTAGGCCTTTGGGGCAGAGGTCCAGGCCCCATTCAGCAGAATGAGCAGGAAGGCCCTCAAACACTGCCTGCCAGGCTTGCCATGTTTAGAAGCAAATGACATGTCATTATGAGCTTCACGGAGGGCCAGCAAATCCCAGCAGGCTCCCCTTCTCACCTCTCCAGTGTTGCCATCCACCTCTTCCTTGCACTGGGAATGGTCCCTCCAGAGCTCTGTCCCGTTCAGCATCACCCAGTGGCCATCAGGCCCACACTTGCGGCTCACCGTACCATGTTTAACTGCGAGCAAAAAAAGGCCAGACATTGACAGGCTGAGATGCTTGGAAATGTCAGCTGTCTTAGCATCACTGTCCAGAACATACGTCCACTGAAAGCAAGACTTCCCTCCATGAGCTAAGCTGCAAAACAACATCAAACCTAACATTACATAACATACATTCAACAAACGCACAAAACGTAACCTGCTATGCACAGCTGGTTATGTTTTGTGTGTTTGTTGAAGGCATGAGCTAAGCTGCAGGGAGGAAGGGAGAGCACAATCCTCTAAGGGATCATAAAAATAGGGCCAAGCAGTAGGACCCAGAGGGAGAGCTGGGCTCCAACCACCCCAGCACAGTGAGTCAGGCACTGTCATTTATATATTCAGAGGTCACAGGGCTACTGTCAAAAAGGACAACCCAGTGTCAGAGCTCCCCTTGCGCATTTTGTAACATCTAGTTCAATTTATCTTGTACTGACAGTGTGGCTGTTTCTCTACTCCATTATCACTAGCAGTTGTTGGTGTGGGTGGAGAAAAAAAACCCCTAATTTTATTCATTCATTCATTCATTCATTCATACCCTCTCCATCTGGCTGGGTTTCCCCAGCCACTCTAAGCAGCTTCCAGCAAAATATTAAAATACAATAATTCATCAAATATTAAAAGCTTCCCTAAACAGGGGTGCCTTCAGATTATAGTGATGTCCGGACGCAGGACAAGTTGTAACTAGCCATTACAAAGGTGAAAATGAGAACCCCAGCAATGTTTTCAACAGCAGCAGGATGCTACAAAATGGATTTAATCTGAAACATCAGCACCAAGGACAGCGACTCTTCCCAATTTCCTGCTTGGTTTACAGTTGATGCAAAATGATGCCTGCTTTGATTTATGGAACAAAGAGGCAACCTTGCGCCATCCAAATGTTCTGGAACATAACTCCTATAATCTCTGACTGTGGACATTGGACTGATTAAAGCTATAGACCAGAACATCCTGAAGGCCCCTGATTTATTGGTTGGTGTCCTGTGGAGGTAAAAGACAGTGCAAACTTAGCCAACAGGAGTCAAGAATATGGCTTAGTCAACAAGCCAAAGTTGACCTAGTCAACAGGATTTGAGAAGTTGGGTAGAAGGAAGAGAAAATAGGGATTTGCAGGACAAGTTGAGAAATCCCAGCATGGAAACCTGCACACATTTTTGGGGAGATGGGAGAGAAAGTGGTAGATGGAGTGTAAAAGAATTTTAGTGAATCTAAGCCTCAAGCTCCCTGGAATGCCTTGCAGATACTCTCCAAAAGAACCCACCAAGAAACAGCCTTACCTTTCTCATACCAGGGCAAATAAAAAGGGCAGGAGACATTGACGATGGTCCCGGGGCTCCCATCTGGCCAGCATGCATACATGTCAAACGTCCGATTGCAAAACAGCCCTGAAAGAGACGAAAGCAAGTCTGGTTGTGAAGGGCAAAACATAGAAGGGGATCCAATATATTCAGCACAGCATCCCATAACACAATGTCAAATGCCTTCTGCATCCTCCGTATATCTGTGGCTGTCACTTCTGAAGGTGAGAGTTAACTCAGCAAAGGGAACTGGTCCTGGGACAACCCCAGTTTGACCCTTCTCCAAGTCAGATCCTCCTTAGGCTTTTCTAGACCAGTTCTCAGCCACAATCTCCATTGACAACATGGAGTTCCTTTTACATAGCACAACTTGTACATCATTCTCCTGAAGCTAAAGCACCCCTTGTGTTTTTTCAGTGTTCCTAAATACCTACCATATTTTTCGCTCTATAAGACGCACCCAACCATAAGATGCACCTAGTTTTTCAGGAGGAGAACAAGAAAAAAAATGTTCTCTCCCTCTCTGCTCAGCACCTCTCCAGCAAAGTGGGTGGAGAAATGGAAGGGGCTCCGTTTCTCCTCCCGCTTCACTGAAGGGGCGCTGTGCAGAGAGGGAAAGCTGCGCAGCGGCTCTCCAGCGAAGCGAAGCCAGAAGATCAAGAGGGATCGATCCCTCTTGCTCTCCTGGCTTCAGCAAAAGCTGCGTAGCCTGCATTCGCTCCATAAGACACACACACATTTCCCCTTGCTTTTTAGAAGGGGAAAAATGCATCTTATAGAGCAAAAAATACGGTAAATTTGGAGCATGCAGAACGACTCCTTGGTGTTCTTCCTTGGTGCCTTCTCCACAGTGACCCTGGGAGCCAATCCTCAGACACTGACTCACCTCCTTTAAATCGGATTGGCTGCAATCAGCACAAAGTGTCAGAAGACACCTTCTCATTGGCTAAAAAGCTCCCCTTTCATGCTGTTTGTGTGGCTCTGGGACTCTAGAGACAGTGACCCTGCTGCAGAGATCGTAACAGGTCTTTGACACCCCTCTTCCTTGCCCACAGCTCATGGCCACTACACCTCTGACTCCAACATCAGCAATATTCAATGGGCCATCAGCGTTCAGGATTCTTTCCCCCTAAATTTGTTTTTGTCTTAGTGCCTGAGCCTCCTGGTACCTCCTTTTCTTGGGTGGATAGGGCCATTCTGGCTATGTAAGAATCCTTATTTGGAGCACGAATTTGAAGTTCGTATACAGCACACTGTCTCCAAACTAACAGCAACTGATGGACCTATTCCAGTTTGTGGATTTGTCTAACTCTCTTTCAAAGCCATTTCAGCCTGGCAGTCACCACCTGTAACAGCAGCAAGTTCCACAAATTAAGTGTTAACGCAACTCAGCAAAAGCATTTGCACACCCATTTTTCAGAAATCAGATCGTAAGTGCATAGCCCTGCAAAATGTAAAGGGGAGGAGAGGCAAGCGCCACCCCCTCGAGGTAGCTTTCTTAATGTTACATGAAATCAGCACATTTTAATTCTATATATTGCTTTCCCTTAAAAAATAATGGGTGGGGTGGGGGTGGAAGTAAAGTATTCAATACATTTACTCCCTCTCCCCATTCTTAAACAATACTTAGCAGGTGCTTTGAATGGTTCCATCCTGTAAAGTCATCTCCCTCTTCACAGGAAGGCAACTCAGCCTTCCACTCCTTTTGGATGAAAGCCTTAATAGAAATTGGTTCACTCTGCAAAAATCAGCTTCCCAGCAGGAGCAACATCTATAAAAGCAGTTAAATAGAATCTCTAGACCTCTTTCCTACACACACACCCTTACCCTTGCTGTAATCAAAATCAGGGTGCTTATAGGATACATCTGTTCTTCAGCGGGCTTTTGACTTTGCATTTAGCATTGCAAGGAAGGTGCCTGCTGGGAACTGGGGTGCGGGGGGGGCGTGGAGTTTCACTGAATTCCTTATACTGAGAGAACAAGAATCCACCCTGAGCACTGCACTTAGGTAAGTCCCTTTCTTTTGCTAGAATAAAATATCCTGTCCATTTTCACTGCTTTGAGTGAAATATCCTGTCCATTTTCACTGCTTTGAGTGAAAATGGGCACCCCTTCTGGGACTGACATCCCAGGAATTCCTATGGGATGTTTGGAGACTCTTTTGTCCATTGCAGACTAGAGTACAGTGGTACCTCAGGTTACAGACGCTTCAGGTTACAGACTCCGCTAACCCAGAAATAGTACCTTGGGTTAAGAACTTTGCTTCAGGATGAGAACAGAAATCGTGCTCCGGCGGCGTGGCAGCAGCAGGAGGCCCCATTAGCTAAAGTGGTGCTTCAGGTTAAAAAAAGTTTCAGGTTAAGAACAGACCTTGGGAACAAATTAAGTACTTAACCCGAGGTACCACTGTATTAGGTTAGAGTTATAACTGACTGACAGAAGGAGGTATGGAGAGAGAGAGACAGCACAGGAAGGTGGAAGAGAAATACAAACCTTGCTAGGGCAGAAAACAGTTGATGTGCCACCTTTATAGCAGGTGCCCAGTTAAAATAATTTGCAGCACATCTACTCAGAAGTCAGTCCCACCAATTTCAATGGACCTCACTGCTAGGCAAGGGTGTGTATAGAATTGCAGCTATGCTATGCAATTCCATGCATGTTTACTCGGAAGTAAGACTTGGTATGTTCAATGGCACCCATGATAATGCAGACGTTAAGCTGCAATCCTATACACTTACCTGGGATTAGGTCCCATTGAACTCCAAGGGACTTACTTCTGAGTAGGCATGTATAGGGCTGTATAGTTAGCCTCTTTGGCAGGCCTACCTGTGATTGGAGGAAAGAAAAGAGAGGGGGAGAAAGTAGGTGGCCCCAAACAATCAGTGCAGGGAAAATGCATCTCAGGGTATACCTGATATGAACCAATGTCATATTTAGCAACAACAACAAAAAATGATATGAAATATTTGTACCGTAAACTGGCTAATAAATTAGTGCATAAGGTATAAATAATAGGTGTCTCCAAAGAAACTGTGAACTTGAATATCATTTTTCACCCAGTGGTGGTCAGGTAAAGCCCACTCAGAGTCCCTGTTTTATTCACCATTTATTCACCATTCACCATTTTTGCTGCATTTTCTAGTGCATTTCTTCTATCATGCAACTTGAAGAGGATAAAGCCATAGCTCAGTGGTAGAGCATTTCACTTGCATGCAGAAGGTCCCAGGTTCAATCCCCAACAACTCCAGATGCAGCAGTGAATGTCATCTTATCTGAAGACCTGGAGAGCTGTAGACAAATACTGAACTAGATGGACCAATGTGTCTGACTTCATACAAGGTGATGGTGCCCTGTGATCCTTAGAGGCCCCTTTGAAGGCTCAAAGGGGGTTTAAGGCAGTCTCATTGATCTCACTTCAACAAGGCGGCTGAGTCTCCTGCCTTCAGACCATGTGGAGGAAGTAGTAGAAGCCTATCACTTTTCAGGATTTCCTCTTCTGCACCATTCTTCTCTAGCCCAGTCCCTTAGCAACGTAGGAATCTTTTTCCCAACATGGGGCTCAAACCCATGGCCGTGAGATTAAGAGTCTAATGCTCTACCAACTGAGCTATCCACAGGCTCTGGGCTTCTGTAGGAGGAAGGTGGAATATCTAAGAACAAGTATTGCTCTAATATTTTTATGCAAACTGCTTTGTGAGGTTTGCCTGAGAAGCAATATGCAAATATCTAAAATAAATAAAGAGATGGAGATTTTTCCTTGCGAAATTGCCACTTTAAAATCAGCCATAAAGAAAATGGCTCCTTACCTGAAGGGTAAGGATCACTTGCTATCTTCTTCAAGCACTCATCTTTATACCTCATCCATTGTTCAAATGTCTTCTCCAGAACTTTTGGGCTGCAGCCCTGCAAAAATAAAACACTCTGCTAAGATTCAGGGAAAAGGCCACCTTTACTCCTACGCAGATAGCATGAGAATGGCCCAGGACAGCATAGCACCTCCTCCCTGGGGCCACCATAGTCCATCTGCACCTGCACCTGCTGATTGAACACCATGAGGGCTAGAAGCCTGCAGTTTTGCATTAGACAAAAGTCTCAGAAAGCTGCACTGTGCACTCAGTACCACACTGTGCTCTCTACTGGCATGAGTGAACATTGCAAGGGAGGGTCAGGAGTCCAAAATCCATTCACTGGACCTCTTGCACTGTTGTTTTTTGGTGGTCCTGCACGATGCACCATTTCCCTCTTATCTACACCTTCTATCCAGGGGAAGGGAGGCATGTTCCCACCCTGCAACTGGAAATATCTCCCAAGAGAGATACACTACTGTGTTTTCTGCTAGGTACTCAGCAGGGTTGCCAGTACTTACTCTGGAATTGCAAGACCTTTGCCTCTTTGGACCTCTAGGAAAAGAGGTAAAATCTCAGAGAAAGGGAACTGAAATATACTCAGAGTCGAGTGCAAATTTCATGCTCTTTATTCAGCTCATAGTAGCAATGAATGAATCTTTCCCCAAAACGTCTAGCTATTTATATATATATATATATATATATATATATATATATATATATAATTTCACACAATGGGCCCCGCGTGATTGGCTAATTCTGGGCTGCTCCTGCAGGCCAATCAGGTTGCTGATTCACTTCATCCAGGAGCCTGATTGGCTGCTCCTGCAGGCCAATTAGGTTGTTGATTCACTTCCACCTGGAGCTGGATTGGGTGGCTCCTGCGGACCAATCAGACTGTTGCATTCTGGATCCTATTGTTCTAGGATCCAGCTCAGTACATAACAGGAACAGAATTAAGGGGACAACCTAAGGGACTCTTGAGACCACCTGTTTGCTGCGCATCTGTCCTAATTTGCTAACACAGAGGTTAAATGGCATTTGGTCTTTGTTGAGCCTTCTTTCTTATTTGTTTGTGTGGAGGTTACATGCCACTGAGCATTCATCCCAACTTACATGCTTATTACACATTTTCCTGTCAGTCTTTTGTCCATCCCATAATTTTGAATGCATCTGCTCACCACGAAAAATCCATTCTTTTTCTTTAGGTGGATAAAGCATTTTTGAAGCACATGCCTTCCCCCCAAAAGAATCTGGGAAGCTGTAGTTTGTTAAGGATGCTGAAAGTTTTTATGAGACTCCTTAACAAACTTCAGCTCCCAATGTTCGTTGGGAGGGAGGGGGACACTATAACTATTACAGTAGTATGAAAGTGCTTCATAAGTTTGGTTTTGGATTTGATATCCCGCTTTATCACTACCTGAAGGAGTCTCAAAGCAGCTAACATTCTCCTTTCCCTTCCTCCCCCACAACAAACACTCTGTGAGGTGAGTGGGGCTGAGAGACTTCAGAGAAGGGTGACTAGCCCAAGGTCTCCCAGCCAAAGCTGTCAACGTTTCCCTTTTTCAAAGGGAAATTCCCTTATTCTGAATAGGATTCCTTGCAAGAAAAGGGAAAAGTTGACAACTATGCACCCAGCTGCTGCATGTAGAGGAGCGGAGACTTGAACCCAGTTCACCAGATTACGAGACTACTGCTCTTAACCACTACACCACACTGGCTCTCCATCATGTGTATGGTGCAAATGTGAGCAGCTTGTTCTCTGTTCCTCAATATAGAGCAGGAGTAGAGACAGCGGGTGGAATTGGAACGAAATGAGGTTTTGGCTAAGTATAAAAAGAAGCCTGCTAACAGCAAGAGCTGTTCAGCAGTGGAGCAGAGTTCCTTGGGAAGGCCGTGAGCTCTTCTTGGCTGGAGTATTGAGAAGCCGGCTGGCCATCTGTTCAGGCTGCTGTGTTTGCAGATTCCTGCACTGAGCAGGAGGTTGGATGAGATGACTGCCAATGTTCCTACTGATGCTGAGGCTCAACAAACTGCCCACAGTCTTCATTCATATTTTCGCAATAACGAGGACTAGAAACTTGGCTCTTTTACCGCAACCTCCAAGGACCACGAGCAGAGCCAAGATCTACCTGTACCTACTAGGTGCCATCCTCTGCCACTATGAGACTTTAACACCCAGCCTCCATACTTATCAGCCTAGACAGCTCAGTTGGTTAGAGCGTGGTGCTGATAACGCCAAGGTTGAAGGTTCGATCTCCGTATGGGACGGCTGCATATTCCTTAGGGTCCCTTCCAACTCTACAATTCTATGATTCTATGATGTTAGGAGACCTGCCAAACCTAGCCCACAGCACCTGGCTTTGAGCAGGAAGACACTGTCCTTGAGACAAAAGGTACCCTCCAACATTAAGGCCTGCATGAGTAAAGATGATGAGCTGGCTGGCTTGAAACTCTTACCTCCAGAAAGATCAGGCTCATCCAAGGGAGGCAAATCAATTTAGTCATGGACCAAGGAGAATATGCATCCCTCATAGTTAGCTTTGCTCCTTGGCACGGGGATCACAGCCAAAATATGGTCCCTTCAAAGCCCCTGAGAGAAAGAGAGAAGAACGTGGCAGGAAAACAGGTTTAGAGACACTTTTGGAGAACTTTTTTCTAGTACTTAGGATATTCCAGATAGTCAGCAAAGATGGATGAGCTATCCTGTCTCAAAGAATGCTACAGAAACACTTGCCTCTTCCCATTACAGTGGTACCTCGGGTTACATACGCTTCAGGTTACAGACGCTTCAGGTTACAGACTCCGCTAACCCAAAAATAGTACCTCGGGTTAAGAACTTTGCTTCAGGATGAGAACAGAAATCGGGCTCCGGTGGCGCGGCGGCAGGAGGAGGCCCCATTAGCTAAAGTGGTGCTTCAGGTTAAGAACAGTTTCAGGTTAAGAACGGACCTCCAGAACGAATTAAGTACATAACCGGAGGTACCACTGTACTATTTCCCTACTGATTGAAACTCCTTTCATTTTATGGAACCAGAACATTATTGATATAACTAAACATGAAGGGGAAAATAGATCCAGACAGTAAAACAAGAAGTTTTGACGACAGCAAACAGCAGGCACCAAACCAAAGTACCTAATTAAATCATCATCATCATTATTATTATTATTATTATTATTATTATTATTATTATTATTATTATTACACTATACCTGGAGGTCTCACTTTTTTGTATTTGATTTTCAGCTCAGAGATCCTTGGATCTAACGTCTGCTCAAGGATAGCTACAGATGGAAAGCCCTACTTCCTCTGCAGGGAGAGATGGGTCTGACTCACGCTCATGTAGCTGTGTGTGTGTGCGCGCACTGAGATTCTGCTCAAGTGTGGAAAAAGAGTAGGCAGAATGAGCCAGCAGCAGACTGGTGGGTATGGAGTGGCAAGCTTCATCTTCCTTATTTTTCTGTCCCATTTGGGGGCTGGGAATCTCTGGGCTTCTGTACCTGGCCCATGGGCTTCTCCCCAGGCCCTGCTGTACACCCACTTTAAGTGGATTTGCCTGGCTGGAATATGTTCTGAAACTATGATGACGCCTCTTGCTTGCCTGGATGGATGATAAAGGGGTGTGTGCAGACCTCTGGTTTTTTGCATGGCTGGAATGCAACCAATGGTGTAAAAGTAAGTCACGCCTGTTGCTCCACCTACTTTTTGCCTCCAGCCCCGCCCACCACTGGCATGTGGCCCTGGGGAAGTTTGCCTGGCAGGGAATGTGGACCTTCGACCAGAAAAGGTTCCCCGCCCTGCATTGTATACACAATCCTACCCCCCTCTCTCTCTCTCTCTCTCTCTCTAATGCTTTATTGGTTTCAAAACTGCAAAACAGAAATAATCAATAGATTTTAACGACAAAATAAAGATAGACATTCATTCGTTCCCTGATTGCTGCTTGTTTTGTACCTCATTCTATACTTCAATTTAACATGATCTTCCCATTATGTTCCCAGGTTAGATTCCTTGAATACACACTTGACTTTATTTTCTCCCTATTATTCAACTTGTTTTTGGTTTTTCCAAAACTGTCCTATTCACACGCAGAAACTCAGTCGATACCTGCCAATGGATTGATATTTTGACAATGTTCTTTTACATAGACTCTATTTATCTGGTAAATTTTTCATCTGTAACATCTCGTAGCCTTGCTGATATTCTCACAAATTGTGCATACTCTCTTAATTGTGCCAGTCTGATTTGGATGGGATAGTTTCTCCCTTCCAACCTTTTGCAATTAAAATTCTGGCAGCAACTGTAGCATACATAAAGATTCTCCTGAACTTTTTTGGAATTTCATTACCCATAATTCCTAGCAGGAAGGCGTCAGGGTTTTTGGGGGGAAAGAGCATTTAAAAATGTCTTAAATTCGTTGTAAATCATTTCCCAAAATGTATGACAAGCCTACCCTATCTCGTTTTCTTCTCTGTTCAGTGGTCAGGGATCAAACAGTCCACATACCATGCATGACTGCTGTATCCAGCACTTTAGGGCGCCAGGTAAATATGCTTTTGTTCACCCAGGTGCGTAGCTTTTAGTTGGGTCCATATGCTATGATGCTACCCTAGCCTATATTGGTGTCCATCTTTCTAGATATAGGGTAGCATCTGTCCTTTCTATGCTGTTGCAGGATGAGCACTTTCAGCCAATAACACACTTTTCGATGTATTTTAAATTGTATATTGTGTTTACCTTTATCATCGTAAGTCACTTTGAGACATTTTATGCCAGGCATAGGCAAACACAGCCCTCCAGATGTTTTGGGACTACAGTTCCCATCATCCCTGACCACTGGTCCTGTTAGCTAGAGATCATGGGGGTTGTAGTCCCAAAACATCTGGAGGGCCAAGTTTGCCTATGCCTGTTTTATGCAGTAAGCCACAAATAGATGCAATAAATAATAACTTGCTCTTATGACCTGTCGACCAAGACTGTGCACATGCTCTTGTTTGCTCAGTATCCTGTGCCAGGATCTCACACCAGATCAGAAAACAGCGCACACACCAAGTTAGCTATAATCCATATCTATACTGTCATTTCTTAGGGAGGGAAAATGCATCTTGATGTGTTTCCCCTGAAACCATCTGTCAGGGAACTGACATCGGAGCCAGAAGTGGAGGCAGGGCTCCCAAGCGATGCCGGAGAAGGGCCAAGCAGGGAGAGAGGGAACTCATCGGCTGGGGAAGGAAATCAGCGTAACACCAGGGATAAAGGGGGGCGGTTGGGGGAATCGGAGAGGGGTCTCCAGGACTCTTCGCTGGTCCGCTGGAGCACAGGTCCTCCTCTGCCCACACCCACCCTGCGCAGAAGACTTCCGCGCAGGGAAAGTAGGCGTAGACTTGGCGTCAAAGAGCTTCTGTGCTGGAAGAAGTTTAAGAAACGCCCACTGACAGATTCTGCTAGTGACTGAACAGCCACGAAGTGAAGGGCTGTCCAGTCAGGAAAGGTTTAACCAGGCTACCTAGCCAGGAGTGGTGACAAACCTACGCACGAGCAACCCCATACATCCATTACACCATCTTTAATACGAATTGAAGGGAAATAATGACCTCGCTGCACTTTAAGCCGTTCATGTGCACACAGCCCAAAGTCATCCAGGTGGTTTGCAAACACATTAAAAATAGGATTTAAATATGAAAATTAAACGTGGCACAAAACAGCTACTTACAATGCAAACTGGCACAGAGATGCCTAAAAGGTAACATCAAAACAAGCCTTCAGAAATTGGAAATTGCTGGATTAAAGGAAAAGAGCGAAAAAGCACTTGCGGCCCCAACACAGAAGCAGAGATCTTGCCTTGATGGGTATCTTATCTCTGGCTCCAGTGTCACTTGCACAGCACAAACCGAAGTTATCGGCTGCTGGAATCTCATGAAGCATTATATAAAAACTAATCCCTCGGGAGAGGCATAATCACGTAACAGCACCACATAGGCTGATTTGCATCCGCAGCTCAACAGATACTGACCTGATAGGAGAATGTCAGTAGTTCACACGCAGCAGCGAGAGCAGCCTGAGCTGGAGGATGCTCTGAGTGGCATTTTAAGCACGTGCTCAGATGATCCCAGTCAGGACCGGCCCCCATCTGTTTACTCATGTGATAGAAATAGCAGAAACTGCACCGGCCAAGCTGCAGGACATGCTGGTGTGTACCAAACAGGCTACACAGGTACAAAAGACGTCTGCCTTCTGCCAAGTCAGACTATTGCTCTATCTAGATCAGTATCAGTTACACTGCCTGGCAGCGCTGCTCCAGGGTTTAAGACTGGGGTCTCTTTCGGCTCCAGTAGGGATTGAACCTGGGACCTTCTGGAGCCAGAGCAGATGCTCTAAGCCCAGTGCCCTGCATTTTCTCCCAGTCAAGTTTCCCTCTTATTGGAACCACGCTTGTCCTGCTGCTACAACTGCTCCTTGCAGAAAAAAATAAAGAAATCTCAAGTTCTAAACAGTGAATGAAGCATGTGAATGGAAGCCAGTTCTCCAGAAACAAACAGTGGTCCCCAATTCATTCATGGCTGGTTCTGCCTCCAGATCGTAAGGAAAATAACGGGGAGAAAATACTGCAGAGCAGGAGATGGGAACCTGCAGTACTGCAGTATTACTAGACTATGGGCACATCTGCACGACACATTTAAAGCACGTGGCTTATTCTTAAATAAAAAAATAACAATGAGAACTTTTGATTGTTAAGGGTACTGGGAATTGTAGCTATGTGAGGGGTTAACTACAGTTCCTAGCAGTCGAGGCCAGGCTGTTTGAGGGGCTGGGGGACTGCCAGTTTAATATCCTTCTTCCCTCCTGTTCAGTTTCTTATTTACTGTGTTTTTCGCTCTATAAGACGCACCAGACCACAAGACGCACCTAGTTTTTGGAGGAGGAAAACAAGAAAAAAAATATTCTGAATCCCAGAAGCTAGAACAGCAAGAGGGATCGATGTGCAGTGAAAGCAGTGATCCCTCTTCCTGTTCTGGCTTCTGGGATAGCTGCGCAGCCTGCATTCGCTCCATAAGATGCACACACATTTCCCCTTACTTTTTAGGAGGGAAAAAGTGAGTCTTATAGAGCAAAAAATACGGCATTTTTTTTAAAAGCATTTTCATCCTTCTCTTTGGCTAAGGAAAGGCTCCCAGAGCCACAGCTTCAGTTAACATTAATAAGAAGGTTCCTGTAGGATAACCAGTCTCATATAACCAACATGCTTAAGTCTAATTAATGCCCGAAGGGGTTAATACCATAGAGTAAGCTGTCCTGCCAGGCTTAGCTATGTCAGTTCTCCTACTTGGGAGGAAATAGGTAATCAAGCCTATTGTCCCCACACACCCCATAGTCTACCTGGGAAGCTCAGCATGAGAACAGGAGCTTTTCTCAAGAAGCTGAGAGATATCGATGGATTGTGGCTAACATCGTGCATCCTTGGCTCCCAACTGGGAGCATGTTGGGGCCAGCATAACCGGTAATGCATGCACAAGCCTTGAAGTCAAAGCATCCCCAAAGATGCCATTGTCAAGATGCTGGAGTTTGAACCTTTGGCTCTTCATGCACCTGGCATCTGCCCTGCCAGCAAAACCGTCCCCGGACTTGCAGCCACGGGTGACCTAAGAACAAACTGAAAGAGCATCAGCACAAAGCGGCACTTGTTCCAGGTTCCTGGAAATGGAACTCTGTTGCAGTGGCATTCCGCGAAGAAATGGCCAGGGGCTGATCTGCATGTTGGAAACGTTTAATGAGGCTGCAAGCATAATAGAAATGCATCAACAAGGAAAGGGGCAGGGGAACCAGTTTCTTCTCTCTTCCTTAAGAAGTGGAGGTTCTTCCACACAACTATGGGTAGAGAGAAAGAGAGAAAGGAGTGTGTGGTTGTCATGCACCAGAGGCATAGTATGTCAGGAGGGGTGTGGGCAGTGCTCCCCATCCACTCCTTTCTGACCACTCTTTATCAGGATCTGACAACTCAACAGTTCTTAGGAACAGGACATCTGTTGATGTAGACCTGAGCTAGTGGAACCTGTGGTCCTACAGATGTTGGAGTACAACTCCCATCATCCCTGATCCCTGCAACCTCTGGAAGGTACCGGCTTCCCCATCCCTGACACAAAATAATGAAATAGCCATATGTGTTAAGTGTGCCTGCCAAACACAGTATGGTGTAGTGGTTAGAGGGTTGGGCTAGGATCCAGGAGACCAGGGTTCAAATCTCCACTCAGCCATGAAGCTCACGGGATGATCTTGGGCCAGCCGCTATCTTTCAGCCTAAACTACCTCACAGGGTTGTTGTGAAGATAAAATGAGAAGAGAAGAATGTATGCCATATTGAGCTCCTTGAAGGAAAGATGAGATATAGGAATAATAATAATAATAATATAAAGGCTGCTTGCTTCCAAAAGAGATGGGCACATAATCCAGCAAAAATTATCATGGCTAAACTGCAATCCCATTCCCATTCACTTGGGAGTTAAGTCTGAGTGAACCTGGTGGGGCTCGCTTCTGAATAAACATAGAATCATAGAATGGTAGAGATGGAAGGGACCACGAGGGTCATCTAGTCCAACCCCCTGCAATGCAGGAATCTTTCGCCCAACATGAGGCTCAAACCCACAACCCTGAGATTAAGAGTCTCGTGCTCCACAGACCGAATTATCCCTCAGTGAAGAGGATCATGCTCTAAAACCCATGACAAACAGCTATGCAGGCTTACTCAGAAGGAAATCTCACAAAATTTAATGACAGTTACAGATAGGTAGCCGTGTTGGTCTGCCATAGTCAAAACAAAAAATTCCTTCCAGTAGTACCTTAAAGACCAACTAAGTTAGTTCTAGGTATGAGCTTTCGTGTGCATGCACACTTCTTCACAGCAGGGGTGTAGAGCCTGTGGCCTTGTAGATGCTGCTGGACTCAAACTCCCACAGGTCCTGCCAACAACATCTGGAGAGTTCCTCATCCCTGGACTACAGGACCACAGCCTACATCCTCTACCATTGCTTTCAGCAGGATTTGCAGTGCACACCTAGGCACGTTTACACAGAATTAATTTACCCAGGACTTACGCCCTGGTTAATATGCTTAGGACTGTTGTCCAAGTCAGGAAATGTGCTCAATAGCAATTAAATTAATGCTGCTGTGATCGATATTACTAAGTATGCAACATCTGTGTGCCATTGGGCAGCAAAACCACAACGAAGCTGCACATACAGACTCTCAAAACTAACATAATTCTGCCTGGAATGGATGGTGTGATAAATTCCAAAATCTTTTGTCAAATGCCTGGCGTGAGGGAGCAGCTGCCTTTACTGCCTCGTGGCACCTTAAAGGCTGATTGGTCGAGCATCTGCTTTGCATGCAGGCGGTCCTGGGTTCGGATCCCCAACATCTCCCGATTAGGGCTGGGGAGTCCTGAAACTCTGGAGAGCTGCTGCTGCCAATCAGTGTAGGCACCACTGAGCTAAATGGACCAAGGATGCGGCTCAGTCTAAGGCAGCTTCCTAGATTCCTCAAACCAGCGTCGAGCTTTTCCTGTCTGCTTCATCCGCAGCAAACCCTGATCCACGATGGTCGAGGTGCCCCTCGCAACTTACGGAGGAGGCTGCAGTACTCTGTTCACGTGGATGCAAGCCCTATTGAGCAGAATAGGGCTTGCTTCTGAGTAAAGATGTAGGCTGGCGCGATAGGGGCACCCTCCCCACCCCCGAAATTGATAATCAGTACAACTGGGGTGTCGGGTGACATTGACCCCCTGGTGCAAGGAGATGTACGTTCAACACACACACACAGCCTCCGGTCCCCTTCCACAGTCCTTCCTTCCAGCCACGATCTTGTGAAGACGACCACGTTTCGAGGTTGGAGAGTCCTCCCCTCGCTCAAAATTAACTCCTGAGCACCCGAGAGGTGGTCTTCCTCCTATCTTTTAGGATCTACAGGCGGCACGGCGGGGGGAGGGGTACGACGCACAGATAAATAAGGGGAACCTGCGTGCCTTCTCCCTAGCCCCCGCGACAAGTCTCTTACCTCGCCCCCACATCTCATCTTTTTCTCTTAGAAATCTCATCAATGGAACAAAACTCTCCTCTTTAAACAAAACGCCCCGTGCCCTCTCTGTGCTTTATAACGCCGAGCCTACCTCTCAGGGTTGTTGTGGGCAGGAGAAGGGGACGGCGGGGGGGTCAAACCTTGCGCGCCCCCTTGAGCTCCTGGGGCGCAAGCGGGGAGAGAGAACTCATCCGTCGAGGAATACAAAGAAATCCTTCGGAATCCCCTTCTCCGCCGCCTCTTTCTCTCTCCCGGCTTGCGAAGCAGGCACACCCCTCCGTTGGATGCGCGCCTCACCTGGCCGGGCGACTTCTCCTCGGCGTTTGCTCGGAGCCTCTTTCTCCTTCGCCGCCGCCGCTGGATCCAGGCAGGCGGGCGCTCCCTCCAGGCTCCCGCAGCCCGATGGAGAAGCTGGACTTGGATTTGGCTTCCTCGCCCCGACGGAGCGGTAGCTGCTGCCGCCGCTGCTACTGCTCTGGACGCCGCCGGCTCCTCTCCGGCGCGCTTCTGCGTCCCGTCCCCTCGACCGAGGAGCCTCGCCTCGTCTCTCCCAGCCAGACTCCGCCCTCTCCACAGCTCGTGGCTCCCCGGACGAAGTCGAGAGAAAGGTGTCAATGGAATGGAGAGGGAGGAGTATTTCTGTAAAGCCCCCAACTCCCACCCCCGCCCTCTTTCGTGCTGCCAGAGTGGTGGAGACGACGCGCCAAGGAGAGGGCAGACCAGGCCCATGGCTATCCCTCTGCACCAGACCGGTGGAGAACGGTCTATTGGGGTGAATGGAGTACTGCCCCCACTAACCACAGGCTGCCCTCAGCCAGCCCCTACCTGCCTGTCTATGGGCGTAGCTGGGGGGGGGCAGGGAGGGGCAGCTGCCCCCCAATCAATAAAAGTCAGTAAAATCCATAGGAAACTGAGGTTCTGTTCCCCCTAACAAAAGGCCTGCCCCCCCAAAAAATTCTAGCTACCCCCATGTGCCTGCCCCTTGCTTGCATCCAGCCAAGAAGGTAGCAGTGTCTGTGTATGCTCTGAGCAGCTGGGCAAGGCCACCTCAGTGGAAAAAGCTGGTTGATGGCATGGGCCATTTGGCTGGCAAAGCTATTCAACGTGTGAGCGGAGCAGGGGCTTGGCAGGAAGAAAGATGGAGAGAGCAGGGGAGACTTGCAGGAGAGGAGGGGAAGGGAAGGAAGGAGGCAGAATGGAAAGCAGGGAGTGGAGAGAGGCAGGCAGGCAGGCAGATGGACTGACCAAAGAGGAGGAAGAAGAAGATGAAGAGGGGAGGAGAAGCAGGGCAGACCCACATTGCTGCAGAGTAAGTCGCTGGCAGAGCATGAAAGGTGAAGAAAAACCAGTTTTTGTGTTTTCTGGTCCACGGCCTTTCCCGGCTTTGGAGGTGCCGCAACATCTCCCTGCCAAGGGAGTAAGGATGCCTAGTTATGTCTCTCTGTACACATGAGGAACTTAAAGTGGGGTTGAGCTCCCCTTGTTGCTTTCTAAGCAGTTGTGCCCAGGGACAGCTGGTGCCCAGGGAGGTTGGTTATTATTATTATTTATTGAATTTATATACCGCTCTATACCTGCAGTTCTCAGGACGGTTCACAGGATAAAATCAGAATATAAAACCACAAAGTACATAATCAAAATAAAAACAACAACAACAATGCAATAACCCCTTTCTGGTTGGAGAGAAAGCAAGGAGACCACCTGCAGGTGGAGTGAGAGCCAAGAGCGAGCAGAGTCAACTAATTCCAGTTACATCCCCATCTTCTTCCCTGCTGACTTCCGCAAGGGCAACAGGCTAAGGTGGAGGAAGCGGACAACCAGGATCACCCTCTTGAAGGTCTGTAGTAAGAAAGCTATTGGGCTTGGAGGAATCAAGGCTGAGGTTGATGGTGCAGCGTGCCATTTACCAGCCTTCTTTTATGGGAAGCTTGGGTGCCCTTGGTTATGTGGGTTAGTATTACGTCAGAAATGTTGCTGCCTCTTTTTCCTAGAGCTGGGCTAGAAGGAGAGTTCCTGGGTAACTGGGGCTCAGAACAGATGTATCTCGTACCTACGGGACCACCTCTCCTGGTATGTCCCACAGAGGACCTTATGGTCTTCAAACAAAAACATCTTGGAAGTCCCGGTCCACAGAGAGGTTAGGCTGGCCTCAACCAGAGCCAGGGCTTTTTCAGCTGTGGCCCTGATCTGGTGGAACACTCTGTCACAAGAGATTAGGGCCCTGCAGGACTTGACATCTTTCCGCTGGGCCTGCAAGACAGAGCTGTTCTACCAGACCTTTGGCCAAGGCACAGTCTGACCCCCTCCTTTGGTAATCCTCACAGAACTCTAGCCCAATGGTTGCCATTAATTTGATTTTGAATTGATTTTGAATGAATTTATTTTAGAATGCCTTGTTACTTGTATTGTTGTTAGCCGTTCTGAGCCCAGCTTCGGCTGGGAAGGGGGGGATATAAATAAAAATGTATTATTATTATTATTATTATTATTACTATTACTATTATCTTGATGCAGCACGCCTTTGCCTGCTGAACATTCTCACAAGGCAGAACAGTCTCTGTCGAATCTTGGCAGGTGGATATTCCAACCCATTGGGACAGCTCTGTTGCTTCCATGCAGTTCTGAACCCCTTGCCTTGATCTTGGACTACCTGTTGTATCACTTTTCTACCCAAGTAAAGATTTCTTCCTTCTCTCAAGTAAGAGCCTCCGTCATCATGGGCTAGACGGGAGCCAGGACTGTGGGACCTGTTCTGATGTGGATTTTGGGGTCCCCAGCAGCTTCTGTGCCTCCTATGCCTCTTATGTATGACCACCCCCCAAAGGGGGGAAAGGCACAGATTTGCATAAAAATTGTGCATACTGCTTTATACGTAGAGGTGCAAATGTATTACTTATACAGAAATAGAATCCAGTTCACCAGATTATCGAAAACGTGGCAAAAGCTGATTGCCTGCTTCCAACCTGCGTAGGGAACTGTGCTGTAAACAACTGCCTCTCCTGCTGAGTGAAGATTCTTCATTCCCACATATCAACGATAGCTAATTTCTCATCTCAAAGGTTCCATTTGCCCTCCTGTAGTTTTTCTCAAAGGTTCCCCCTGGATATGGGAAATGATAACTTTGTAAGCAGCTGGTGAAAGGGGAAGATGGTACAGCTTGGGGAGTACTCTGCTGTTGAGTGGGAAGGACAGTTTTTATTGTTCAGAGACCTATCAGTGCCCTTGGTCAATACTTATTGACTGCACAGAAATGAGTGCGGGGGAAGTGTTGTACCTCCAGTGGCTTAGGAAGCATAAGAACATAAGAAGAGCGTGTTTTATCAGGCCAATGGCTCATCTGGTCCAGCATCCTGTTATCAAAGTGGCTAGACAGATGCCTGTGGAAAAACCCTCAAGCAGAATCCAAGCACAAGAACACTCTGCCCATCTGCAGTTTCCAGCAACTGGTACCCAGAAGTAGTGGAATTTGGACCTCACAAAGAAAATGATTCAGATATCTTTGTGCACCTCAGAGAAATCAAACTACAGTGGTACCTTGGTTCTCAAACTTAATCCGTTCCGGAAGTCCATTTCAAAGCCAAAGTGTTCCAAAACCAAGGCACACTTTCCCATAGAAAGTTATGCAAAATGGATCAATCCATCCCAGACTTTTAAAAACAAACCCTAAAACAGCAATTTAACATGAATTTTACTATCTAATGAGACCATTTGTCCAAAAAAATGAAAGCAATCAACAATGTACTGCAGTCACACAATCAATAATCTAATCAGTAGCTGAACAGGGTTCCAGACAGTCACAAAAAGAAAACAGAAAAGAGCCACAAAAATGCAAAATAAATAGCAAAAACAGACAGACCTCAGCATAACCCTCAAAATGGAAGTGTGACACTCAAATCAGAAGCATGGCACTCAAAACGGAGCATGTTCGGCTTCCACAAAAAGTTCACAAACTGGAACACTTACTTCCGGGTTTGCAGTGTTTGGGTTCCAAGTTGTTTGAGTACCAAGGCGTTTAAGAAGCAAGGTAGCTCTGTACTAACTGGTTTTATGCTACTTGGTCTAGTTTTATTACTTATGTGGCCACAAAGGAATATGGGTTTCATTCTCCCAGAACACATGGTCATTTATTGAAAGGGTCTTTGGAATTGAGGTCACAAAGCTTGCCAGCTCAGCTTTACTGTTTGGACCTTTTTTCGTCTTTGGTGTTCTGCTTTGTTTTATGAAGAAGGAAACAAACAGTTACATATATTTAAAAAGCTCCGGGAGGTTCTTAAAAAACCCATTTGCTTGACCCCAAAATGACATTTAAAGTTGGCACCAGGCAGGAGTGAAGGAGAAATTCAATTCAGCTGAAGTATTTCATTATGATGATTTTCATCACAATTGATTTACTTAATCACCTTCTCAGGGTGATTAAACCGTCGCAGAGGGATGCGGATTGCACTGTAGGTTAAACCACAGAGCCTAGGACGTGCCAATCAGAAGGTCGGCAGTTCAAATCCCCACGACGGGGCAGTTCAAATCCCCGCGACAGGGTGATGTCCCGTTGCTCGGTCCCTGCTCCTGCAAACCTAGCAGTTCGAAAGCATGTCAAAGTGCAAGTAGATAAATAGGTACTGCTCCGGCGGGAAGGTAAATGGCGTTTCCGTGCGCTGCTCTGGTTCACCGGAAGCGGCTTAGTCATGCTGGCCACATGACCCAGAAGCTGTATACCGGCTCCCTCGGCCAATAAAGCGAGATGAGCGTCGCAACCCCAGAGTCAGCCACGACTGGACCTAATGGTCAGGGGTCCCTTTACATTTAAACTGTCTCAAGGCAATGTACACATGATATTCAAAAGAGTTAAATACTCAAAAACATCAAATACATTTAGATTCAAGCTTATCTAAGATACACTTTCCAAAACACTGTGATGGGTGCTGCAGGGCTACAACTCCCATCATCCCTGCCCATTGGCTCTGCTGGCTCAGGTTGATGGGAATTGGAGTCCAGCAATGTCTAAAAGGCCAAAGGTTTATTAATAGTGATCCCTCCTTCAAACTACCTTCAACTCTGTGGATGAAGAAGAAGAAGAAGAAGAAGAAGAAGAAGAAGAAGAAGAAGAAGAAAGTCTTTACCTAAACTTATTGTGTGTATCCAACCTAAGTAATTTGGGAAGAAATGTTAAGTGTTGTGACAATGACTGCCTTGACAGCTTCAGTGGACCCCAGTGAAATATTGTTGGGTACTTGTGGGAAATTGGTGGAGAAACTCAAGGGTTTTTAACATTTGACTTGTTAAAACTCTGCTAGGATGCTAATGGCTCAGAACTTGAGAGGTGGGGGGAGATAGTGTAATTTTAACCACTCAAGGGTGTCTGAGATATACTGTAATTATTAAAAATGGAATATTGCATAAAATTTAGACAGGAGCAGCTCGGATGCATTAATTTCCTCAAGGAATAAGGGAGGTATTTCAAAGGTTTTGAAAATGATATGGTGATTAAAGATAATAATTGGTGTGGGAGATTGCTGATAATATCAGTTTTACAATTTCGGCTAAGAAGCAAAGGCAGCCATGTTAGCCCACAATAAAAACTCAAAACTTCCCATTGGGGCAAAGCCTTTATTTGACCAACTAAGATGTCACATAATTGTGTACAAGCTTTGGAGTTGCACAGCATTCTTTGAACCCTAGATCAGGGCTGGAGAGCCTGTGACCCTCCAGCTGCTATTTGACGCCAGCTCCCAAATTAAGAAGAGGGAATATCTGACTATGGATGAATGCAGATGACCCTTCCCTGGGGGGAAATAGAAATGGCCACATGACTATCCTGCATTGTTGGGCAGCATGGCAAAGCCCAAGTGGGGTGCAAAAAAAGAAAGAAAGAAAGAAAGAAAGATCTGTGGAAGCAGGGAGCAGAAGGAAGAGCTCCGGACAGCACGGCCAATTAAATGCGGCAAACCACACCCCCCCAGCCAGCCAGATTGGCTGGCTGCAGTCTTGACATGGGCCAGGACTCCCCTATGACACAGGGATCTTGACATGCCCCGCCAAGAGTGGGAAAGTGTGAGGTCTGCCCGCAACTTTGTCCCTCTGTGAAGAGGAGCGGCTTTATCCAACGCCGAAAACCTGGAAGTAAGTGTTCCGGTTTTCAAACATTTTTTGGAAGCTGAACGCCCTATGCAGCTGTCGGCTATTGTTCCCAGGGCGCCTGCACCAACCAGAAGCTGTGCCTTGGTTTTCAAACATTTTGGAAGTCAAACAGATTTACGGAACAGATTATGTTTGATGCTTTTGTTTTTTGCCCGGGGTAAAGCTTCCAGAGGAGCACCGCTGAGGCTACCAGGCTACCATCCTCTCTCTCTCTCTCTCTCTCTCTGTGTGTGTGTGTACACAAATGTGCATGGGAGGTTGCCAAACTGGGTCTTGGACCCGGGTGAAATAAAGCATACAGTTTCATCCCTGGTCCCCACCTTCATGCAAAGGAATATGACTCCTGAGATCCAGTAAAGTCCTGTTTACCAGAGTAAGGACTTGTTCATGCTCTCACTTGTCCTGCATTCCCCCCCCCCCCCGGAAACCCCACTGTTTACAACTGATGCAAAATGAACATCAGCTGGTTTTTCTGTGGAGTGGTGGTAAACAGCAAGTTTTCCTGGGGGAAGTAGTAGGGCAAATGAAAAACCACTCAGACCTGTGCCTAGAAAACATGAGACAAGCATAAAACCTCTTGGCCCCATACTTTCTAGGGTCGGGGCTACCTGAAGTGTATACGACCCCTGAGAGAGTTTACCTTAGCATATCGTTGCCCGTCTACCTCACCTACCTTTCGTTCTGTGTTGTTGTTGTTGTTTGTTGTTGTTGTTGTTGTTGTTATATGGTGTTAGGACATACCACCACAACAACATTAATTATAATCTGATGATGATGATGATGACATTGCCTTGGAACCAGGCTTGAGAACACAAAACTCAAAGTAATTGAACATTTATGCTCCTTCATTACAGCACAGTCTAAAACAGTGGGTTAACCCGAAGGTAGATTCAAATGAGCAGGAGCTGTCTTTATTTTCATTCTACTAGCTGTATGGTCTCTGGCGTTGGGTGAAAGCTCTTTGCATGCCACCACAGAGTCGGAGTATACTATGCAACACAGTACTCTACTTCTGAAAAATGGAAAGTGTAATGCTGGTGGTCAACAAAAGAGGTTTAAAGGCTCTCTCAAGGCAAATCTTTTTTAAAAAAGTAGTATAAACACCGACAACTGGGAAACACTAGCCTGCGAGCACTCTAATTGGAGAATAGCCTTTATCAAAGGTGTCATGGGCTTTGAAGACACTTGGACTCAGGATGCAAGGGAGAAGCGTGCTAAGAGGAAGGCAAGTTTGGCAAACCCTCACCGTGATCAACTCCCACCCAGAAACCTATGCCCCCACTGTGGAAGGACGTGTGGATCCAGAATTGGCCTTCACAGTCACTTACAGATTCACTGTTAAAACCGTGTTTATGGAAGACAATCTTACTGGGCTACGAGTGATCGCCAAAGAAGAAGACTCTAGTTCTTGTAGGAGGTACAATCTGATTTCTGTTGTCTATGCATGCACACTCCTGTTCCTTCTGCTACCGTAGCCATGGCATTTGGCTCCACTTAACATTCTGCACCAGAGGTCATATTCATACCTGTCCTGCCACTACCCTGCATGCCCTTTGATAAATTAATGTTCTTGGCTTATTGGGCAACTATTGAATTGAAACATTTAATCAGCAAAACCTATATTGCATGTCTTTCGTGTCTGAACATTCCTGGATTGATGAGTTTGGACAGTATCCCCAGCCAGCCATGGACCAAGTACTGTCTCCCCCTCATTTCAGGGACATTCCTCCCCATCTTGGCCCCATAAAACAGGTTAATGGTACAATGAAGCATTTAACAGTTACATTTGTCTGGAAGTAATTTAAATGAACTGGTTGTTCTTCCACTTTGGCCATATCTCCCTTCCTCCACTGAAGGATTTATGGGCCATTGCTGCCCATATGTAAAAGTTGCCAAGCTGTTTTGTTTAATCCCCTTTTAAAAAAAATTAAAATAAAAATGTCATTTTCTCCAAGGAGTTTGGAGTGGTTAGGAGATCTGGGCCATGGGCAGCATTCTGAGGTGAGTCAGGACTGAAAGCCAGTGCAAAAAGTAAGAAGGAACGAGGGATAGGGGCTAGATTGGATTCAGTTCACATTTACAGGTGAATCTGTCAAATCCACACTTTCAAAATAATATGAAAACCAAAACACAGCTATCCTTCGAAATTCACACTTCTCTGAATGTTGAGATGCAGGTTTCCAACCAATGGTTTCCAAAATGCATGTATTATCGGGGGGAAATGTGCCTAAAAATTACCATACTAGTGGAAAAAACATAGCTAAATATAATTGTTATTGTTATAATTTGGCTGTTATTGGGGGGTATATTCAAAAACTAATAAAAATAAATTACAAAAACGAAGAAAATAACAGGAAAAATGTGTTATATTAGGAGAAATTGCTTGCAAAAATGTGTCCTTTGGTCAAAACTGCATATAAAAATGTATTAGGAGAAATTCAGACTAAATTAGGAGAAATTCAGACTAAAATGCTGAAAATTTTTCATAAGGATTAAAAAAAAAATCTATGTTCTGTAGTATGATATAGTTATTTGTAACCTTCCTGTTATGGTTCAGCAAAAGGTTCAGTGGCTCACACAAACCCAAAGACCTCAGCAACTTTTCACAGGGGGTACACACCAAGCTAGCCATGCTCATCTGCACAGCAGTTCCACGTGGTGGTTTTAAGCTGAGAGAGAATAAATTGAGAGAATGCTGTAACTTTTTATACCACAAATGTCCAGGGAGGAGTGGGGTAGCATTTGTGGCAGAGAACAACTAATGAAGCAGAATAAATGCACCACTGATACGCTATTATTGTGTCAAGGACGTGCTGCAGAATACGCCCCTTTAGTCCAACCTCTGCATAAGTTTTGTGCAAGCAAATCAGGATGATTGCTTAATAATTAGGTCTGGAGGAGCCCTTTGTTTTAACTGGAGGGGGGCAGGAGCAATAACCTTCCCTTTAATCCTGCTTAAACCAGCTGAACTCCTGTTAAGAATGCAGAACAAAGGCTAGAGAGTCAGGCACAGAGGTCGTAGATCATCAGCAGCGCAGCTGCTTTGCAGCCTTAAGTTTCCAGCTTCATTCCTTGCCATCTCCATTTCAAAGCATCTCAGGGGCAGCAGCAGTGTCAGAGTAACAATTTCAGAAGTGCAGGGTCCCTTCATGATAGCCGCAGGCACACTCACTCAAAGCCACACCCCTCTTCTAAGATTATCCAATAATAATAATTAGGGGTGCATCACAATGATCAGTGCAGATCTCTGTGTGTTTCAGCTACATCTGCTCAACTGCCCATTGGTGGTCCTCAGCTAGGATGCTCCAGGTTCTCTGCAGGACTTTGGACATGTGGACTGCCCCTGGACTGGGGACTTGACATGTTGACTTGCCACCAGGATATCAACTGCTGCCTTCAGCCAAGCCTATATGTTTCCTCTACTGAAGAATGAGATTCTGAACAATCTTTGGATCTAGAACTGTGAGGGGAGAGACTTCATCAGGCAAGGCCTTCTTCCACCTGCCTTGCCCCACCCTCCACTCTCTGCTTCTCAATTTGTATTGTGTTATTTTATGCACTGTTACTTGCCGTTGTTTTATTGATTATAGTTTAGAAATTATTTATTATAATTGTTAAGAGTGGATTTCTGTTTAATTTTTATGCTGATATTTAATATTATTCTATGCTATTCTAATGGATTGTTGAATATTACTTTATTTGATACCAGTTGCTTATTTTAAAGTTATGTTTTATTATCACATTTTTGTATTGGATTAGATTGTTATAAGGTGTACATTATTTGTTTCTTCAGCTTGGAAACCGCCTTGGGTATAGTGAAATAGAAAGACGGTATACAAACCAAAAGTGAAATGAAAAATCTATGATTTTCTGTGCATGTACACGGGCAAATGATTTGGAGTGTTCTGACATCTTCTTTCAGAGAGACTTAAGGTTTTTCTTTTCTTGAAGGCTGATTGTCTGGAACAGAACTTGCACACCATTTTCTCGAAACTGAAGCCCCTTGTGTTTTCAGTGTTCCTAAATGCTGAGCTTTGGCACACGCAGAGCAACTCCTCCTCCGTGTTCTTCCTGAGCACCCTCTCCAGAGTCACTCTGGGAGACACTTCTCAGTGGCTGACTCACCACCTTTCGCTCTGGTTGGCTCCAGTCAGCATGAAGGGCAAGAAGACTTCTCAGTGCTTAAAAGCTCCACTTTCCTGCTTCTTGGCGGTCTCTAAGACATTGCAGACAGAGACCCTGCTGCGACGCTGCTGCAGAAATAGTGAAACGTCTTCAAACCACTCCAAACCCCTTCAACTCCAAACTACTACGCCTTTGGTAGCAGGGCTAAGAAAGACCCCCCAGCCCTAAACCCTGGAGAGCTATTAAGGTCCAGAGTAAACAAGGCTGGCTGGCTGAGCTATAGAGAGCAACTTCATGTGCCTTATCTGCACAGTGTTGTGGGCAAAAGTGATTCTAGCTCCCCCAAATTGCCATTTATTCAAACCCTCGGATGTACGTGCAGCATCTAAGCCATTTAGGGCTTTTCTGGTCTAAATCAGTGCATTGCATTGTGTTGAGAGAGGACAGAGGGAAAGGCCAGATGCTGAGGAATTGGTCGTAACAGGGAGTGGCCTTTTCAAAGGCTTGAAGCGACAGCGTCTCACATGGCGTGTGAGCTCATCGCTCTGTCTAGATGTACACTTGGGGTGGCACATAAAAAAATCTGCAGCTGATCAGAGCTGACAGTGCCCTGTAGTTTGTTAAGGGTGCTGAGAGTTGTTAAAGGTAAAGGTAAAGGGACCCCTGACTGTTAGGTCCAGTCGTGAATGACTCTGGGGTTGCGGCGCTCATCTCGCTTTACTGGCCGAGGGAGCCGGCGTACAGCTTCCGAGTCATGTGGCCAGCATGACTAAGCTGCTTCTGGCAAACCAGAGCAGCGCATGGAAATGCTGTTTACCTTCCCGCTGGAGTGGTACCTATTTATCTACTTGCACTTTGACGTGCTTTCGAACTGCTAGGTTGGCAGGAGCAGGGACTGAGCAATGGGAGCTCACCCCATTGCAGGGATTCGAACTGCCGACCTTCTGACCGGCAAGCCCAAGAGGCTCTGTGGTTTAGACCACAGCGCCACCCACATCCCATTGAGATTTGTTAGGTGACTCCTATTCTCCTCACAGAGCTGCAATTCCCAGAGTGGTTTAACAGTCAATCCTATTTCTCAGGGAACTCTTGAGAATTGTAGCTCTGTGAAGTGAATAGATGGTCTCACAGCACTTTAAACTAACTACAGGTCCCTGCATGCTTTGGGGCAAGTCCTGACAGTTACAGAAGAAGAAGAAAGAGGAGGAGGAGAATTTGGACTTGATACCCTGCCTTTCACTCCCTTTAAGGCAGCCTTTCTCAACTTGCGGGTCCCCAGATGTTGTTGAACTACAACTCCCATCACCCCTAGCTAGCAAGGCCAGAGCTCAGGGATGATGGGAGTTGTAGTCCAACAACATCTGGGGACCCACAGGTTGAGAATCGCTGCCTTAAGTAATCTCAAAGCAGCTAACAATCTCCTTTCCCTTCTTCCCCCACAACAAACACTCTGTGAGGTGAGTGAGGCTGAGAGACTTCAGAGAAGTGTGACTGGCCCAAGGTCACCCAGCAGCTGCATGTGGAGGAGCGGGGAAGCGAACCTGGTTCACCAGATTACGAGTCTACTGCTCTTAACCACTACACCAAGCTGGCTCTCTCAAAGTGGGGCAATAGTGCACTACATCTGTGGTGCAGTTGTGACCAGAGGACTCTAATTGCACAAACCTAAATTTCCCAATATGTGCTTAAATCCCTGCCACAAAATCCTGGCAATCTAGAGATGCTGTAACCAGCTCTTTGTATCAAGGCCTCTTGCCCCAGCCTCCAATCAGAATTCAGAGAAGGGACATAGCTCAGTGGCAGAGGATCTGTTCAGCAGGCAGAAGGTTCCTATTTCAGTTACTGGCATCTCCAGGTGGCACCAGGAAAGATGCCATACCAGGAACCATGGACTGCCTCTGCCAGTCAGTGTAGAGAATACTGAGCTAGATGGACTAAGGGTCTGATTTTCTAAAAGGGAGCTTTCCTATGTTATATTATAATTTAGATGGCTCAAGGTAAACACTGAAATGGGGAGGCAAATTGACCTTATGTGAATATTCTTTTGTAGCACCCCCATTCCCTGCACATTTAATTGACTTGACAGAATGCTAACAAGGGGGCAGGGGAGGTAATTTTTTCTCTCTCCCTGTACTTTAATCTGTGCATATGACCTTAGCTGAGGTGACTGCACTTAGGAAGAGGTTGTGTGTGTGGTACGTTTTGCATTTCCAATTGCCTCTCGCTCAGTATGCGCAAGTTCGATTTTGCAAAGCTCAGCCCTTGGGTGAGTTTGTGCTACTTAGAAGTGATTTTCAAGATAAGGGGAGATTAAGCAAGGTCTCCGGTGATGTGTCCAACAGGGTTCGTTAATGGCAGAGGCAGCAGTGGAAAATTAAAGTCCGCGTGGGGTTTAACCTTCTGTGTCTTGGCCCCGTCAGCTAACACTGCACTGCGGCTGTTTCTTCAGCTAGGAGTTATGGCCTGCTTTCTAGCAAAGCCCCCCACCCCCCAGCTCTGAATGGCAGCTGACCACCTCGGAGTTAAAAATATGAGTTGTGTCCACTTAAGAAGGAGGGGTGTGTAGCTTTCAGCCAAAATGTACTCTGTGGGCCCCCTCCCTGAAAAAGCCCCCCCCCACTCATCACTATTTTCACTGCTGCCCATTTAGTTATCTGTCTTCAATATTATTCTTTCATATGATATACAGATATGCAGTACACAACATTAAAGAGAAAGGAAAATAAAAAGTGAAGGAAAGAAAGAGCAATCATTTTTTTAAAAACCCCACACATATACTGTATAATTGTATTGCAGATTTTCCTTTTGTCATTCTGTACTAAATTCTCACTCAGCTCATTGGGCCAATCGCTGCCTCATAGTCTAACCTACCTGACAGGGTTGTGGTGAGGATAAAATAGGGACAGGGCAATTTGTGTTTGCCGTCTTAAGCTTCTTGAAGGAAAGGTGGGATAAAGATCAAACAGGTAAGTTAATAAATACAGTATGTAATTTGTTTGAAGACAATACATAGATTACATTATACCTCTATATAAAGCGTATGGATCTACGTTTTTCTACACTTTGCTGTACATTCTGAAGACACTCCACTTTCGCAAGAAAATGGCCATAAGACTGTCTGTCCTCTCTGACTTTGACAAAAGTAGTCAATGGGATCATGGTAACTACGCCATTTATGTACCTTCCTCCAAGGAGCTGAAGGCAATAAAGATCACACACACATACTTTATCTTCACAATAACCCTGTGAGGGAAGTTAGACTGAGAGTTGATAAAAAGGTAAAGGTAAAGGACCCCTGACAGTTAAGTCCAGTCACAGACGACTCTGGGGTTGTGGCGCTCATCTCGCTTTACAGGCCGTTTGTCCACAGACAGTTTTTCTGGGTCATGTGGCCAGCATGACTAAGCCGCTTCTGGCGAAACCAGAGCAGCACACGGAAACACCGTTTACCTTCCCACCAGAGCGGTACCTATTTATCTACTTGCACTTTGACATGCTTTTGAACTGCTAGGTTGGCAGGAGCTGGGACTGAGCAACGGGAGTTCACCCCGTCATGGGGATTCGAACTGCTGACCTTCTGATTGGCAAGCCCAAGAGGCTCAGTGGTTTAGACCACAGCACCACCTGCGTCCCAGTCACAGTCAATTTATTGATATACCACATTTCCCACAATTAAATCTGTGCTCAAAGTAGTTCACATTAAAATAGTCTAAATATTAGTATATTTAACAGCAATGAATAACAATGAGCAGTATAATATCACTACAACATAGCAGTAAAAAAAAGATCGAACTACAGGAGAAGCGGGTAGAATGATTGTGGCAGGTGTCATTGCTTGGCATCTGCTTGGCATGCCGATGGTCGATATTCAGTCCCTGGACCCTCCAGGCAGGACTGGTAATGTCCCGTAGCACTTTAAAAAAATGCTCCCGGTTGAGTGACTTGACAGGTAGAGCTTGATGGAAGTGCAAATCTTTCCAACGAAGGACAAGTTCAGGGTATAAATCACTCCTCTAAACAGAGTGTAATTATACCCCACCACTCTGTTTCTGCAAACATGTAATCTGAGATTTCCATTTTTGTGTCTCTGTCTGCATCGAAAGGGAAAACAAGTAGTGGAAGAGTGATGCTCATATGTGTGGAAATAGAAGACATCTGTTTTCAAGTCTGCAAGGGCTTTTTTATTTTTCAATATTTCAGTTTCGGATACAGGAAGCACAAGAAATATCTTAAGCATCACTTGGAGAAACAGGCGCTGACTGTTGGCCATCCTACGCAAGGCGGGGGGAGGAATAATGTTCCAGCTAAAGCTGTCACCGAGGCCTCATGCAAATTTTATATGCAGATTTGCAAATGAGGACTTTCCCACAATGCCAGAGGACGACAAGCCATTCAGAGTCTCACCAGCCAACCCTTATATACTCGGTTAGATTTCTGCTATGAGGACTTGCAGAATTGCAAGCTAGGGCTGCCACCAGTTGAGTTGCAGCACTTTCTCACTATGCACCACCAGACGTATGCACAGGCTGAATTGCGCTCCTCAGTGGCACCATCTAGGCTGCAATACCAGCCTTGCCACCTGCCAAAACTCAAGTCAGCTGACACCCCCCACCAAAGACCAATCCAGCTCCACCAGGGCTTATAAAAGCCACAACTCAGCACTTGTTCTTTGGTCTGAATAGTGTGTCTTGTGCTACCTACTGCCAAGTAGGAGTCAAAGCCCTCTTTATTGGGCGATGGAGGCGAGAATCTGAAGGGCACATAGGGGCACATTAGTGCTGCTGTTAGATGAACCTGCAGGGCCAATGCCCCCACCCCTGGCCTGAGGATATAGCACAGCCGTCCTCAGTCCCAGAGGACTCTGCTTGAGAAGATCCTGGAAAACCAGAGCCTCCCCTTCTCTCTTGCAGAAGAAGCTTACTAGAGAAGACTGGCTCCCTTTAAGTAGAACAGTCTTATGCAGCACAGTAAGAATTGGGCGGTACCTGGTGCTGTTATGTTATACTACTATGTTATAGTACTGCAGTGCGCTCTACGTGGGGCTACCTTTGAAGGTGACCCGGAAACTGCAATTAATCCAGAATGCGGCAACTAGACTGGTGACTGGGAGCGGCCGCCGGGACCACATAACACTGGTCCTGAGAGATCTGCATTGGCTTCCAGTATATTTCCGAGCACAATTCAAAGTGTT
The DNA here is from genome assembly GCF_964252035.2 of Podarcis erhardii. Lineage (NCBI taxonomy): Eukaryota > Metazoa > Chordata > Lepidosauria > Squamata > Lacertidae > Podarcis > Podarcis erhardii. The sequence goes on from NC_138503.1 coordinate 36,705,060, forward strand.
GGTGCTGACCTTTAAAGCCCTAAACAGCCTCGGTCCAGTATATCTGAAGGAGCGTCTCCACCCCTATCATTCAGCCCGGACACTAAGATCCAGCCTCCAAGGGCCTTCTGGCGGTTCCCTCATTGTGAGAAGTGAGGTTACAGGGAACCAGACAGAGGGCCTTCTTGGTAGTGGCACCCACCCTGTGGAACACCCTCCCTTCAGATGCGAAGGAAATAAGCAGCTATCTTATCTTTAAAAGACATCTGAAGGCAGCCCTGTTTAGGGAAGTTTTTAATATTTAATGTTGTATTGTTTTTAACACTCGATTGGAAGCCGCCCTGAGTGGCTGGGGAAACTCAGCCAGATGGGTGAGGTATAAATAATAATTATTATTATTATTATTATTATTATTATTATTATTATTATTATTATTATATTTATTATTATATGGTCCACTAACAGATTCCACAAAGCAGCAGGGCTGGCTAGAGGTTGCAGGACCATGGACAGCTCCAAGAGAACCACTTGCTCAATGGTTGGGAGCAGACTGAGGCCTTTTAAGCTTCTGCCTCCAGACCACCTCTCCTAGGCTTCACCCCCTTAAAGAAAAAAAAAAATATTTAATGGCCCAACCCTTTGGCCAGAAGATGGACAAACCTTCTTTGTTGCATAGCCTTCTTCTTAGTGCCCTGCCTGTGCTGCCAGACTGATAATGTGTGAGGTGAGGCATCTGGTTAATAGCATCTCTGGTTATGTAAGAATTGTTGCTAGATTCAGGAGTCATGACATAAGGCCTTGGTTTTAGTATGTTCCTTCTTGGAGCAACCGGAACCCTGTCTTGTATCCTTCTTGAAATTCACCCCACCTTGCCTGGTGTCTAGCCTGAACCTTGCCTTGTCATACAACCCAGCTGAGCTTTGCCTTGCTGCATTGCACCACAGAGCAGGACAGGACCATTCAATGGAGGAGACCCCACTCCCAAACACACACTGGACGGTGTTGTACTCAGGACCCACCCAGACTTGGAGCTGGCCCTGGCTGGATTAAACCCACCCAATGGATACAGGCCACACACTGATCCACTAGACAGGCTGATCCAGCAATGCATCCCATGTGTTCTAATGAACAAATGGACAAAATTGTGAATGAAATCTTTGATTTCCTCTACAAATCCCGATGCTGGTATTGGTATCAAGAAGATGTGTACCTCAAATCTGGGAGCAGCCAGCTTGGACGCGAGTGGCTCACGTAGCGCACGTTAGAAAACTCCTTGAACTCCGAACATTATAAATGACAGCAGGAAAAATTGCTGTGCTCCAGGTATACCTTTCTGATAATGTGATCAGAGAACAGTTTTGTGGCTGTGGGGGGTGGGTTTAAGCGTAATTCTATTAAGAAGAGACATGGGTTGCACAAGGATGTGATGAAGGGTGATAAGAATCATGTTGTTTGGTCTACAGGACCAGAGAGAGCTTATACGGGTTTTCTGTACTGAAAAATAAAAGTTCAGAAAATGGTATCAGTTTGTGAATTTCATGTCCTGCATCCCAGTGCGTACAAAACAAGACAGCTTCCTTGCAGGGCTCGCACGTACCTTTTTTGAATGATTTGATTGTGAACATCATCAACTCTTGGTCACTGGTGGCAGCTGAATGTCTGAACTGAGAGCCAGAGAGGTTATGTGGTGAATCACAATGGAGGCTGCTTCACTAGGATGAGTGAGGCACTGCCCCATCAACCAAACTGGGAGGGGTGGCTAACACCCCAGAGGACAGGATCACACTTCAAAACAACCTTGACAGATTAGAGAACTGGGCCAAAACAAACAAGATGAATTTTAACAGGGAGAAATGTAAAGTATTGCACTTGGGCAAAAAAAATGAGAGGCACAAATACAAGATGGGTGACACCTGGCTTGAGAGCAGTACATGTGAAAAGGATCTAGGAGTCTTGGTTGACCACAAACTTGACATGAGCCAACAGTGTGACGCGGCAGCTAAAAAAAGCCAATGCAATTCTGGGCTGCATCAATAGGAGTAGAGCATCTAGATCAAGGGAAGTAATAGTGCCACTGTATTCTGCTCTGGTCAGACCTCACCTGGAGTACTGTGTCCAGTTCTGGGCACCACAGTTCAAGAAGGACACTGACAAACTGGAACGTGTCCAGAGGAGGGCAACCAAAATGGTCAAAGGCCTGGAAACGATGCCTTATGAGGAACGGCTAAGGAAGCTGGGCATGTTTAGCCTGGAGAAGAGGAGGTTAAGGGGTGATATGATAGCCATGTTCAAATATATAAAAGGATGTCACATAGAGGAGGGAGAAAGGTTGTTTTCTGCTGCTCCAGAGAAGCGGACACGGAGCAATGGTTCCAAACTACAAGAAAGCTTGGCTCCTGAATAAATCGACTCCCTAACGCCACAAACCCGGAAGTAAGTGTTCTGGTTTGCAAACCATTTTCGGAAGCCGAACATCCAAAGCAGCTTCTACTTGAGTGCAGGAAGCTCTTGCAGCCAATCGGAAGCCGCACCTTGGTTTTCGAATGGTTTCGGGAGTCAAACAGACTGCCGGAACAGATTAAGTTTGAGAACCAAGGTACCACCGTACGGCATCCTTATCTGGGAGGAGTCAGGGTTTGCATTTTGCCCTCTTTTGGTTATTTCTTAGCTATTCAGAAAAAACGTTCTAACAATTATTTCCCATTGCCAGGCTATTAACGTTACTTTGTCAAGTCTGGGTATTGCCTCATGATAATCCACCTTGAAATCTCATAGGAAACCCATACCAATGTTTAAGCAGACCTTGTTCTCATGATTATTTGCAACATTTATTTCCTACCTTTCTTCCAAGGAGTCCCCAGGGAACTCAGGGCATCCAACATGGCTGCCCCCCCCCCCATTTTATCTTCACAATAACCATGTGAGGTTGCTTCAGTTGCGAGTATGTGACTAATAATAATAATAATAATAATAATAATAAATTTTATTTATATCCTGTCCTCCCCAGCCAAAGCCAGGCTCAGGGCGGCTAACAACAATAAAACAGTACAACAGTACAACACAACAAGTTCAAGGATACCTAATGAGCTTTGTGGCTGACTGAGTATTTGAACCTGGGTCTCCCTGGCCATAGTCCAGCCCTCTGACCATTACACCTCACTGCCTCACTCCTGAATCTTGGGTTGATGAAGAAGACGTCCTTTGAAAGTGTCCTTCCTCTACATTAGCTGGTCCTTTAAAGGGTTTTTCTTCCCTTGTTCAAATTTCCATCTGCTTTGCATCGCCCTTCAGGGCTCAAAACTTCTTCCCAGCTGATGCTTTACCTGCCCTTTATCTCATACCATTTTCATGTACAGGATTAGCACCCCCCCCCCCCGAGAATAATCAAATGTATAACTGAACTCGGAGCTTTAAAAGTTTATCAGAACCTTGATCATGATGTGTAAGTTAATGCTCTAATGCATGTGATAATGCTGCATTCTTCAAGTGCATTGAGCAGAAAATGACATCTCCAAGGATGCGATCCCAAGCTCTTCTGGATGCTTTGAACATTTTCTTTCCGCTGGTTGCAAAGTTTCCTTCAGGTGTTCTGATTGAAGCTGGGCTCCCAGCCCTCCCTGCTCTCATTTATTCATAACACCTTTCACAAGATGCCAAAATGAATGCTGGTGGCGGGTGGCGCAGGGAAATCAGGTGGTGGAAGCAAATCAGGAGAAAATCAAAGCCGAAACATTTCAAAGATCCAAAAAGCTCACATGGAGAATTGCCAAAATAACGAACATAGAACCCTGTGAATTCTGGAGCAACACATAAAACTATTTAGGCAAATGGACAACGGAGAACTGTGGCTGGATTGCGTTACATTTTGGTAAGTAGCAGCTGGGCGTGCTATCTAGAATGGGACGCTGCTGCTTTAGGAGGGGAGCTTAACTCTTTCCATCCTGCGCTGCTTTCCTGATCACGGTCTTCCTCCATCACTCAAAGATTGAAGTTAACCCTTGTAGAGGAGGCTGAGGCAGGGGCCAAAAACAATGGTCAGAGAAAGGATTCAGCAGCCCCTTTGTGCCCATAGCATTGCTACTTGAAGTCACCTATCCCTCGCTTTTTACACATTTGATGGCAGCCGGGAATTTGGGAGGAGGAGCAGGGATTTGGTTCAGCTCACATTTACAGGTGAACCTACCAAATTTCACTTTCTGAAACAATATGTGAACCCAAACACAACCATCCTCTGAATTCTGCATTTCTCTGAATTTTGCAATGCAGTTCTTCAGTAATGTAATGTGTACAAAAATGTATATACAGTGGTACCTCAGGTTACATACAATTCAGGTTACAGACCCCGCTAACCCAGGTTAAGAACTTTGCTTCAGGATGAGAACAGCAATCGTGCTCTGGCGGCGCGGCAGCAGCAGGAGGCCCCATTAGCTAAAGTGGTGCTTCGGGTTAAGAACGGACCTCCGGAATGAATTAAGTACTTAACCCAAGGTACCACTGTACTAGGATAATGTGTGCATAAAATGCATATATTAGTGAAAATAACATACAAGAATGCATTAAATTTGGGGGAAGTACTTGCATATATTAGGAGAAATGCACGCTAAAATGCTGATGAATTTTTATGAGGACTGGTTTTTGGTTTTTAAATTGCACATTGCTATGGAAGTGTGGAGAACTAAACTTTAGATTGGAAAAGTAAGAAACTGAAATGGACAAATTTTTCCATCCCTCGTGGCAATCCACATTTCAAAATCCTGGCCTGGCAACTTGATGTATTGTTCATCTCAAAAGTTAGCCAGGCAGTTGGGAAACTCAATTGTTCTTGTTCCTGTGGATAGGCTGACAAGACCATTGAATGCAGAAAAGTTGACACTGCAATCCATGTAGCCACAGGCGCTTCTGAAAGAAAAGCGGAAAAAGCCCAGAAATGTCTGAGAAGCTCAGCAGACACAGAAGGGGGGGAAATCCTATATATTGGGTTCACTTAAGCTCTCCTGCATAATGCAAAGTGTGTGTGTGTGTGTGTGTGTGTAAGAGAGAGAGAGAGAGAGAGAGAGAGAGAGAGAGAGAGAGTGCTGAAACCCTATAAAAGTAGATACAGAGCCATTTTGGATGAAAATGCTGCATTAGGAAGTAGGGGCAAAAAAGTGAGATCTGGTCCCTAGTCCCCTCTGTGTAGGTATCATTGTACTTGCCATGTCACCTTAATAAGACTGAATAAGGTTAGGAGTCCACAGAGTAGGGAACAGAAATGTAGATTCGCATTATGAAAAAATGGGAAATAAACGGAGCCATTTCAGAATTAAGGAATTCATTTGTTAGGGACAACCTGGAAACATGCATTGGGCATAATAAAAACAGTAGCTTGGTTTACCCATGTTGAACCATGATTTAAACAAACCTTAGTTAAGAAAACACGGTATAGCTTTATGGGGGAAACCAAGCTGGCGCCTTAACTATGATTTGCTAGTGAAAATCACAGCCATGGCTTATCGTTGGCTTACTGATCTTTAACTATACATGTGAACCCAGACATTTTGGAATCTTGCCTGGTCAGAGTCAGTAATGCTTCTGAACAACAGGTGCTGGAAACTATAGAAGGGTGGAACTACGTGGGGGGAAATAAGTCTCCATTGATTCTAGAATAAAATGCTGTAGCTGAGCTGAGCTGATGCATCCCGTGCTTCTGTAGTTTTCATGGCCAATTTGAGTGAGCATAACAGCTCCAATACCTTGGCCACCTCATGAGAAGAGAAGACTCCCTGGAAAATACCCTGATGTTGGGAAAGATTGAGGGCACTAGGAGAAGGGGACGACAGAGGACGAGATGTTTGGATAGTGTTCTTGAAGCTACCAGCATGAGTTTGACCAAACTGCAGGAGGCAGTGGAAGACAGGAGGGCCTGGCTTGCTCTGGTCCACAGGGTCACAAAGAGTCGGATATGACTAAACAACTGAACAACAACAACAAGAGGCTCTTATTCAGCAACCTAAATACCACGATCTTCAGAATGCAGCTAACATGGGGATGAGTAATTGTACACGAGCTTCCCTGTATGCAGATAATTCCAAGGCCAGGTTGTTTGGATTGTAATTTCCCTAAATGAAGACAAAAGGTTAGGGCTTCCATTATATGCAAAGCTATTCATCAATGTTTCATGTTCAGTAAGTTATCCTAAACAGAGGAGGCCCTCATTCAACAAGCTTCAATCCACAGAAAAAGCAGCCCTCCCTACACCTCTTTTACAGCTCAAGTGGAGATTTTCAGCTGAGGATAAACTCTTCAAAAAAGATGACACCGTGGAGATTCAAATGCTCTTGAATATCTTATTCCATTCTAACACCAAGAAGTCTTAACAATGAACTATAGGCTAGGAACGCATGGGGGATGTGGGACAAGAAGGTAACTTTTGCTGCTCTTGGGAGTCAGAACAACGTGATAGACTTCCATAATGAACTGAAGTTTCTCCAGCTTCTGAACTCTGAGCAAGGAAGAGGGCAGAGCCCCTCACAACTGGCTTGAACAGGGAAGAACAACACAACTGTTGTATCCACCGTTGCAGGGAAATTAACAAAACAGGGTTCACTGGCGTGAAAATGAATCAGAGTTGAAAAGTCCTTATAGGTATGGATGTTAAAAAAAAAAAACACCCCCATTTTCCATTCTACCCTGTCACATGCAGCCGTGTTTTGATTCCACTGCAGTTTGTCTTCTGTCAGTGTGGCATAGTGGTTAGAGTGTCAGACTAGGACCTGAGAGAGACCAGGGTTCAAATCCCTACTTGGCCATGAAGCTCACTAGGTGACCTTGGGCTGGTGGTCACTTACTCTCAGCCTACCTCACAGGGTGGTTGTGCAGGTAAAATGAAGGGAACTACATATGCCACTTTGAGCTCCACAGAGGAAAAAGGTAGGATACAAATGCAATGAATGAATGTTGTTTGCTGTAATGAACTTACGTACCTTACATAATTTATGTAATTAATTACATAACTTACATTGCCATTATGTTATTCTGCTGCATTCATTTCACTACAAAGAAAACTGTGCAAATGGGGCTGTTGACTTAATCAGTTATGTATCATTTGTGGACTGAAAGCAACAACAACAGTAAATATGGATTGAATTCTCTGGATTGATTTCCACTCCAGACATAAACACTGGCAATTTCTGCTGCTGTTTCTGTTGGTGGGCTGGATCCTGGGTTCACCCAATCCTGATAGGCCACTTTGACAAGTGGGTTAAACACCCTCCCTTCCCCACCGTTGCTTCCCTGCTGAAAAATGCCACCTTCCCATGTTGATATTATTTGGCAACCATGAGCTTCGGAACTTGAGTTTGCTGACGAAACATGTGCTTTTCACCCCTGGACCAGTATCCTGTTTCCAATCATGGCCAGTCCGATGCTTCTGGGAAACCCACAAGCCTTCCACTGTTGTCTGCCTAGTATTTGATATTCAGAGATGCACTGTCCAGGGAGATTCTGTGTTCTCTAGGCTTAGCTGCTTCCACATAAAGCTCTGCAAATTCCCGGCTATTCTATATGCTAATAGCAAACTCGTTCTATGAGCGTGGTACCTTATTTAGCGATGCACACATGCATAAGAGGGAGATATTAGCAAGGTTGAGAGGAACCACGAGGTTTATAAAGTGCAAAAGATCATTGTTGCGGGTGAATGAAGGGGAGGGGATACTCTGGAAACACTGCAATGGGAATGGAGCGTGCTGAAAGAATGTTAAAGGGGGGCAACCAAGGAGGGAGGTAGAATGGAATGGAGTAACCTGGAGAAGGTCATGGCTGGCTGGTTGGCTAGAATCCAAAACAGGAGCACTCCACCCTTCTTGCCTTTCTTCTTGCACAACAAGCCCGCTTCCCCAAAATATCTGACCATTTTGTGATAAGGAAAGTGGACAGGGGAAATGCACTGGAAAGTATGACATAGCACTCGCTTTGATGCTGCATCATCTACTCTCCCTGCAAACAGATCAGGATGAATGCTCATTAAGCGGCCAACGTCATCTAACATCCCCTAAAATACATCAGGATGGTGGGTCGTCTGGAAGCGTCCTATAGTAGAATTAAACATATAGTGAAAGGGAACACTTGACCTATGCAACACATTCCTTGCACCACCCAGGCTGCATGTACACCATATATTTAACACACATTCAAAGCACATTCAAAATGCTTTTAGAAATTGGGTGTTCAGGGCACATCAATGGACCAGGGCTGCATACAAGCCATACATTTAAAGAACATTTAACGTTTATTCCACCACCACATTTCAAGAATACTGGGAACTGCAGTTTGTTAAGGCTGTTGGGAACTGTAGCTCTGAGTTCCCTGGACTACAGTTCCCTGGATTCGGGGAGGAGGGAGGGCTTTAAATGTGCACACAGCCCTAGTAGTCCCTTGGTCTACCTGGAACTGGAACATTTATTTCTTAAAAGCACTTTGAGAGGGAACTTCAGCCACAAAAGTCTCCCAGAGAGGCTCACAACAATCAATAATAAACTCCTTGCCCTCAGGCTTCCAATCTAAAAGTCACAGCACAAAAATGACTGGGAGGGGGCTGGAGGGAAGAAAAGCAAACTCAAGCACTTGCTCCTGCTATAAAGTTATTGTAATGTTGTTTCACACAGGGAAAGTGGAAGAAAGATCCCTGCTGCTGCTCGTTCTTTGGGCAAGAGCTGTAAGTCACAGTTAGTCTCCTCACACTCTTTGCCATGATGCTTTCCCTTAGAATCACAGAATTACAGTAGTAAAGTTGGAAGGGATCCCAAAGGCCATCCAATCCAACCCCCTGCAATGCAGGAATGATGATGATGATGATGACCAGATGCAGGAGTGGGAACCATTTGTCAGTCCGAGGGCCGTGTTCCGTTTATAGCAGCTTTCTGGGGACCACATGCCAATGGTGGGTGGAGCTAGGGGCAAAAGTGGGTGGAGAAAAAGGTGTGTATTTTACATTTGTACAGTAAAGGTAAAAGGTAAAGGACCCCTGGATGGTTAAGTCCAGTCAAAGGCGACTATGGGGTTGTGGCTCTCATCTCACTTTTCAGGTTGAGGGAGCCAGCATTTGTCCGCAGACAGCTTTATGGGTCACGTGGCCAGCATGACTAAACCACTTTTGGCGCATGAAGGACCATGACGGAAGCCAGAGCACACGAAAACGCTGTTTACCTTTCTGCCACAGCGGTACCTATTTATCTACTTGCACTGGTGTGCTTTCAAACTGCTAGGTTGGCAGGAGCTGGGACAGAGCAGCGGAAGCTCACCCTGTCACATGGATTTGAACCGCCGATCTTCCGATCAGCAAGCCCAAGAGGCTCAGTGGTTTAGACCACAGCGCCACCCACATCCCTATTTGTATGGTAGGCTGGCTTCTACACACACACACAAACACAAACACTCAAACACACACCTGTGTTCTCCATCCAGACAAGCAAGAGGCATCACCAGAGTTTAAAGCTACACTCCAGCCTTGCAAAACCCCTCAATTAGGCTGCAAAGCAGGGTTGGTGAGGGGGTGTGGCTTGGTAGGTTGTGTGACCTGGGGAGGGTCCCAAGGGCCAGACAGGGAGCCCTGAAGGGCCACGAGACTACCCATTTGTGACCAAATATAAAGGAAGGCAGGACTCTCATGCATCTAACTGTTGTGTAGAATTTTAGCTGATTTTCTTCGCACCTTGTATGTAAAGCTGCATTTGCTGAAATTCTTCCACCTACATATTTATTAATTTTAAGAGTACACTACCTTCACATCAGATCACCCCACCTAACAAATCTCTCTGCCAAGCAAAAGAATTCAGGGAAAGATTCCAGGGAAGGAGATTTATTTGTTGTTTTCCAGGGGCACAAGACCCCGTCCTGGCAGCTCCTAGAAGTCCTCCCCTCCTCCCTCCAAGGAACCATGCACGTAAATTGCCTATACTGTTCCTCCGGCCTCAGTTCCTTTGGGGTCCATCTGGCAATCTAAATAAGGTCAAGAAATGGTGAAGGGTTGCATATTGCCCCCATTTCCCAGTTGTTCATTTGTGCCCTCCAGGCTCTTCACTTTATATAGACAGGACTTGGCACAAATCAGCAGAGAGCCAGGATGGGGAGAGGGTTCCTCTCTGGGCTCTATCCACACCACTGCCCAGAGGGGAGCAGGAGAGACAAGTGAAGGCCGTAAAAGCAAGTGGACAGACAGGAGGAACTGTGGGGCAGGTGCCGGATGATGCAAACCTCTGATGACCAAAATGGCCCCTCAGTTCGACTCATAACCGAAAAACCAGCCACTGATTGTCCCTCTAATGCCAGAATTTTGCAAGGCTTCCATGATGGAATTGCAGACAGGTTTAAGGTTGACAGCCAAAGCGCTCTGGAGGAAGACTTGGCAAACCAGTGCCTTCATTATATCTAGTTAGAGCTGCTGCTGACATGAAGAGGGAAATGTTTCATTTATGAGCAGAGGCTGTGGCGGCGCCTCACAACGAGCTCTTCTCTCCTTTAGTGTCAAGACGTAAATGCTGGGCAGGTGTTGATCATTATTTTGGTCCTGGCGGGGTGGGTGCATGGGTTTGAGGCCAGGATGAAAAAGGATCCCATCACTTCTTTCTTCTGCAAAGAGGGTTTTGGGGGGAAACGGAAATTGGACAATTGCATAATGTTAGTATAATTAAATAAATTAGTATAATTATATTAATTATAATAATAGCCCTCCCGCTTTCTCTGAGTAGTGATTTGTCCCTGAAGTGCCACATTTACCCAGGTTTGTCTTCCATGGGAAGAATGGTCACCGGAGGTCTATTGGTGTTTTATAAGATTTGCATTCATTTCCATTCACAGCCCCCTCACAGATTATGTCAAACTGTGTCTCCTCACAGGCCAATATTCAGTGTTAAGCACCCAGGCTAAGAGGTGGACCTAATAGCAAAAAAATAATAAGATAAACCTGAGGGGTTACGGAAGCTTTTGTACTCATAACTACTGTGATCCCATCCCATACATATCATCTCATAAGTCATGTGGTGGTGGTGGTGGGGTTCTGTAGTATTTTTATTCTGAAATTGCATTTTCCGCATTTGTGAAATTGCTCGCTGGGTGTTTTCTGCTCCTGTTGCTGTTTAACACAATATATAGCCTTAAGAAAAGTCATACAAAGCTTGCTGGCTTTTAACATCTCAATTAAGATATCACCTTATCAATGTTTTTATTTCTTTTTATTCTAGTATACCAACATGGCCACCCAGCATTTTATAAATAATTCAGTAAGTAAAAGTTCAGTATGGAAGCCCAAGATAATAACTAGTTAGGCAACCCTCCTTTAAAATAAGTAGGTAGACTCCCTTGCTGCCACCCCGCCGACTTCTATCCTTTAAAATATCCCGACTGAGAATATGTGGAGGAATTGTGTACATAACAGCTTTCCAAACTTTTTCTGTTGGTGACACACTTCTTAGACATGCTTCATTTCACGGTAATTCAGTTTTACTAGCCAACCAGAGGTTAAACTAACCCCTTTCCAGCCCCAGGAGGAGTGCGGGGAGCGTTCACACGACACACATACACACTGCAGCCAACACACTAATGTGTCGTGGCACACAGTTTGGAAAGCTCTGGTGTACATGCTTCATTAGACAGCCAAAGTTCACTGCTCTCACATCAGATCTCCAAGGGCATTGCCAACCCACCCATGAGGCAGACTGAGGTAGCTGCCTTGGGCAGCAGAATCCTGCTTGCTGAACTGCAGCTTCCATAATCCCTGACCGTTGGCCATGCTTGCTGGGGCTGATGGGAGTTGTAGGTCAGCAACATCTGGTAGGCCAAATGTTCCCCACACCTGAGCTAGAACAAGTAGCATATTTTTCCACAGACCCTCTTTGAGTTCAACAAGTAGACTATGTTACCAAAGTCTAAAGAAAAAAGGTAGAAGATAGAGAGAGAAACTAGGAACAGATACTAGGAGACTAGGATAGATAGAGAAGATAGAGAAACTAGGAAATAAATCATTGAAGAAATTCAGAAAGTATCCTGTCATCTTTCAGATTAACAGCTTCCCTCCATCACTCCAACAAAAGAATCTCAGAAGAGGTTAGTCAAAGGCATCTGTTATGAAACTGTGATGATGTGAGCTGTCACTTTCATTAGATTACTGAAAGATAAGGAGGAATGGTGTGCAGAAAAGCAGGGGACTAGGAACATAATTTCCGGTGCTTAAGTACATAAATGCTTCTGATGCTGAAACTATACAGTAGTGCAAACACACACTTGTTCCTTGGCAAAGATGACCATTAAGGCTACTCTGGCACAAAACGAATGTGATTCATTCTGTGTTGCATGTAGGTGTCAATGTGTCAGCAGCTGGGGCTCAGAATAAGGCTCCCATGCATTTAAAGTAGTATCATACCACTTTATAGCTTCATAGCCGCTGTCAAACAATGCTGGGAATTGTAGTTTGTAGTCATGTGAGGGAACCCATAACAATTCCCAGAGTTCTGTAGGAAGAGGGATTGACTGGTAAAGTTTTTATAATTATTTTTGAAAGGCAGCCTAGGAATATTGCACATAAAGTAAATATTGCAAATCTGGTAGAGATTAAAAATAAATAAATAAATGCAGATAAAACGTACGCCATGGCCATAGCCAGGATTTTGTTACGGGGGCAGGCCTTTTGTTAGTGAGGGCAGAACCTCAGTTTGCTATGTACAGTATATTTATTGATTTAGGGTTGGGCAGCTGCCCCCCCCCCCGCCTACACCCATGACGTATGCAAATAAAAAACTCTGTTTGTATGGCGGTCTCCGACGTCCAGCTAAGCCACGCCCTTCTCTTGTCACAGGGCCTCGAGAAGCAGCTGGGATTCCAGGCTAGCCCCGCCCATTCCCGCGTCTGAGCCTCGCATTCGATTTACATGTCGCTCGTTTCTTTCAAAGGCGTTTCTTCGTCTTCCTGCGCGGTTTGAGCTCGGCGGCGCGCCGTAGCCTTGTTGTCATAGCGACCAAAGCGCCGCGGCCTGGTCTCGAAAAGCTGCGCGGGGAAGCCTCGGCGAGTGTAGCGTTGGCCGAGTGAGTCCAAACAGCAGAGGATATTTCGCAGTTTCCTGGAGCCACCATGTCCTTTCGCGACCTCCGGAGTGAGTCGAGTGGCCTTTATTTCGTTTAGAGCCCCCCCCCCCCGGCATGGCTGATCGTACCACCAATGTGGGGGTTAATTATTAATCATTGTTAGGATTCCACCTTTCCTAAGGAGCTGAGGGGCAGCGTACGGCCCCCCATCCCGCGCTCTCGTTTTATCATTGCAACAACCCTGTGAGCAAGGCTTAGTTAGCTTCATAGCTAAAGGGGGATTTGAATCTGGGTTTCCTGACCGCAGTCCAGTACGCGCTTGCTCACGTTGGCTCCCAAAGTTGACCAGGCCTCAGGCACCGAACCTGTTGTTGACCATGTCTGTAATCCTCTTAGGTAAAGGTAAAGGTACCCCTGGCCGTTAGGTCCAGTCGCGGACGACTCTGGGGTTGCAGCGCTCATTTCGGTTTACTGGCCAAGGGAGCCGGCTTTTGTCCGCCCTAGGCTCTGTGGTTAGACCACAGTGCCATCCGCGTCCCTTGTAATCCTCTTAAATCTGCATAATTTTACACGTGATCCACCCCACTCCGAATTCAAAGCTTATGTTCGTGTCTATAGACTGTATGCTAAAAATCGCATCTTCGCAGAAATGTGGTTCTTACGGGGTTTTAAGTTACATGGGATGCCAACATACCCCAGGTATTGTGGTAGTTCAGGAGGATCTATATTAAATCCTATTGGGTCACACTTTTACCAGACCCTTCAAACCTTGCCTTTGCTATGAAGCCTATTGCTTAACCCAGTGGTTTTCAACCAGTGTGCTGTGGCACTCTGGGTGCCTTGAAGGATGGTCAGGGGTGCTGCCTCTGATGCCTTCTCACATTTCTGCCACCCAAAGGCTTGCACAGCTGTTTGTTGCAGCAGCCCTGGCTACAGGTTCTGCAGGTGAATGGTGCCTCTGGGACTGGCCGGGGGGGGGGGGGTGCTGGCTGCCACGAACTGAGGCAGCCTCGGAGTCAGCAAGCCAGTGGGTGAGAGATCCCAGCCAGCCAGTCTGGACAGAAAAGTGGGAGGCCGGGCAGGCACTGTGCTGGCTTTTCTTGTGCTTGCTGTATACCATCCCTGCCTGGGAGCTGAGTGCCCGGCACCAGAAGGGAGCCTTTCTGCCATGCAGGCCTGGCGGTGTCCTCTGCTGCCTCCCAAAGTAAGTGCTGGCCTCACATTTACCGGACTCCATTGGGGGCATCATCTTCCAAGGCTCCTGTGGGGCAGTGTGAGGAGGCACCTTAATCTTGGGGGGGGGGGGTGGCAGCTTAGAAACCAGGGGCGGTAGCAGCGGCTGCCCTGAGGACTCCCAAGATGAGGGGAAAGGAGAGGAGGCTGAGGGAACACTCCACAAGGGATGGTGTTTGAAAAAGAGTGAGAGGCTGCCAGCTCTGCAAGCAAGGGGTGACATAACTGGGCTCCTGAGCCCCACAGGGGTGCCGCAGAAAGAATGTAGTTGGTCAAAGGAGCCATGGATTCAAAAAGGTTGGAATCCTCTGGCTTAATCCACCAATACTCATCCTCAGATCTGTGCAAGCCTTAAAACATGTAATTGCATTTTCTACCCTTCTTTTCAAAACCTCGCCACAACTTACATTTACTGTTTCTGCCTGTCAAAGTTTAAATTGCAAAAGCTTTGTGTACAGAACTCACATTGGCACAATAACTTCTGCAAAATGCCATGTATATTGAGGGTGATGTGTAAATAATTGTTATTAATATATTAATAATGTGCATGGAATTTCCTACGTAATAAGAAGATGGTGTCCTTTCCCCAAGGAACTTACAAATTTAAGCACAACAGTTGCAAAATATGGAGGGAAGGAAGATTGACTGGAGCAGGGAAGTAAACAGGAGAAGCATATGGGTTTACTTATATCTTGCCCTTCCTCCTTGAAAGGTCGCTGCTTGCAACATAAAATCCAATAAGACCATAATCAAAAACAATAGCTAAAATTATAGTTTTAAAATCCGCAGTATTTTGGTCTTGTTTTCAGGTGCAGAGATCAAAGGCAGGGATTAAGAACCTGTGGCTATTCAGTTGTTCTTGGACCCCAGCCTCCATCACTCCCATCTGGCATGGCTGATGGTCAGTGATGGTGGCAGGTTTTAGTTTAGCAAGATATGGAGGACCCATAGGTCTCACACTTCTGATTTGAGGCTGCAAGGAAAGACTGCAGGTAAAAGGTAGGTTCTGAGGAGAGATTTTTAAGAAGAGAGGGAGGTGATATTTTGAAGATGGCAAGTGGGCAGGAAGGTATTGTTTGAGTTATATGGGGAAAAGTGGGGCCTGTGAAACCCACAAACCTCAACTCTGGATTACCTCCAATGTCATGTCCTTTCCCCTTAGTCTTCTAAAAACAGTAGGTTACTGATAACCAGTGTGGTGCTTTGAAGATGTTTTGAACTACAACTCATCGACCAGCATTGTCAGTGGTGAGGGATTAAGGGAGCTGTAGTCCAGCACTTCTGAAATGCTCAGCATTGGCTATCCCTGCATTTGATGAACAAGCTGGCACACAAAAATTACAGGGGCTGGTCCCTTTGGTTAGTTTGAGCTCTGAAGAGAGGCAGTCCCAGGCACCATCATCATAGGTACACATAATTATTTATGGCTCATGTATTAAAAAGCAGATCAGAAATTGTGCTGTAGTTCTCTTTGGTAGTTTTTTTTTTTAAAAAAATTGATATCTATGCACAACTGAAAGGGACGCGGGTGGCGCTGTGGGTTAAACCACAGAGCCTAGGACTTGCCGATCAGAAGGTCGGCGGTTTGAATCCCTGTGATGGGGTGAGCTCCCGTTGCCCGGTCCCTGCTTCTGCCAACCTTGCAGTTTGAAAGCGCATCAAAGTGCAAGTAGATACCGGTAAATAGGTACTGCTCCGGCAGGAAGGTAAACGACGTTTCTCTGTGTTGCTCTGGTTCACCAGAAGCGGCTTAGTCATGCTGGCCACATGACCTGGAAGCTGTACGCCGGCTCCCTCGGCCAATAAAGCGAGATGAGCGCCGCAACCCCAGAGTCGGCCACGACTGGACCTAATGGTCAGGGGTCCCTTTACCTTTTATGCACAACTGAATTCAGTTTGTTCTTCTCAGACTTGTGACTGACTTGTTAACATCAGTTAGTTACTAATTTCCTGTCAAATTTCCCCAGTTGCCAAACAATAAACACTGTCCTTCTAGTTCATGAACTATGGAAAGCAACAGGATGACAGCCAATTCGTTTTAATTTGCTGGCACTTCCTGCTCTGAAATGTGGTGCACAGATTCAGCAGCACCCTTGAAAACTCCTGTCCTTTGCCATTATGCATGTCCAGTGCCCATAAACTCAACTGGGATTAACCCTCTTTCTGAAATTGCTGCCCTGGCTTTGCCCACACTGGTAGTTCTCATAGGAAAGCCATGAGAGAAGGTCAAGGAAGGGTTGACCATTGCAGGGTACAACTATTTGAGAATAATAGTTCGCACTAGAAGAGCTTTAGTGCAGACTTCACAGACACTGGATCAACATTTAAATGCAGCACAGAAGCCATTTTCTTTATCACAGTCTGCTGTTTTTCTCTTCTTAGAAAGAAAGTTTTGTTGTTGCTGCTACCCACCATAGGCCTAGTATTAGGTCATTATCCATTAGTTGATGACTAGTGAGTTAGGGAATATATGTATGATCTACAAGGTACCTTTCCCATGTATAATTGGAAAAGCTGTTTTGCCCTTGAGATCGAGATGTAAGGACAGAAGATCATGATGCTGTATACATTAAAAAATTGCATATTTGTTTCTTAAGATTTTACTGAGATGATGAGGGCTCTAGGCTATCCCCGGCTCATCTCGATGGAGAACTTTCGCACTCCAAACTTCATGCTGGTTTCAGAAATACTCATTTGGCTGGTGAAAAGGTTGGTACTTTATCCTCATTTGAAAGCAAATATCAGATAAAATGTGATAATTACCAGAGGAATACTTGGATCTTTGGAAGAGAACAGGCTTATAGATGAACTTTAGATCCTGTTTTTTTCTACAAGATCTCAAGCCCACAAAAAATAGCATCGGTTCTGCTTCTAGAACATCTTTGAAGCTTTCTTTCATACTTGAGCAACTTATACCCTTGGCTCTTCCTCAGTTCAAAGTCATACATGTTCCTGAGATTAAAATAGCCTCACACTGTTTTCCCAAATCAAACACAATGTAAGTTTATTGTTCTAGCCAAAGGCCATGACAAACCTGCAGCAACTGTACCAATAGAACAATACAGATCATACATCCACTCTAGTGACACACTGCAGGTGAGCTACAGGTATAGGGTGCTATACAAATTTAATAGATAATAATAATAGTAATACATCCATAATATGAGCCAAGATATAAGAGAGAGGTTACCAGAGACACTAACAAACTCATATGCAGCTTGATTTCAAATTAAGCCTCCATATCACCACAACAATTTATAACGATTTCATCTAAATCCCTTTTCCTGATTTTTCCTTTTGCGGCTAGTACATAGAAGACCACTTCTATGTTATTGTTGTCACTCAAAAGAAACATGACCATTTCTGCTAGGGTGTACAAGCTTGCTTTTGTGAATGAAGGTTTCAGAATGTCTTCCACCTGAGGTTGACCACAAATACAAAGTTCGTCTTCATGTGGGACCTTATTGTCCTCCAAGACTGCAAAAAACTGGCTCTACAAATCCCTTCTTGCTGCTGGTTTTCTAGGGTCAAGCTAGGACTGTCTTGTTTCAGAGGGCATTTGTACTTCCCAGTGAGTGGTTGCACTGTCCTGGGATCTGTTTCTTGCTTCTTGATGGATTGGGGCTCTTACTCTTGCCTTTTGTTGACTGCCTGTATTGATTTTTATGTATTCAGTATGTGTTTTTCTTTTTAAAAGTTCTTTGTCAGTTTCAAACATTTGGGTAAAATAATATGTTCTAGCAGCATACCTTTTAAACTGTTAGAGCTGTTTCATTTTGCAGGTATGAGCCTCAGACTGATATTCCTTCAGATGTTGATACGGAGCAGGATCGGGTCTTTTTCATTAAAGCAGTTGCTCAATTTATGGTGAGTCTATTTATTTTACGCTTTACCATGAAGTGAGGGGGAGAGACCAGCAGGTCTCCTCTTGCCTTGCCGAGTCTTGCTAGCATTTTATTGATTGACACATCCTTTCCACTGTGACTTTAATTCCAAATGAAAACAATGTAAAATAAGGTTCCTATAGGTTTAAAATAACTGCCCAGGAATACACTAAGGAGAATTGGTCTTGTGTTGCAAGTGGAGGCTAAATATAGATCCTGAGACTGAAAATATTAAAGACTTTCTTGACAGCGGATGATTCGGTCTTTATAAATATCCTTCTATTGGTGTAATGTGATGACTCACTCTTAACATAGAACTATGGCTTTGGCTCTGTAAAATGGGGAAGATACTGCTGAAGAAGACGTAGCCAAACCAGCAACTGGTATGTTCCCATACAGATAAGGTTGACTTCATTTTTTTCAGTGCCAGTAAATTTGAGGACTGTTTTTGGATCGTTGTCTGGTTGATAAGGTTGGACTTGTGGTACACATCAGCACCATTGGCATTGGGAAAATGTAGCTGTGGTCCTGGAAGAAGAAAAAATAAATTACTAGGTACAATGTTGAAAAGCAGGGCAACTATTTCTTCAGCAGCATTCAAAATGGCTGCCAAAAAATCAGGCAGTCACACCATAGTCATGTTTTGGTCGATCATCTTGATTCAGAATGGTGGCCAATGGCACATAGTCAACAAAAACTGCTGCCACCCCCTTCTTTCAACCCCCCTTATGTCTCCCTCCCAACTTTATACTGTATACAATATTAAAGTCTCACATTGACTATAAATGATCTGAAAAAAGGACTTTATGATCTGAAAACAGAGACGATGTATGTACTTTTGTAACCTAAGAAAATCTTCCATAAATACACCCCCCCCCAAATAAAACTACTGCCCCACTCCACAAACCCTTGTGCCAAGTTTGAAATCAGCCAAAAATGAGGTGAAGGCACACTAAAGTAATATTTCGGACTGCCATCTTAATTCACAATGGTGTTTGGCATCCCACTGTTGACAAAAACTCCTACCCCCACCTTGGGAACCCTCATGCTGAGCTTGGTGATGATATTTCAAGAGACATCAGAATGTATAGAGAACCAAATTCTAAAATATATAGTAGTTGGTGATGGTGATAACTCAGGTAGACTGTGAAGAGCTCCTAAAGGATTTCTCTAACTAGGTGAATAGGCAGCAAAATGACAAATGTGATACAGTATAATTAAGTGTAAAGTTATGCACAAACCACCATAACTTCACATATATGGTGACATATTCAGCCATCCTGTGAACTGATGATGACTAACCAGGAAAGAGATCTTGGAGCTCAACAATATTGTCAACTCTGTGAGTATCAACTGTGAAAAAGGCATATTCCATACTGGGGATTACTAGTAAAGCGACTGAAAATTTAAAAATCCCAGTATTGTGCTCAACCCAGTTCCAGTCATTTCACCTCAAAAAAGGAAACTGTAGAGATACAGAGGTACAGAAAATGGCAGCAAAATGATCAGGTTAATGGAGCATTTTTCCTGCAAGGAAAGTTTTGAGGCATTTGGAGCTTTTTATGTTAGAAAAAGATGACTAAGGGCCACATGATAAAAAGTTGTCAAATTATCCACTTTCTCCATATCATGCATAGATAGAAATTTCTCTGTCTTTTGTAACACTAGAACTGGGTCATCCAATGAAATTGGTTACCGTAGGGTCAGGACAGATCACAAAAAGTACATCCATACATCTAGCATAATTAAATTAATGGAATGATCTGCTGCAAGATGGGGTGATGGCCTCTGGCTGAGGTAACATTAAGAGAAGGATGTTCCTGTCACTGGCCATTAGCTAAATGAAACATTCCAATTAAGAGGCAGTTGATGGGCAGCAGGACCAGCAGAGCTCTGTTGCCTTAGATGTCCTGTTTGTGCACTTCTTGAACATTTCTCCCCGGCTACTTTCTTGGGCTCCATGATCACTGCAGATGGTAACAGCAGTCACGAAATTAAAAGACGTCTGCTTCCTGGGAGAAAAGCAATGAGAAACCCAGCATCTTAAAAAGCAGAAACATCACCAAGCAAGGTCAAGGCACTGATTTACTACTATTGAAAATAAATTTCCTTGGAAGTGAGTCTTACACACTGCTTCTGCTGTCCATATTGGATAGTTTTATTTTCCTCTTGTTCTGTGGAGCACATCCAGTAGAAATTAAAACGAACAAGAGTGGGTACCAGAATAAGATGAAGGTTCTGAAATGATGCTGGTGTAATTGAGTCAATCTTAAAGCGATAGACTAGGAAGAACTGTTGACCTTTGCAAATGTTTTGCTGGTAGCAGATGTGAATATCGCTCAAGTGTTTGATTTCTAAACTTGTAGGACTGGCACTGTTATTGCTATTTTGAGAAATACAGAAAGTACATTATTTTTCTCATTACTAACTTTGGTCTCTGTTTCCATAACAATTATTGATTTTTCCTCTTCCTTTTTTAAATGGAACTGTAGCACTTCGGTTTTTAACAATACCTTCAGAATGCTTTCTCAGCCTCTCAGTGAAACTGACCTTGTAGGTGCTACCAATATAGAAATTACAATTTCTTTCAAAACTTTGCACTCAATGCTGTCATGAAGCAAGTCTTCACAATCTTCTGGCTGAAAGAAATAGAAGGAAAAACACTTTGCTTGTTGTTGTTTTTAAACAATTGCCCATGATACTTTTTCTTGCCAATGCGTGCTAACCACTTCTTCCTTTTCTGGGCTGCTCAAAAATTGCTTAGGTCTTTTCAGTGTCTATAAAGAATTGCTATTTTTAGTCTAGCAATTACATTTTCTCTATTCTTGCTGAGGTTGTTTCATGTAATCCTCACATCAGGCAATCACTTGATCTTTCCTCTTCTTCGCTTTCAGCATTTCTAAAGCAGCCATTCCTTGTTGTACCTCCCTGCTGAAGCTTTTATCAGTGTCTGGGCTAAACTTCACCTGGGCTGTTGAAACCTCCTCCTTGCAGGTCTCCCCTCCTGCTGTGCACTTTTCCTGCTTTTTCTCCCTAGTGGTTTGTCCAAAGCAAATTGTGTTGTCTGCAGGCACTGATGTTTGGGGTGTGAAAATATTTCCATCTTGCTTAGCAGGGGAATATGTCACCTTTCTGCCAAGAGCCTCTCAAGGCAAACCTTTCTTCCACCACCCTGGCCCACACCATCCCCATCTATGATTTTAGTTCCTTGAGTATCCACACATGTCAGGGAGTGAACTATGAGTAGCTAAAAGACAAAATCACAGGAACCCAAGTAACAAAACAGAAGTGATTATTGAAACATAAACATGTCAGCATATGCTAATATATGTGTACACAATACAAAATGCAAGTCACCCAAGCTGTGACCACTGTATAAACAGCAACAAAGTTGTGGAAATAAAATAGATGAAGATAGACAAGATCTCAGGATTGTATCTCACTTCATACTTGTTCAGAAACAAATTGGAGAATTATCCATATATGGCAGCCCCAATATCCCCCCCCCCCATTTTCTTCCTTTCATTAATATGTTATTCCTGTAAACTGTGTTTCTGCCACACACACCCAGGCATTTGAGTAACAACCCTCTTGGTTAGAGGGTTGTTACTCCAAGAAGTGTGATCCAAAAGTGAATAGTTTTCAGTTCTTTGGCAAGGGGTAAATATATTGAAATGCAAACCTGCTACTTTATTATTACTTGTTTTTCAATACCTTCAGTCTTTCGCTACTTATAAATATTTTCCATTTTGAAACCCCTCTGGCTTTGTTTCCATGCTCTGAACTGCTACATACAGTTCCCTGCCAGCACCTTCCATTCTCCTGGTGATCCCCACTGTGGAACTCCCTCCCCTCCTCAACACCCTTCCTTTTAATTTCCAGATGGTAAATGTTTATGTGTGTTCACGGAGAAGTGTTGGATTGATTTCATGGCACATACCAGGGAGAGAAATCAAAACAGAGTAATTTAATAGATAAATGTTGAATTGCCTGTCCACAAGAAT
Source organism: Podarcis erhardii (assembly GCF_964252035.2). Lineage (NCBI taxonomy): Eukaryota > Metazoa > Chordata > Lepidosauria > Squamata > Lacertidae > Podarcis > Podarcis erhardii. The sequence goes on from NC_138503.1 coordinate 36,727,212, forward strand.
CATTGAAAGGGAAGAATTCATTAAGGTAAATGATCTCATTACGGCAATTCACAGTGGGGTTGGGAAGCCACTGACCTCTGTGTGGAAGGTGGGCAGCACTTAAGTGCCAATTAAGCAAAGGTCTGATCAGCTGCAGTTCCACCCCTGGCGAAGTAGATTAACAAAGTTTGCTGTGCTGAGTTTTCTCTTTGGGCTAATTAAGGAACCACTTGATGCCAAGGGCGTTTGCTGTATAAGGGTCATTTTTATCCTGACAGCATCAGGGAATGGCTTGAACTGTCTTTTTGCAATCTGAATTACTATGTTACAACTATTGCATGGGCAAAAGCGTCTTTTAAAAATGGAAACACTCGCTAAGATATATAAGTTGTGTTCTTGGAGAAGGTGTTTGAGATCTGCCTCTTCAGAGTCTGGCGATCCCAGAGCATGGCCAAAAACATGATGAAGCAGCTTTATGAAAGCCAAAGCAGATCCAGATCTGGATGGGAGACTGCTTGGGAACGCTATGTATATCGTCTTAAGTTCAGTCGTGGAAGAAAGGTGGGACAGAAAATACAGTAAAACAAATCGGCATTTATTTTTGGTTTTGTAATAGGCGACAAAAGCTCACATCAAGCTCAACACCAAGAAGCTCTACCAAGCAGATGGCTATGCAGTGAAGGAACTCTTAAAGATCACCTCTGTTCTTTACAATGCTATGAAGACCAAAGGAATGGAAGCCACTGCTGTGGGTGAAGAAGACACGAGCAAATTCAAATTTGACCTTGGCTCAAAAGTAAGGAACTTTGTGCTTCTTTCTCTTTCATTTTCTTTTCAAGATTTATTACATTTGCGCCCTGTTCTTCTTTTCAGGAACGCTAGAGTATTATTTTAGCCTCACAACTTCTCTGTCAACCAGATTAAGTTGAGACAAAGGGCCACCTAGCCAATTCACACTAGCTGTAGAAGCCCTGTGTTGTTGTTTTGAAGTAATGTGTACAATCTAGACATGTGTTAACCACACATTCAACCCTAGTTGAGTAAAACAGTTGGCATGGGGAATTCTGGGGACTGGTCCCTGATTTGATGCAAAGTTTGATTTGATCAGCAGTGGTTTGGAGCTAGTCCTTATGGAGGTGGTCTGCTTGTCTCTGGCCCGTACCACTGATGGGGGAATCATATAATGGGGTGTTCCTCTGTACAGCATATAATATATTCCTGTATATAATAAACTAGCCTTCTTCCTGACATGCTATTTTTCCATATGCAATGATTTATTTATTTTTTAATAATGGTATGGAGGAGCAGTCATTCCTTTGAAGCTCCCCTTACAGTCTGAAGTGGTATAGTCCAGATAAAGCTTTAGGCCTGGGATGTGTTATTGAAGACAATTGCAGTATTTCTCACACTATTCACTATTTTTTAAAAGTTTTTTCCTGTATTTGAGACTGGGAGCCAGTACTCATAAGAGAATCACAGATGAATATCCTTTGAGTATTGGCTCCAAGACCAATTCAGCAGTGGTTCTGGTGTTACGGAACTTTCTCTCCAGTGAGACCCACTGAGGTTTACAAGTGTATCTCAAACACCTACCATATTTTTCGCCCTATAGGACGCACTTTCCCCCCTCCAAAAATGAAGGGGAAATATGTGTGCGTCCTATGGGGCGAATGAGGCTTTCGCTGAAGCCTGGAGAGCGAGAGGCGTCGGTGCGCACGGACCCCTCTTGCTTTCCAGGCTTCAGAAAGCTATCTGCAAGCCTTGGGACAGGCTTGCGGACAGCAACCTGCAGCCCGAAACCCGGGGAGCACAGCGCTGGCTCTCTACTCCTATAAAGGGCCAGGAGCCCCAAGGCAACAAAGAGACTAGAGTAGGTTGTGTGTACACCCCATCATGGCATATCTAGTCTTTGTACGATAATTGGTAGTTGCCATTGGAGACCAGAAGAACTGCAGGTTTTAAGGTTGTGCCAATCCGCTTAACTCATTTATCTCTCTCATCCTCTCCCAACTTTTGTGCGAAAATATACTAACTATAAGCGTCTTGAGAAAATGACTCTTTTGAATGGAAGCTGCAGCTCATTAATTTAAGATGACCTCCTCCTACTCAGGAAATGTTCTTTTTTGGCAATGTAAAAAATTCATTTACGGGTATGATTTCATTTACTTGCTTAAAAGTATCTTTGGGCTGGAATACACATTTCATATTGTTCACACTTATTTAAAAGTGTGCTTAAACTAACTGCTTTTTTTTAAAGGAAAAATATCCATGGGAGGTCCTAATCCAAAATGTGCTCCCGATGCAGATTTCAGTTCCACATCAGTTTGTAGCTGAACATCACCCCCACCCCGGTTGCTACTTGCTCACAGAGATGTTGTTCATGGCAAACAGCAGAGAGAAAATTGAAGGATTGTTGATGGGGAACAGTCAGATCTCCAATCTGGATTGGGATCTCACATGGCTGCTCTTTTTTTTTCAGAATAAAAGTGGACGACAACAACAACAACAACAACAACAACAACAACATAATAATAATAAATATTGTATACCACCCTATACCCTCAGGTCTAAATAGCATGATATGCAGCTTGTCCCTTTAAAGCATTATTTGTTTCCACCATAATTGGTGTAGATATGATCTCTTCTTTTTATGTGTTTTAAGACATACCCTTCCAGTTGCAGAACTGACCAGATATGGTGGTTTCACTAGAAATATCCTTATCTTCCCCCCACCCCTTGAATTTTCATGAAGGTAAAGCTCTTCTTTTTCTGATGTTTATCTAGATCAGCGATTTGAAGACGGCCAGGCAGCTTGCTTCAGAAATCACTTCCAAAGGAGCATCTCTCTTTGATTTACTGGGCAAAGAAGTAGAGCTGAGGGTGAGTTGGTAAAAAGAACTTGCAGGCTCTGGAAAAAAAAACAATAGAATTCTTCAGCTAAAATACTTGAAGTAATCGATCTTTGTGCTGTAACATTTCTAGAATCCTGAAACCTAAAATTGGGTGATTTCAAATCAGCCAGTTGTGAATTTCAGCTCTCCTTTAGTTGTCAGTTCCTGGTCATGATAAGAGTTCTCTTCTGCTTAGTTTCTCACTCAGTTTTCTATCCCCTCTCAGATTTCTTCCTGTTCTCCTCCCTGCTTTCCATCTCAGGAATTGCTTCTTCCAGTCCTTTTCATCCACCTTCACTCTTTTCATTTGGCCAGTTGTCTTCTCTTTCTCTAGACCTGTCTGATCCACGCATAAAGACAGGTGCCATTGAAGGAAATTTAAGGTTCTGTGTAGTGTTAGTCCTACTTAGCATAGGCCCATTGAAATTCATGAGTAACTTAGAGCTGTTAATTTCAGTGGGTCTACTCTGAGTAAAAGTTAATTTGATGCAACTCTTAGAGAAGATGGAGCAGACGGAGGAATTTAGTCTTTGGCATCTAGAGGCTTGTCTGCCTGGCTAGACCCGCTGGAATATTAGGATAGCTTAGCCAGCAACTGCACACATAGGGAATACTCTCCTGTTTTCTGTGTCAGAGTGTTCTGTGTGAGTAGCAGTTTCCTCGTTGTGTGCACAGAATATGGCAAGGCACAAGGCAGCCCTGGGATGTGCAAGGCTCTATGTGTAGAGCTTTGGGATTGTGGCAGTTTAATTATTTTTAACACTTGAGATAGTTTAGAAGGCAGTAGGCTGGTGTCTTTGTGACAGATGCCAATAATAATAATAATAATAATAATAATAATAATAATAATAATAATTCATTACAGTATTTATACCCTGCCCATCTGGCTGGGTTTCCCCAGCCACTCTGGGTGGCTCCCAGCAGAATATATAAAAAAGTGACAAAACATCAAACATTAAAAACTTCCCTAAACAGGGCTGCCGTCACATGTCTTCTAAAAGTCAGATAGTTGTTTATTTCCTTGACATTTGATGGGAGGGCGTTCCACAGGGTGGGCGCCACTATCGAGAAGGCCCTCTGCCTGATTCCCTGTAGCTTCACTTTTCGCAGTGAGCTGAATGATGGGGGTGGAGATGCTCCTTCAGGTATACTGGGCTGAGGCCATTTAGGGCTTTAAAAGCACCAACACTTTGAATTGTGCTCGGAAACATACTGCTTGTTTCCCAATCCAGCCTTGTAAAGGCTTCTGTTTTGCAGTATTCTGATCAAATAATTTTGATCTTTCAGGCGGGGCGGGGGTGTGTGTGGAATTTTCGGCCAAGCAGGGCAGATCTTTATCTCCACCCACCTGCCAATCATCTGGCATTATAATGACGCGCAAGCAGTTCCGTCCTGCTTGCTGCGGGGTTCAGGTACACCAGCGAGGTCATTGCTCATACACCCAAACTAAGCAGGATTGAACAGCTGTTGCATGGTTCAATCCTAGTTTCCATCCGTGGGATTCAGCTGTGTCTTTACTTGCCCTGCACCTGAAGTCGTGTATGAGGTGTGAGGCAGGTGGGCATAGTTTGGTGAAAACATCGTTGTGGGCCACACAGGGAGGCCTGGTGGTCCAAATTCGGCCTGCAGGCTGGGGGTTCCCCATCCCTGTTTTTTAGAGATTTAGCAGGCTTGGTCAGCGCTGTATTGAGCAGTCCCTCAAAGGCAGTGCTCTAATGCATACATAATGTTAAGCCAAAAATAGCCATATCCTGTCTCGGGAGAAATGACTCTGCCTCATTAGAGTTGGCATGACATTGTTAGTGTAAGGTACAAAGCCTTTGCAAATGACCAGTTGTGTGAAAAACCTTCAAGAAAGTAACAAGCAGCGCTTCCGGTATCTTTCCTATGATATGTGTCTGGTTTTTTTGTTCCGAGCAATTAATTAAAACTGTGAAATGCAATTCCAGCCCAAGGCTGGATAGTTAAGCTGAACTCTCTCTGCTCTCTCTGGGATCTGGGCCCATGGCATGTTCTGAAATACATTAGCTTTAGTCTGTTATTGCAACAGTGTATTGATATCCATTTTTGCTGCTGGGAAGCTGAACTTTATGGTAATTACAGTGGTACATACGCTTCAGGTTACATACGCTTCAGGTTACAGACTCCACTAACCCAGAAATAGTGCTTCAGGTTAAGAATTTTGCTTCAGGATGAGAACAGAAATCGCGCGGTGGCGGCACGGCAGCAGCGGGAGGCCCCCATTAGCTAAAGTGGTGCTTCAGGTTAAGAACAGTTTCAGGTTAAGAACGGACCTCCGGAACGAATTAAGTACATAACCAGAGGTACCACTGTATACTGGTAAAATTCAAGCCATTAATTATGGGTGAACTTAATATTTACAAATCCTCCCTTAATATAAATATCAAGGGCTTCTGCAGTGCACCCTCCCCAGAATCTTTGTCTTTCCTTTATTTCCTTTATCTGATTTTAATCCCACCCCTCCTCCTCTAGGGAACTCAAGGTTACATGTAGTTTGCCTGTGCTTTGTTTATATGCCACTCACACCATAGTGTAAAGAAATGTTGCGGGGTCTACTTTTATATGTTTGCTAAATCTTAATAGCTAAGTTTTATGGGCAATAAATTACATTTATATATTTGAAATATTTCATCAAAACAGATGCCAGATCAGTATACAACAATAAAGATTGAGGTGGGAAAATTTGTGTTTTATCTATGGATGTTTTTGTATATATGTGCTGTTTTTAAAACTGATGCCAGGAAACCCTGTAACCAATAATTAGAAATTGCTGATAGTAAATACTTTATCACAGTTGCTTCCTTCCCTTCCTCAAAGGACTGTTTATGTGGCATTTCCTTATTTTGTTAGCATGGCAGCCCTGTGAAGCAGATGAGTGTGTGTCAGGCCTGAGGTCACCCCAAAAAATTAATGGTAGAATAGGGTTTTGTATCCAGATTTCCCCATTCAGATACAAACCTCTTGCCAACAACATCAGCATAGATTACCCTTTTTTGAGCTGTCAAAGTGTGTTTCATATGTTGCCTCAGTAACTCTTACAACCAACCCTGTAAGGTAGGTCTGTACCATTAACTCCTTATTACTGATAGGAATTTTGGCAGGCAAGGGTGGGGAACATATATTGAAAGTTCTCATATAACATATTTGTATACTTTTGCTAAAGAAAGAAAGGCGTAAGTATTGCTCTCTCTTAAAAACTCAACTTGGTAGCTCTCTGACCTTATTATAACAAAAGGTACTTGGGTTTGTCATTATGAGATGCTTCTTTGAGTTTTAAATCTGTCTGTCTCTTTTCCATTATTTTCCCATTGTACAGGTTGAAGGTGTTCTTTTTCTTCTTAAGGATTATAGATTGCATACTTTAGACTTGCTATATTAGTTGAGAGCTGAAATGAAATTTCTTTTCCCATCATTGCAAGGCGGGTGTAAATGAGCCCTTTCAGTTAGGGGTCGAAATAGCTGTTATATAGAAAAAACACTTCTTACCATTTGAGCAATTTTGAAGTGGTGGAAAGATGCCAATTATAGACCACTGGAAGAGCATCTTATAATACCCAACCTAGCAGATGGGAGACAAGCTCCAGTGCTTACCTTCATTTGTGGGTGCTGTCAGTGCATTGAAGTTCCTATGGTGTGCATTGGATCTGTCAGAGGATGGTTCGAGGGAAAGGATCCAGGTCATTTAGAATAAGTACATTGCAACATTTTCCCCCATGTTAAAAGTGCTGAGATTTCATGAACACTGTTGATTTGCACGAAGTTTTAAAAACCCAGTACTTTCCTACTTCACTAAGAAGAGCCTTCTGGATCAGGCCAAAGTTCCTTCTAGTCCAGCATCCTTTTCTTACAACGGCCAACCAAATACCTATGGGAAGCCAGCAAGCAGGACCAAAGTGCAACAGTGCTTTTCTCACTTGTGATTCCCAGAAACAGGCATTCAAAGGTATGTTGCCACCAGCAGAGAACAAAGTACATAGCCATTGGTAGTCTAATCATCATCTAATCCTTTTTAAAGCCATCCAAGTTGCTACCTATCTCTAAATTTTGGGGGAGCAAATTCCATAGTTTTAACAGTGCACTTTTGCCTGCCCTGAATTTTTCAACATTCAGCTTCACTGGATGGCTTCCATCTAGTATTATGAAAGAAGTAGAAAAACTTCCCACCCACTTTTTCTGCAGTATGCATAATCTTATACGCCTCTATCATGTCCCTTACTCATCTTTTGTTCTAAATTAAAGAGCTCCAAATGTTGTAACATTTCCTCATAGGGAAGTTGTGCAAACTCCTTGATCATTTTTGTTGCCCTGTTTTGAACGGCTTCCATCTCTGTGATATCCTTTTTGAAGTGAGGTGGTCAGACCTGTAAACCTGTAGGATTTATTCTGAACTAATTGATTGAAGTGTTGAGCAAAGACTCAGGTCCTTTGGGGGCTGGTGTCCTATAGCTCCCCCTCCCTGCTTTGAAAGTGTGTGTTTAAATGTCTCCAGCTCAGCTGGTTGTCTTTCACAGCTCTTCTTGGCGCTCTCCCATCTGTCAAGTCATAGATGGGTAAGCAGGAGCCTGTCAAGAAATGGCCTTGCTTAGACATGCCAAGATCTTACTCTCAGCAGGCATAAAAAGAAAATTCCCAAAACATCTTCTATAGTGGAATGACCTTTTAAAAAAACATGAAAAACATGCTTGACTGCATCTTTTTTGAACATCTTAATTAATGAGACTGAATTTTACAATATATCAGAAAAGGTATTGGGAAAGCGCCTTTTGTTCCTGAAACAAATGTGTGAAATTAAGTGCATGGACCACTTCACACATTGCATTCATTGGAGTATCCTTACAAGATCTTACGTACATACATGTAAAGTGGGAATGTGGTCCCATCTTGGATGTTGTACAGTGTTAGGATGGAGCTATAGACAGCTGTTAAGAGGGGAGCCAGGAAGAGTTGCGCCAAGATAGCCTGACACCAAGCCAGGAAAATTTGGCTTAAATTTGGCTTATCCCCATGCCTGAGAATACCTCACTTCCATGAAGATTCTCCAAGTTGCATTTCTGTAATATGGGATAAGCACACACATTTTGGTATGTTATTTTCGCTAACATATACATTTTATAGCACATACACAGACACCCCCAGTATATGCATTTTACTTGGCTAGAAAGCTGCATTGGAATATATAGAGAAGTGCAATTTTTGAAGCAAAACTGTTTTGGTCCTCATATTGTTTTGGAAAGTGCAAATTAGATTTTGCCTTTAGATGCAAACTGAAATGAATTTCTTCCTCATCCCCACTCATCACTGAGTGACCATAAAATGGAAGCAAATATATCTGCATCTCTAGCAATTTATCAAGGAGCAGAGAAACTGGATGTCTTATGCAACATCCTATTGTATTCTCGATTTGAGCTTTCTCCCCACCTTTTTTTGGTTATAGAAAAGATGTGAAATGACCCCCGTGCTTCACTTACAAAGGACGTCTGTAGTTATTCATTCTCTTGCTGTATGTCCATTCTTTCTGCAACAGCACAGATGCTCCCAAACTGAGCTGCTCATTGCTGCTGTTTCTTTATTTTTGTCCAAAACGAAATCCGCAAGAAGCTCTTGGGTGTGTTTTCCAAATCGGAAAGCCCCAAATTAGTTAAGGAGGACAACAGTGAATTACTTTGGTGTTAGTGCTTTATGCAAGATGCGGCCTTTGCTTCTGCAGGGTGTCGGGGGGGGGGGGGATGGAGTTCATGGCATGTTTCTGTCAGGGTTCTCTCAGGCCTTTTTTTAAATCATTTTACTTTTGAAAGGGGTGGTTTTCACATTACTTTTAGGGGCGGCAAAAATGAATGGGGGGGGGGAGCTATAGTCCCTCCAAGGAGGGGAAGATGATGGAAAACCCTCTTTCTGATTTGAAGACAAGGGTTAGGGGTGTTTTGTTTCTTTAGTATGCAGTGGACAAAAATTGTGGAGTTGAAAAACATGGTTTGCAGCTGGAAAGCTAACAACATGCATTCTGAACAGTGGGGTGAAATTAGACACATTAAGTGTATGTGTTTATTAAGCGCATAAATGACAGGCAATGTCAGGGATAGCATGTACACCAGGGGTCAGCAATTTTTTTTAGCAGTGGGCCAGTCCACTGTCCCTCAGACCTTGTGGCAGGCCAGAGAAGGGGCACTGGGGGGGGGGGGAGCTGGAAGAAGAGGCAAGTCCTCTGCAGCCCCCAGCCCTAGCCGCTGCGCTTACCTTCCCAGGAGCTGCCACAGCACCACCACTACCACTGCTGCTGCTTCTCATGGGTAGGCAGAGCGAGCTCATCTGCTCCACTCTCTGGCCCACAGGAGCACCAGGGCGGCAAGGGGAGGAAGAGGCTGAGCTGTGGTGGCTCTGCCGGCGGCGGGAGGAAGAGGCCGAGTGGTGACGGAAGAAGAGGCCGAGCGTTAGCGGCTTTGCCAGTGACGGGAAGAAGAGGCCGAGCACTCAAACGCCGCACCTGGTTTACCTCATCGCAGCATGGGGATGTCTCTGCCAATCAAACGCCGCTGAGGTAAACCATGTGCGGCGTTTGAGTGGCAGAGCCGCCGGCTGCTCAGCCTCTTCCTCCCGTCGCCATCGCCGGGAGTCTCTGCTTCACGGTGTGGGCCGGATTTAGGACCCAGGTGGGCCTGATCCGACCCAGGGGCCGTAGTTTGCCAACTCCTGATGTACACAAATTATGCAAGGGTAGAATGATTTCAGTTTGTACACTTAAGACAGACTGCCCCAACCATACTAAAACATCATACTTCTTTTAAGACCAGGACCTCATCTTCCTAATCTCTAGGCAGGTAATGCTTCATCACATCCTTGTAAATACAACAATCCTGCAACTTACGTGCTTTATGTTGCAGGCTTACTATACTCTTAAAGTGCTCCTTTTTCTTTCTCCTCTTCCTCCCCCCTTCCTCTTCTGCTTCTTCTTGGCACCTGATAGTTTCTGAACTGAGAGAGTTCCAGAAATGAATCATTATTTATATAGTAGATAATAGCTGCTTGCTCCTATGCAGAAACCACCACTGACACAGGTTGAAAAGCAAGGAGAAAGCATGCTTGAGGCTGCCATTTCTAATCACAGGACCTAAAGCTATGTTCCCTCCACTGTTCTCCTCGGCCAAGATGTAAAAAGAGATAAATCGGCTTAATTTTTGAATCTTTTCCCTTCCACTTTTGGGGGACTTCTTCGCTGTTGTATCCTTCCTTTGCTTGCAGTGTGATTCAACACTGGCAGAATTAATAACACCTGCTAATAGCATCTCTGTGGGATTGTGTACATGTTAATTGTTTTAAAATGATTTTCCTCCTTTGCTCATCAGAGTGTTAATTTTACACTCTGCTCCCCTGATTTCTAATTAGCAGTTGTTTCACAACATCATGGTCCTCGTAAACAGTAAGCAACATTTTTTGCAAGTGCTTCCTTTCTGTTAATCAATTTAATATTCATAAGATATATCTTTCAATTATAATATTCATAATTGTTCCCATCTCATAGCTGTTCTCCAGTTGTCATTCTCCCTTGTGTCTGATCTTGCAAGTCAGACCATATGTTCTTAAACTTCCCACACCAACTTTCTTCTTTATGATGTTAAACTACAAAAAGAAAGCTATGGTGTACTGTATGACAAATCCAATGCACATTTTTGCACAAGTAAATTTTCATTCAGCAGAGGTAGGGACAACAGCTTTACAGCCCATTCTTTTGCAGGCTTTCTCAAAAGTAAATCCTATCCCTTCGGTGCCACTTACTTTTAAGTTTGTATATATAGCATTGCAGCCTTAGATTCCGACAGCACAATTCGAAAGATGAATAATAGAATTGTAGAGTAGGAAGGGGTTCCAAGGGCCCTGCAATCCAACCCCCCAAAAGGAAGGAATCTCCACTTAAGCATCCCTGGCAGATTGCCACCCAACTTAGCTTAATTCTCACTTTGTTCATTAGAGTTTACTTCCTAGTAAGTGTGTTTTGAAACTGCAGCTTTAGGATTACATAACCTCAAACTGTGTTTAGCAGAGAAAACGGAATGTGATTAGTAGCTTGCCTTTAGCCTGGCCTTTTCTCTAGCTGACTGATGTTGCCATGATGTCTTTACTTCAGTTGTTCCTTCCAATAATTAGTAATGGTACTGCTAGTATCCACAACTGCTGCATGAAAGGAGGCTGAGTTTTAAACATGTTTTCTTAAATGTTATTCACTTATGTCTTAAACTCATCAAGTTTTGATTTTCGATCATATTTCTAGGGTAACTTCATTGTACTGTCGTTTCTGTAATCTCCACAGAGGGTTCCGTCAAGACTTAATCACTACTATTTCCCTTGATCGGACTGCCTGTGTGCATTTCATGCTGAGAAAGATGTACTCATTGTCCTGTGCTCCCTTGGTAATGCTCAAGGGATATATTTTAAAAGGGCATTCTGTCCACTTGTGGGCTGCTTAGCCCAATCAAAATGCAGAGACTGTAATCTCAGGCTAGTTATACTGGAATAGCATGTCCTGGCTGTAGCAATGAAGTATTCCATCTCTTGCTGTCTTGGACTAAATGTGTCCATTCACATGCTATTTTATTTTTCTCTGTGAAACTGTGAACACTTGCAAGGGAAAACAGTTTTGTTTACGCTGTCACTTCCCAGTCGCCTCTAAGGTGGCTTGCAACTAGGAATGAGGTTCAATTCAATTCAATTTTCATCTAAAGGTGAATGTATTTAAATGTACACTTCCCAAAACAATACAAGAACTGAAACATAGTCATTCTTTGCACTTCTCCAAATATTGCAGTGCAGTTCTCCAGCCAAGTAATGTGTACAAAAATACATATACTCGGAGTAAAGTGTGCATGTGTCTATGTATATATTTGTGAAAATAACATACAAAAGTGCACTACATTAGAGGAAATTGCTTTAGAAAAACATGTATATTGCGGAAAATGCATACAAAAAGGTGTCTATTGAGAGAAATTCACACAAAAATTCTGATGATCACAACACATACGCAGGAAGCTGCCTTATCCCAAACCAAATCACTGTTTCACTTTGGGCGGTATTGTCCACATTGACTGGCCATGATTCTTCCCAGCCTTATGCAGAGGTACCAGTTAATGGAACCTGGGACTTTTTGCATAGAAAGCCTGTGTTCTGCCGCTGACCTGTGGACACATCCAAAAAAACACTATGGTTCCTTGATAGTCATTCAAGGAACATAGGAAATAATATTGTCAGACACATTGGCACATTTAGCTCACTACTACCCAAACAGACTTTCAGTTGGTTTCCAAAGTTTCAGACATCAGATGGAATTGCTCAGTTGGTAGAGCATGAGACTCTTAATCTCAGAGTTGTGGGTTCGAACCCCACATTTGGCAAGAGATTCCTGCATTACAGGAGGTTGGACTAGATGACCCTTCCAACTCTACAATTGATTCCTCCCATGCCCTATCTGGAAATGATAGGGATTGAACCTGGGACCTTTTGTATGCAAAGCATGTGATCTTATCCCTGAGCTTAAGCCACCCTACCACAGTGGCTATCTGTTGTTTTGTGCATCTGGGGAAAAGTTTTAAAATTGCACTCCATGTTGTGTATTAAAAGTGCAATATGCATTATTTAATAATAGTTTCTGTGGCTGCTTGAAATGCCAGTTTGTCTGTAACTTGCCACCTCTTCGCATTGTAATATGAACTGCACTTATAAATACTTTTGTGTTGTTTCAAGGAGTTTTGCAAGGCAACCTGATGTAGGAAAAGTCCTGTTGTTTGTAAATGCAGAGCTGGTATCTGCTTCTTCCTTCTCCCTGCTAGCCACAAAATAGATTTCTCCCCCTGCGTTCAGCACATTTCCTTCTTGTGTGCTGGTGGTGCTTTCTAAGAATCCTTGGGTATTTTACGTGAAATGATTGAGTACATTAGTGCAGACTCCTGGGGGTGGGGGGGAGTCCTGCATTTCCTGTCATTGCAGTCTACATTTCTTCCTTGGCCAAATCACTTGCTGAAATTGAATGAGGCACTGAGGCTTTTGGATGCCATATGTGCAACCAGGTTTGACTGCTTGCGATGAGTAATGGGCTGTAGTCGTTGCTTTGACAAATAGCAAAGAAAAGTTGGCTTTGAAGTTTAGACTTGTCGGAGTTGGAGGAGAGCTGCTACTCAGGACACAAGTACATTCAAGATCTAGATCTAGCAGCTAGAGGTTGCAACTTTAATAGCTTAAAGATGTACCTGATTTAATTGGAATTTTTGAATATATTTAATTTTTTTAATACAAATACTTATAAAAGCTGCAGAATGCGGTCATTCTCCCTTCTCATACACAGAAGGGGATGAGAGACTGTGATTGGCCTGAGGTCACCTAGTGAGCTTCATTGTTGGTCTTCTATGTCCTCATCTGACACTCCAACCACTGTACCACCAGCAGCTCTCTTCTAAGATGCTGCTTGCTCAGGCCAGTGTGGCATCTTCTGAAAAAAAAGTACACATTAGGCTTCAGTAGTCTTGCTTTTACACCTATCCAAATTTAGTTGAAGGATTAGTCAGCTAGAACTTCATCAATTCAATTATTTAATCAGATTGTAGCCATATTAAAGAATATATAAGGAAAGCCCTGCTGGACCAGAATAAAAGTCCATCTAGTCTAGCACCCTCTTTTCCACAGTGACTAATCAAAAGCCTCTAGGAACTCTCAAGCAGGGAATGAAGGCAACATTCCTTCCCTTCTATTGCCTCTTATCTGTTGGTATTCAAAGGTGAATTGCCCCTGGATTGTGAAGTTCTGTTTTAGCTATCCTGGCCAAAATAGACCTCTCTCCTCCATGACGCTTCAGGTTGCGTTTTTTCGGTTTACGGATGCGCCGAAACCTGGAAGTACCGGAAGGGGTTCCTTCCGGGTTTCGGCGGTCGTGCATGTGCAGAAGCGCTAAATCGCACTTTGTGCATGCACAGAAGCACCAAATTGCAACCCGTGCATGCGCAAACATGCCGCTGCAGGTTGCAAACGCTGCAGGTTGCAAACGTGCTTCCCACACAGATCACGTTCACAACCCAAGCGTCCACTGTACCAAGAACAAACTTAGTTGGTCTCTAAGGTGCTACTGTACAATTTATTATTATTATTTTATATTTCGATTGTGTCAGACCAACATGGCTACCTACCTGAATCTATTAAAAAGGAGTTAATGATAAGAAGACTACTGATCTAAGGGCTGTTGTCTGGGGCAGGAAGGGAGCTAAGAGGAGCTCTCAGCATCCAGTCAACATTTTGTCATAAATCCCCTTAATTTTAATGAAACTTGCTGTTTAGTTGGCAGCTTTAATGGCTGCCAAGCCAGAAAACATTTTAACACTGGACCTTTGTTAACCTTCTTAATGGGCTCCAGTTCTGCGAAGGCCTTTAAGCTGTTGGTGCATAAATATTAGACTACACTCCATTTGTTATGCAAATCACTTTGCCAAAGCAGTTCAGCTGCCTGCCATTCAATGAATATTAATGAGAGGCTCAAACTTGGAACTATTTCTTGTGGGTTTTGTCTTTCAGGAAATAAGAACAGAAGCAATTGCCAGACCTCTGGAGATAAATGAGACTGAAAAGGTGATGAGAGTTGCCATCAAAGACATTTTGGTAAGGATGGTGGTCTTTTAAAAAAAAATGTTTTATTCTGTGGCTTTATTATGAATCGGTTATCTTGTTCAATACTATCTTACTCTATTTTCAAGTTCTTTTTTTTTATTCCTGAAACTTCTTTAGATTCTGTGTTCCACAGATCAGAACCTATTGCAGATGTGTGTCTTGGAGGGTGTTTTGGAGCAGGGAAGGAGTGCATCAGCCTCTCCATACCTGCTTCTTCCATTTCATCCTTCCTTCCCACAGTTTCCCCTTTAAAATGTTTTTAAATCTGCTAGAGTCTGTTACATGCATTTGTATGTAATGTGTGGTTAGGTAAAGGTAAAGGGACCCCTGACCATTAGGTCCAGTCATGGACGACTCTGGGATTGCAGCGCTCATCTCGCTTTACTGGTTGAGGGAGCTGGCGTACAGCATCTGGGTCATGTGGCCAGCATGAATAAGCCGCTTCTGGCAAACCAGAGCAGCACACGGAAACACCGTTTACCTTCCCACCGGAGTGGTACCTATTTATCTACTTGCACTTTGACTGCTAGGTTGGCAGGAGCAGGGACTGAGCAACGGGAGCTTACCCCGTCGCGGGGATTCGAACCGCCGACCTTCTGATCGGCAAGCCCTAGACTCTGTGGTTTAACCCACAGCGCCACCCACATCCCACGTGTGGTTAGCCCCCAGTAATCTTTGCAACATCCCTGTGAAAATAGGCTAGCATATTCTTCTACCTATATTTTACAGGTGTTGACCTTTGGCTGAATGACAATAGCTTGCCTAAAGCCACCTAGTGGACTATACATGTATAACTAGGAATAGAGGGCCCGTTTCATGACTATAACTTGAAATATATTGTAATTAAAATTTGATATGTACATCAGAAGAGCTCTGCTGGATCAGGCCAGTGACCCACCTAGTGTAGCATCCAGTTCTCACAGTGGTCCACTAGGTGCCTGTGGGAAACCTGCAAACTGGACCTGAGCAGAACAGCACTGCTCTCTCTCTCTCTCTCTCTCTCTGTTCTTCCACCACACACACACACACACACACACACACCCCGCCATAAAGCACAGTTTCAAGAAACCACTCTGGCCCCATTTTTCAGAGTTCCCTGGGAAGAGGGATTGGCTGTTAAACCACTCTGGTTTAATTATAGCTCTGTGCAGACAATGGGGTCTCCAAACAACTCTCAGCACTCTTAACAGCTACAGTCCTCAGGATTCTTTAGGGGACGTCGTAACTGCTTGAAGTGGTATGATACTGCTTCAAATGCGTAGTGCAGATGGGACCCTGCTTTCATAGCTGCCTGAACTAGTGAGTCCAATCAATAGTAGCCATCTGCTAGAGCAATCCCAATTGGTGCTTAAATGTCAAAATAGTCCTTCTTTGCCAATTAATAATTCTGAAAGAGCAAGGTTTTCAAGGTCATCAGTACTTTGATTCTGTGCAGCACATTTTTGTATTTCCTTTTTCCCCTTCCCTCCCTGTTTTGATTTCCTTTCATCCTTTTGATTGCATTTGGGTTTGTGTGGAGAGAAATGGCTATAAGTGAGGCTTTTTAACAAGGCCCAAGCGGTCTGCATGTTCCCTTACACGCAGCACTTCTGAATGAAGAGTTATCCTAAGCAGAGGATTAAAACCTGCAAACAGTTGTTCCTTCGCTTTTGTATTTGCAGACAGCACTCCCCTGATGTTTCCTATTTTCCTTCTGAGGTATCCACCAGGGAGCTCTTGCTTCTTTGTATGTTTGGCAGAAAGCACATTATTAATCTGATAACAGGGTTGCACTTGGACAATGATGTCAATTTAATGTAAAAGTAATTATAAAATTTCCTTAAGCATTTTTGTTGATAGTACTGGGGTACAACTATGCAGCGGTGAGATCAGGTTCCCTACAGCTCGTTGGTTAAACAAAAATAAAGCTGAATGGTTAGTACCGCTGTGTTTTAGCAGCTGCATCAGTATAAAGTAGCTGGTGCATTGTTAAAAGGGGAGTTTTTCCCATGTTGGGATCATTTAGGACCCAGGTATCTTGGATTTGTACCATCAACAATTTGCCTTGCTCACTTTAATGGGGGTCTAATTGATCCCAGCGGCCTCCACCTCAGATTAAAAATGCATGCAGAGAATCAGGAGTTTGAGACAGAACCATCAAGCCTGTTTACGGTACATAAAGCATGAATTAGTACAGATAACAGAAAGAACTTGGGTCTGGGTATTCTCTTTGATTATAAAAGTCCTGGCTGCACAGCAGGTTTCCGAATCATGGTGTTACTAGTTGCCCAGCTTTTAGGGATGGAACAGGGGTGAGGAACCTCCCAGATGTTGCTGGCCTCCAGTTCCCACTATCCCCAGCCTGCATAGCAAGTGTGCGGGAATGATGGGGTTGTCGTCCAAAAACATCAGGAGGGCAACAAGTCCCCCATCCCTGGTGCAAAGACTCCAAACCAGGTGTCAGCCTGCACTCGAAAACAGGCATCAAGAGAGTCACAAGCAGATAAGGACCTGGTATGAAACAGGTGCATGATTGGATAGCCATATGATTCTGGGAAGCTCACAAGGAAGGGATGAAGGTTGCAGCACTCCCTATTAATTGCCTCCAGCATTTGGTATTCAGAAGTATACTGCCTCTGAACATATGAAGGTTATGTTTTGCCATCATTGCTAATATGCTTAGAACCAAAGAGCTGTGGAATGTTTATTTGTGTGCCGTTCGAAGCAAGCAGAAGTGGACTCTGCCTTCCTCCTAAATGGGACTGGTCCTACTCTGAAATATTCCACATCCAAGTCTGGCATGGTCCTTTGAATCATCCTGGCTATCACTTCTAGATTCTTAAGGCATTTGTGCGCTAGCCCAAACTTTTCTCAAAATTACTCATCCTTATCCTAGTAAGTTCTTGTCCTGTTTGTGAGTTGTATCACGCTCTCTCTCTCACACACACACACACACACACACACACACACACACACACACAAAACCCAAAAACAAAAACCCTCCAGCATGACTTGGAAAAAGTCAGAAGAGCAGATGCATAAAATTGCCCCTCCTCATGACAAGAAAAATGAGAACAAATGGAATAAACTATGCAAATGGTTCCTGTTCTCATTGTTTATATGCCCTTATATTGGTGCAGAATGTGTGCTGCTTTGATGTATAATGTCCCCTGCCTCAAAACTCAGAGAGCCACTGCCAATCAGTGTAGACATTATTGGGCCAGAATGACCAATGGTCTGACTCAGTATAAGGTAGCTTCCTAGGTGATATGCATGTTTTTCCACCCCCACCCCTATCTCACTGCTGTATTTCATGTTCACAACAATTCTATGAGGTAGGTGAAGAGAAGGAGAGTAGCTGTGACTTACCCAGTGAGCTTAGTGGCTGAATGGAGATTTGAACACGGATCTCCCTGGTCCTTGTCCAGTGGTTCTTTAGCACACACAGCCATAAATATAACCATCAGAAAATGTGGCCAGAACAGAGCTAGGAACTAAAAATGTCATCTGGTGATTATGCCAGCAACTGTCACTCATCTTTGCAGTATCTCTTTTAGGAGCAGGTCCAGAAAACCAAAGACATGCTAAGCAACGTGGCATCAGATGAAACCAGTTTGGAGGCCAAGATTGAAAAGAGGAAATTGGAGCTGGAAAGAAACCGCAAGCGGTTACAGACCCTTCAGAGTGTTCGGTAACTACTGGCGTACTGTTTGTCCCATGAGAAATGAATATGCAGAGTGTTAATGTGCATGCTTAATGCCTAGTGCAGTGGAGAGTGAAGAGCCTGCAATGAGCCTAAGAAACTCTCTTGTCCAAGAAGTGCTATAAGTATTGAGGCCCCAAACACACAAGCAGAGGCTCTTACTTGTAAGTAAGAAACAGATATTTATTCAGGCAAGCAGTGGAACAGGGTCAGCAGCAGACACAGGGTGCAAGAGGCACGATTCAGGAGCAGTGCAAGAAGTTCAAAAGCGACAAAGATGTCTCGACAAGTTTCCATGTCCTTCCCACAAAGTTTTTAAAGAAGAGCCGTGGTGCACTCACTCTCAAGATTCTTTTGCCTTGTGGGAATGTTGGCATTGCAAATGCACATTCCGTCAGAGTAGGTGGGTTCTGCTCCCATGTGGTTCTAGGCAACAAGACTGCACCCTGCTGTTCAGGCTCTTGTTCAGTCACTGCTGCCTCCTCTTTCGCTTCCTTCCCTTGGCTGATCAGAGCTTTTTCCATCTTCCACTGAGGCTCTCTGTTCTAAGGGAAGGTCAGTGGGGAAAGCCAGCATCCCTGCTCTCGCATCCAAAGTGGCTGATGTTTGGGCAGAAAGAGGAGATCTACTCCAGCCCAGTTTTCCCCCATTCAGTCCTCTCCTCTGCTTCCTCCTCCTTCTCCTGCATTAGAGCCTGCCAATCCAAGGTCATTCCTGACAGCACACTCTGCAGTAGAATTACTTGCTACCTGCTAATCTACACTCTCTAATTGCAATTATGTAATTATCCATTTTTCCAGTCATTTGACCTTTTGAAAACTGCTCAACATTTTCCTACTCTGAGCATCACTTGATTATTGTGTTTTAAAAAATGATTTGTTTTAAAAATGCACAAAAACAAAGTTGTTAAAATGAGATTGAATCTGTGACATTTGACTCTTTGTTTTTAAAAGAAATGGGTTCATATTGGAGAGGTCAGTCTGTAGTGACCATATAGCTGATTTTAGTTTTTTAAAAATTGTGACCCTGCATGGCATATCCCAGATGCATATATAAGAGTGAAAAATCATAAAGAATGGGGGAAAGGTGTTTGTTTTTGCTTGGTGCCTTTTTTCTGGGACTTTGAGTATTTGTGTGCTTTTGTGTTTTTGACTGTGACTTCATCAAATGCAGCTGCAGACTCATGGGCTAGATATTTAAATCATAAAATGAAAGCTGGTTTCTAATGTGTTATAGTCAAGGATCTGTGGGACTTTATACAGGCCAATAAGCCTTTCCTATCAGGCTTCTTTGAACTATGGATCATTAAAAGACAAGTGAGCCAGTTTCTCCTTTGAAAGTTTTATGCATGTTAGGATACCTTGAAGATTGCCTGCTCTCATACCATCCTGCCTACTCCTAAGAACAGAAGGAGAGAACCTTCTCCTTGGCCCACTTAGGATGGAATCACAGCTGGGTGAGACAAGAGAGCAGGCCTATTTAGTGGTTGTACTCAGATTCTCTCACTGTCTGCCCTCTCCTGCTTTGACCAGATTTATTAGCTTTACCATACATGCAACATCCCAGAGGTTAGCTAGCCAAGAATCTACAGAGGGAAGGGTGATACTGTTCCAGTTCTGCCAGATTATCATTCTGGCTGCAGTTAACAAATAAGCTGTCATTTCTAAATCATCTTCTGGTATACTGCCCTTTAGATAAGGAAATAATATTACCTTTGGATCTCTTGGGACATCATAACCTAGAAGTTTTTATTTCTGATAATACTAGATTCCAAAATATCTGGATTTTTGTATATTACCACATAATGTGGAATATATTTGCCTCAAGTGTTTTACACATCCAACAATCACCTGTAGTCTCTGGGTTTATTTTGTTCAATCTCACTGGAGCCAAAAATCAATGAATTTATAATATATTTTTAAAAAATTAAGTGAAGCAAGATTCTTTTTTTCCAAATCCATACTCATTTATCTTCTAGAATTATTATCAGCATGCTTTGTTGCCACTTAACTAGATATTTATGCCCAGATGGTTCAAAAGCAATCAAATCTTACTTAGGACTCCCTTGACATAGTTTTCAGATGTAATTAGGACCTTAAATTTTGTTGGCTCTCTTAATGAACCATGAATCCATAATAATGGATTAACTGTATTTTTTCTTGGAAGATATTGGGAAAAGAGTAGTTGAGCATATTCTAGAATTGGTTTAACCTGATAGAATGTTTTAAATGTTCCTAGAAAATATTTGGGAGCTGGATGGAAGGTAAGGTAGTGCTTGAAATCCCTCAGTTCATCACACAGCTAAAAAAACAAAACTCACAGATTCTCCCATGTTCCTTTTTTCTTGTGTCCCCATCAGCCCAGCTTTTATGGATGAATATGAGAAGATTGAGGAGGAACTGCAGAAACAATATAGCTGTTACCTGGAAAAATTCCGTAACCTTACATATCTGGAACAGCAACTGGATGACCAGCACCGAATGGAGCAGGAGAGATTTGAGGTGAGGGTTCTCAAATATTACATGAACTCCTTTAGTCTCTATTTCTACCGCACATGCTTCTGTATGCATTTCTGCAGTTTTGTCTGTATTTATCCTCAAGTGTGCACCAACCCAGGTTCCAATACAGGCTTGCTTTCTTGTTTTCTGTCACTATTTTGGGGGCTTGACCCATTTGCTTATGGTAGAATCCGACTGCTGTTACCCATCTGCCCAGGGTTGCTCTTTTTGAAAGGAGGTGTATAAAGACCAAGAAAAATAAAACATAATTATAAATAAATAAATAAATAAATTTAAAACTCTGGGTGAAGACGGATGTAATTTTAAAAAGTTAAGTGCGTTGTTCAGTCATGCGCTGAGCACAGTTTCCTCCTGCCTATATAATTTGCATGAAAGGTATACATACTAGTTGAGTCATCTTGCTTCCTTGCTTCAGATGGTCTGCCCAGTATGGTCTGCCACATGTATTTTGATTGACTTGTCTGTCATTTATTTATTTATTTTATTTTAATAATAACTTCAAACATTGGTTTTAAAATTTCAGAAATGCTCGGGGGACACAAGTGTGTGTGTGGTTATAATGGGTTAATGACTTTGTATGCATGAGCCAATAGGCACTGTTCACAGGTAGCTCTTCCCCATTCAGGGTCTGCAACATTGAAAACCTGCCCATTGACAGGTGTTGTTTTTAAGTAGTGTGTCATAACAAAAGAAGAACCATGGACTTCAAAAATCCTCGCCTGTCTCACCCCACTTTCTGAACCACTGCAGATTTATGATTTAGTGCTGTACACACAGTTCTAAAAGGGCTGTTTCTCTCTTCCTTTCCTCTTCTTCCTGACTGTCCTTTCATCACGTTTGCCAGGACAATTTGGTGTCAGATTAGCCCTGCCCCTTTGGAATATGTGCCGCTTGCTGGGAGTCAAAGAAAAATAGGACTTGAAATCATAAATAATTGAATTCCAATCTTTGCAACACACACTCACCTAAACAATCAGATGGCTCATTGATCTTTGTATACTGATTTGCCTTTGTTCCAGTTAATATGTCTTTTGCAATTATTGTGCAGAGGAAATGGTATGCTTTGTGCCCCCTTTTTCAGAATTTCACTCAACAGCATGCTAAGACAATGGCAATGACTACCATATTTTTCGCTCTATAAGACGCACCAGACCACAAGACGCACCTAGTTTTTGGAGGAGGAAAACAAGAAAAAAATATATTCTGAATCTCAGAAGCCAGAACAGCAAGAGGGATCACTGCGCAGTGAAAGCAGCAATCCCTCTTGCTGTTCTGGCTTCTGTGATAGCTGTGCAGCCTGCATTCGCTCCATAAGACGCACACACATTTCCCCTTACTTTTTAGGAGGGAAAAAGTGAGTCTTATAGAGCAAAAAATACGGTATGTGGTTAGGTTAATCTGCTTCCCTGGGTTCCTTGGGTATTGAGGAATGAGCTGGTGGACAAATGAATATTTATCAAGTGAAACTGTGTTCCAGCCTAAAGAGCATCATTGAGTAATTGGCCTGTAATCTCTGGAACACTTGGCAGATGCAGTGGCTTGTGTTCTCTGCTGTTGTTTCACAACTAATGACATTGGGTAGGTTGCGTTTTATAATTGGAAAAGTGATTTAAAGACTGAAGAAAGGTTTTCACATTTTAATTAGTGCAGCACTGTGGATGCCATGTGGCAGTCTCTTAAAACTCCCCCCTCTTTGCCACATCCCCAAAAGACGGAAGGCCTACAAGTCTATGTAATATAGCAGATCTTTGTCCTCAAGATTCCTGCTGTTATACAAGCACTAGCATAGTCCTTGGAGGGAAATATGCATGTCTAACCACGTTGTTGTTGTTAAGAAAAACAAGAATAAAAACAACCTAAAATACAACAAAGGACGCAGCTGGCGCTGTGGTCTAAAACACTGAGCCTCTTGGGTTTGCCGATCAGAAGGTTGGCAGTTCGAAACCCCGCAACAGGGTGAGCTCCCGTTGCTCAGTCCCAGCTCCTGCCAACCTATCAGTTCAAAAGCACAAAAAGTGCAAGTAGAGAAATACATACCGCTCCTGCGGGAAGGTAAACAGCGTTTCCATGCATCTCTCTGGTTTTGGTGTTCCGTTGCACCAGAAGCAGCTTATTCACGCTGGCCACATGACCCGGAAAACTGTCTGCGGACAAAGGCCGGCTCCCTCGGCCTGTAAAGCGAGATGAGCGCCACAACCCCAGAGTCGTCTGCAACTGGACTTAACTGTCAGGGATCCTTTACCTTTTTACCTTTAAAATACAGCAATATGCATAAAAGTGCAAATCCAACTCAGTGCCACTCCACTAAAAATATGCAGAGAATTAAAATCCAAAGGCCTGGCTGAATAAAAGCAGATAGTGAAGGAGCCCGGCGTGCCTCCCTGGGGAGAGCATTTCACAACTGGGGAGCCACCACTCTGACATCCCATTCTCTTTTCGCTACCTTCCTCACACAGAGAGAGAAGGGCATCAGATGAAGAACACAGGGTAGTGCTGTGCTACTGTATCCCTTGAGTGGAAGTGGCAGCCTAGCTTGCCCAGTAGTAGTAAGCCTATCTCTAATAGCTATCTTGGGCCATGGAGCCAAAACAGGGTTAATGAAAATGAGGGTAGTATCTGTATGCTTGGGTGAAGCAAGAAGTAGGTAGAAGTACAAAAAGAAAATATCTCATGAAAACTCAAAAAAGCAGTCTAAGGGAGACTGAGGATGCCCAGTAGCTTCAGGATGTTGAACATCACTTGTAAAAGAAAATCAGAATAATAAGGAATGCCTTGCTTTGGAGGGAGTAAGTGACTGGAAACCTGATTAGGAGCACTCCCTCCCCCCAGATCCCACTTGGTTCTCTGAATCTCCATTTCTGGTGGTGAGGTGGGGGCAGGACACAGGGTTTGCAAGGGGGAGGCTCTGTGGGTTTCCCATAAGCATTTGGCTGGACAGTTTTGGAAACAGGCTGCTGGGCCAGGAGACCTTTTGCTCTGGTCCAGCAGGACTCTTCTTACGCTCCTGGGGACAACAGAGGCCCAGAAATGCCAGTCATCTCCCGCATTTCCCTGAAGGCCCCTGACCATCTGCGATGCACGCCGAGCGCTGCCATTCTCTTTCAAGGAGGCAGCAGGAGCTGTAATTTAAATTTCCATGAAGCGCAATCAATCCTGAAATGATTAACTCTCCTTTGTGACGCTTCTATTGAGGAGAATTCATTGCAATTAAATTCTTGTGTACAAATTGTTCCTGCAGAAGCTTGGCTTGGGAAAGCTTGCGTGTGCTGCCTATTGGTATCTGAGTTACCATTCATTATGCAATCGTGACATATCTTAACTGCTGAGAAGAGTTTAAATCCCAGTTCGTCATTATGGTCTGCTAGTGAAGCATTCTGATATCAAAGCACCAGCTGGCCTGCGGTCAAGTTAACCGAGACAGAGGATGGGAAAGAAAAACTTGTTAAGCCATGCTACACTCGCAATTCTTTTTTATTGTGCTTGATTTTTGAGTGCTTTTATAAAGGTGGCCTCTTTCAGTCCTTGTTAAGGCTAACTGATGCTGTAGGTGTGAGCAGCCACCAGCACTGTCCCCTTAACACCATGTGAAGAGCTTCATTAACTACGGACCCTGAAATTTGGGGTCCCCTCCAAACCCCTGCTTTCAGTATAAATTACAGACGTACTTCAGAAGTCAAACAGAATCCATTCGACTTCTGAAAAGTTTGTAAACCAAGGTGCAGCTTCCAATTGCGCAGGTGCGCCTTAAACAATAGCAGAATATACAAGAGTAAATTGTGATATTCCTTGCCGGTAAAAAATTTTTTTATAAGGCTATGAGAGGCCCCAGCTGCTCTAGTAATTTCTTCATCTGACATAATTTGATAAACTATGTACACTGATCATGGCGTTCACACCATGGACACATCCACATATTTACATAAAGACCATGCATGGAAACCAACACACCAAATAAACTAATACAACAGAACTGTAATATGCCAGGAGAGTAGCAAATGAGTTTTTATTGAATCATTACAATTTGTACTTTCCCTAGGTCCAGAGAGAGAAGTAAGCAAATAAATATGAGAGCAGTTGAGGCAATTTCTATTACAATATAGGCACGGTTGAGTTAATTGGAGATGTCCCAGATTGGTGGCTTTGTTTTTTGGTCATTGAAAACGGGGGACTCATTGTTTGAAGAGTACTCTGTTAATACACCATGGTCTCTTGAGGGGCCTTTCTTTTCTTTTGCCCTATGTTGTCACTTTGTTTCTTCCTTCCTTAATCTCCCTCCCAGCCATAATTTTGAATTTCAGTCTCTTTGCTATTGATTGTGCATTGTGCTCAAGTGTGAAGATTTTGAGCTCCTGTTAGTAGGAAATTGGCATTTCCCCCTGGACATTGTGCTTATCTGCAAGCTGTTAGGACAAGATACCAGGCAGGATTAATGTCTCCTGCTCTGGAACTGCTGACATAAAGAAGGGACTGTTGAAACTTGAAGTTCCTGTTGATAGCATCATAAGGATGCTGCACAGTCAAGGACTCTTCTTGCGCCATTGTGCCCAGGACCTTAGGGAATGAAAGGCTGCAAGAAACACATAGGTTTAGAGCTGAGATGGGGAACCTGTGGTCCTCCAGAAGTTGCTGTAATAAAACTCCAGCATCCCTTCTGGGATAACATGCTGGCTAGGGTTGGCAGGCATTGGAGTCCAGCAATACTTGGAAGGTCACAGAGCTTCTGGCTCACCTGTCTTTCTGAATATAGCCTTGTGAAGATACCCAAGGCACACATCTTTGTTGCTGGGATTCAAGAACCCTTTGCCCATCCCTTCTTTTCGGTTACTGTGCTCCACCTAGCTCAGGATCTCAGCATTGATAACAGTTTTCATCACAATATTTTAACTGAAGTGTGTACCCCCTCCTTAGAAAGAGCAGACATTGTGACTTACGTAACATGAAAGGGTGGGAGGTCCAGTGTACAACATTATTAAGAATGAGGAATATAGACGCAGTTTAGACGAAAAATGCAATGCTTTATTTAAGAGCATAAGAAGAACCCCTGCTGGATCAGACCAAAAGGACCACCTAGGTCAGCATCCTATTCTCAAAATGGCCAGCCAGGTACCCAAGGGAAGCTTGGAAACAGGGCAGTTGGTATCAGATGCTCACTGGGTCAGCATTTTCATAATGAAACTGAAAATTCAGTGCAAAGCTGGAGAAGTGGGATTTGCTTCCCATTTTTCCCTCTTATCTACTGCCTCACAGGAACTACAGTGAGAGATATGGTGAGATTTGTCATCACTGGGATGGCAGTGTTCTGGGACGGAAGTCAGTGGCTCACATTCCTAAACTTGAAAAAGCAAATGTTAAGGAACAGGCCACTAAGCTTAGATAGATGTATCAGATTTGCCTCAAATTCTTCTTTGCTTAAAAATAAAATACTGGAGGGTGGGGGTGGAGAAAGGCTTTTAAAATGTTGCTGTCAGGTTCTGAACCAATTCTCTTAAGGTAACACCTAGTCTTCATATTTATTTAAAACATTTTTATTTTGCTCCTCAGCTGAGAAATGCTCCCAGAGAACTAACTGAGTCCTTCAGACATACAATCTAAGAAAAAATATGATGCAATAGGAGCAGACATTAGGGAGGGAAAAGGAGAAAAAGAAACATAGACACAAACACTTAATCTTGTAATGATCACTGAAATGAAACGATTTCAAGGAGATGAGGAGGCAAATGTTGCTGTTCTTTCAGCAAAGGGAAAGAAAATGCCCCTCAGTCCCGTCTCTCTCCCTCTGCTATGGCCTGATGGGACGGCTGTAATGACATATTGCAATAACCAACAGCAATATTACCAGAGCATGAATAATTGCGGGAAGGTTTTTCTCTCTGGTGGATATGGCCTGATGCCTGAGGCAGATGATGCAAATAGGTTCCAAATGTTGGAAAATATAAGAATTAAATGAGAACTTGCTGCTTTTTTTAATGTGCTCTCAAATCTGCTGCCTGAGGTGGGCTGCTTTACCTTGGCTAATGGTGAAGAGAGCTTGAAAATGGTTGCGCACCTGTGTTGGGAATTTCTCCAGTATGTTACAGAAGTTTCACTTTTTTCTGCCAGCTGCTTGTCAAAATTCATTTAGTTATATCTTTTAAAAAGTTGACAGGGTTGTTGACTACCAGATGAAGCAATCAGTCATGATGCTCATTAATTCATTCAAGAACACATGGGGGGGGGGGAGAAAGTTCAACTACAGGCTAGGAAATATCATTTTAAAATTAAAGACTGATTTGTAATGATTTTTTTATAGCGTAAGTCATGATCAGTCAGGGGACAGGATGCTGGTCAAGTGTTGAGCCAGTTGTCTTTCTAAAAGGCCCTTTGCTGGGCAGGGATTGTAGTTTGGTGACGGAACAACTGCTTGGCACAGAGGAGGAGGACCCAGGGTCAGTTTCTGGCTTCTCCAGCTAAAACAGCGTCACCCAACCTGGTGCCCTCCATATATTTTGGACTGCAACTCCCCATAAGTCATACATTTCCCTGTATCAGGAAAATTTTAATGTCTAACGTTTTGCAATTTTTATGTGCTGTAAGTAGCACAGAGTGGTGGTGGAAACCCAGTCAAATGGCTAGGGTATAAATAATAAAATTATTATTATTATTTTATTATTGTTGCTAGCAAAAAAGGTCCAGGGACATTTTCTTGGCAACTTAAAGTCATGTGTCATGTATGATTTGAGAAAACCCAGCTCCTCAGAAGCTACCTTTTACTAAGCCAAGCTGTTGATACATATAGCCAAGTATCCGGGGGGGGGGGGTCACATAGCTTCCCTGATGCCTTCTGAAAGGGTAGCTTTCTCTGACTTGTGAATATTGAGTTTGAAGTATTATTATTTATTTATTACATTTGTATACTGTCCTTTATTCAAAGATTACTGAGTGGTTCACAACAGAAAAATACAAAATAAAGCATACCAAATGCATAGTAAAACAAAACAAAAAAACCCATAAAAACCCTTCCACAAAGCCTGGAGGGAGGCTAGGAAAGGATATGTAGAAAACAGTCTACTGAGAAAAGATAAGATTTACATTTCTTGCTCCAAGAAATTTGCATTTCTTTTTTACTGCAGATTTATTAAAGAAAGCAAAAGCGCAATTGTCATCTCACATTCACAATAAAATAAACATCAATACGTCCATCTTAAGATACACATACAGATTCATAAATGCCCTCCAAATGTCAAAACAGATATCCAAAGGAAGTTGGTGTTTCAAGAAAGTGCATTCAACTGCAGCAAGGGCATTAAGGACTTTAAACTGTTGCATAATAGATGGTGAATATTTATCCTTCCACGCTCAAGGTATATATGTCTCTTAGCAACTGCAAGGGCTCATAAATTCCATTTTTGTTGTCCAGTTGTTAGTCCTTATTTTGCAGGAATATAACTTAAAGTACACAAACATCTGCAGATATTTTGCCAGTACAAAATGTATACAGACAGCAACTTCAGACCAAACAGGGCATTTCAGGGGAAGCCCACATCATATGCCTCAATGAGACATTTCTAGCATTACACCTCCAAAATGCATCTGGCTTAGACAACCCCTTCATACAGAGCTGCTGTGGAGTCCAGTATACCCAAAATAGGTTTTTTTGCTGAATCAGTCAAAAGAAACATGCCATATAGATTCTACAGCAGTTTTTACATCCAAGAATAGAGAAGAAGAAGAAGAGGAGGAGGAGGAGGAGTTTGGATTTGATATCCCGCCTTTCACTCCCTTTAAGGAGTCTCAAAGCGGCTAACATTCTCCTTTCCCTTCCTCCCCCACAACAAACACTCTGTGAGGTGAGTGGGGCTGAGAGACTTCAAGGAAGTGTGACTGGCCCAGGGTCACCCAGCAGCTGCATGTGGAGGAGCGGAGACGCGAACCTGGTTCCCCAGGATTACGAGACTACCGCTCTTAACCACTACACCACACTGGCTCTCAGGGAAGACTCAGGGAAGGGTAGAAAACTGGGATCCAAAGTCCTGCCGACAAGATAGAATTTGGAATAAAGGCAGTAAATGGTTTACATTCTAATTGTATTTTAATTCTGCCTATAGAAGTCAGATTGCTTTGTGGTAAGCAGAATGCTTTCAATGTGGATCTGAGCAGGTTGTGGATGTCCAAGGCAGCAGAGGCTTCACTGGGAATATCATTGGTTAAACAATGCTGTGCCTTTCAGAGCTTGTTTAGCAATAGATCATCAGCCTCCTGCTAACTGATGGCATGTTTTTCACAGCAACCTTCCATAGCAGCTGCTATTAGACTCTTTGGAAATAGCTTTGCAGACGCTCAGTTCCGTTCTGCTTCTAAGATCAATACCCTCCTTTTATAGCTTTTTACAAAATGATTGATTGCCTCTGGGTCCTGTACTCTCCCCACTCTGCCCCCAGGGGTGACATTTGGAAAACTATTAATTAGTATCTGTGACAATGGGAAATAAATGGATCCATTTAATATTGTGGTAGACAGGGCTCCCAAATGCTATGTCTAACACTTTCTCGCTGGAGACTCTCTCTGTCATGCTATCAGGCAATCTGTTGTGCCTATTGGAGCAGGAGTGAGATACAAGGAAATCATCTGAAGATTTGCAATCAGTTCAGTTCAGTTCAGAGCAACTGTAGCTAGTGGGCTAGTGTAACTAGATGGATTTCTTTTGGTGGCTTTAAAAGAAGATTAGACAAATTCACAGAGGCTGCTAACCATGATAGCTATGCTCTACCTCCACCTTCAGAGGCATTATGCATCTGGAAACCAGTTGCTGGGACTCACAAGTGGGGAGAGTGTTGTTTGGGTCCTGTTTGTGGGCTTCCTATGGGGGGGGCATCTGGTTGGCTACTGTGAAAACAGGAGGCTGGAATCGATGTGCTGCTGGCTTGATCCAGCAAGCCCTTCTTATGTTGTCATTCCAGGATTGCTTGCAGAGGCAATACCCATTAGATGCAAATTATAGAATTGCAGAGTTGGAAGGGACTTCAAGGGTCATCTAGTCCCACCCCCTGATAATGCAGAACATTCCTCCTCCCTTTCCTCTCTCTGTGGCAGGGGTCAGCCACTGGTAGCTGTCCAAGGTGAGATGTGCCAAGGGATGCCAAGAAATGTCCCAAAGCCAAGAAGATGGTGTGGCTTAGGCAAGGTCCTGGCCCCAAAGGGTACCTTTTGATAGCCCTTTCTGTCCAAGCTGGCCCAGTGGACAGGAAGGGTAGGCATATGAAGAGGTCTGCAGGATCAGGACAAAGACCCCTTTGGTAGATAGCATTCTGTTCCTACAGTGGCCAACTAGATGCCCATAGGAAGCCTTTGTGTCCTCCTTTCCTATGTTGACTTTCCTTTTTATTTTTGTTTGTTGCTTTAATTGTATCATACAATTCTAAAAGGAAACTTCTTTTTTTAAAAAACAAACTATTTATGAAAACAAACATAATAAATTATGTAATCCCTCCAATCTATTTTGATGAGTGGTGGTTTATAAATCATCTAACAAATAAATTGAGCCCTGGTGGGATCCTACGCAAACTGGCAGGAGAAGGGTCTCGTCCTGTTGGGTCTCTGCCTCCTTCCTGTTTGTCACCCAGTGAGAGAGAAGAGGTGGCGGGCACAGAGGAAGCAGGGGGGTGGCAGATCTTGCACTCCTGTTCTCATTCGTTAATGGCACATCTCCCCCACCCACCACACTCCCTCTGTATGTTGATGAGCTACCCTCAAGGTCCTGAACGGTGTTTGTGGGCTAGAGCTCACATAAGTTTGCTTCTCTTGACCATAGTTGGAATCAAGGAGTAAGCAATGTAAGAAAATGTGTTATGGTAAGAAACATGAGCCTATGTGCATCGCTCTGGAGCATGTATTCTACCTTAGGCAGAGAAAGCAGGAAAGTTCATAGAACTGGCTGCTTTGCCATATTGTTGTCAGCATAATAGTGATGAAATTGCTTTAAGTTTTTGACCTTTGAAGGATATTTCCCTTCCTAGATTAATTGCATAAACCCATGTGCAGGTGTTTTGAGTGTACAAGAAGTCACAGAAGCACTTGGAATACATTTTCAAGTGTTGTGCATGGCTTTAGGATATAGCTCTTTGTTTCATTCTGCCATACAAAGAAGCGTAAAACCAACACAACTGGCAGTGCATATTTGAATTTTTACTTGCTGGCTTAAAAAAAGCAGACTAGTAAATAAAAATGGAGGCTAGAAGCACTTTCTCCTCTGCCCTTTTCATGCTCTTCTCCCCCACTCCCTTTATGGGTGACAGCACTAAAAAGGGGTCCTTAGCCTTCCCGTTAACATTTACCATTGTGCTTTGCTGTGCCACAAGGCAGCACCTCTGAGCTGGCTCCATCTGCAAATGAAGTTGGAAGACATGAACTGGAACGAGCTCAGGTGGTGCTTCTTCTAAGCAGGCTAGGGATAAGGACCAAAGTTAGCCCAGTTAGCTTTCATACTAGTTGCAGGGAAAGTGGCTTTACTTCCCTCATGGCTAGCACACACAAAAATTGTATAGATTCTCATAGACAGTTGATTAACATTTGTAGATGTTCTTTTATTGAACCAACAAGTTACGTAAAAAGCGTTTTAGTCTACTGAACCTCATAGAATAATCTTCTGGCACGAATCAAACAGGAGTGTGCCCAGATTCAAAGGTCTGCAGCACTTTTGAACAGCTAGAGTTGATCTAATTTAGAGAGGAACTTCTAGTCACTTTTTTTTAAGTCCCATTCTATGGAACTAAGCTGGCTGCAAAGCCTTTGATATTAACCCAAGCAACAGCTTATGTCTTGTTACCCTCCTGAGCGGAAGCATGGTGCAGCTGCCTTTCTGATTTTGATGTTTTCCCTTCCCTGCAGGAAGCAGAGAACACTTTGCGTTTGATGCAGAACAAGCTGAAGGAGGAAGAGAAGCGCTTG
The DNA here is from genome assembly GCF_964252035.2 of Podarcis erhardii. NCBI lineage: Eukaryota > Metazoa > Chordata > Lepidosauria > Squamata > Lacertidae > Podarcis > Podarcis erhardii. The sequence goes on from NC_138503.1 coordinate 36,758,864, forward strand.
CTGAAGAGTGGAAGTGAGCTCTGTTTGTTAACTTTTTCGGGTGTCTGCAGACCCAGGGTCCCATGCAGTTTGACCCTTTCCATTTGCATGTTACCATGGTCATTTGAGGTGGAAACTAAACACCAGGCAGGCAGAGAGGCATATGGAGCTACAGCAGTTTTCTCTTTCTGCTTGATTGTCCTGTCACTCTATTTACTATTTTCAAGGCAGAATGGGAAGTCAAGGCTGTATGTTGTCTGTTGCCCCCACCCACCCCATTTCAATGATGGGAGCTTTGGGTAGGTCATGGCTGCTTACTGTCTAAATATCTATCTCTGAGCCCCAAATCAGCTGCATTATGGACAGCATGGTAGGTAAGCTCTATTATTGTTAGGAATAGAAGTGAGTCACTTTCACTTTAACAATGTAGTATCAAACCCATTAGCTGCAGGGGGGTTGGACATGGTCCCTTCCAACTCAACAACTCTATGAAGCAGTTTTGCCATGCTGTGTGCTAATAATAGGGGATTTGTTGTATTATTTATTGACCGCATTTATATTCCACTCACACCCCCCCGCCCATTTGCTCAAGACACTTTACTGTGCAAAATCATGGCCACCAATCCGTTAGCTACAAAAAGGAAAGGGATAATAGAAGGGGGTAGAGAGTAAATTCAGATACCAGTTCATCTGTAATAAGGTTGCATAATGATTTGGGTGGAATGTGCCTGGCGCACATCATCATGGAGGAACCAAACAGTAGTTGGTCCCATAGAAGGAGGCCTTACACTCTCACATTTTTTTCTCTGATGTGGCCGGTGCATTGCCTGTTAGTGGAGTGGAAGAGCCAAATGGTAACTGGTCTGATGGAAGGGGCCTCACCGCCTTACCTCTCCAGCTCATGCAACTATGGGGAATGAATAGACACCAATGGAGTGAAAGAAATTGATGGATGGCCTATCCAACAAAAAACAGGTTTTGGTTTTTTTATTATCCACCTGACTATTAATTCAAAGCTGTAAATTGCAACTCACCTGGGCACCTGTACTAGCTAAGAAAACCTAAAACCAGGCAAGGAGCAACAACATATTCCTCCTTTAGGGTATAAATGGCTAATATAAGTTACAGGCATGCAAGAGGCAAGCAGAAAACTTTCTATGAGCTAGTAACTTTTGCAGATGAATATGCAAAACTGGATTAATTCACCGATTTGCAGATTACATTGAACTAAAAATGGGTGTTATAGTATTGGGTCCTGTTTAAGCCATATGAAAATAAGTAACTCTATTTAATTAGCCAAAGATGCTGCTCTTCATCTGATAAGCAGTTCCAGTCAATGTTTCCTCTCTTTTTACTCTAGGTCAAATCTCTCCAGTGGGAGGGAGTATTTAGGCCTGCTTTTAATACCAAGGGAACTATAATTAATAAGGTTGCCCACATGCTAACTTTTGACAGAAAATTTGGATCAGTGACAGATTGGAAGGAGCAATTTTATCCTGATGTTATTTCAATTTTGGCTTATTCTTAACTAAGACGTCAGCAGAGACCCTTAGGTGAATCATCCCAGTTATTTTAATATTGCTTTGTATGTCTTGAACACATTTATTGGGAGGCATGTGAGGGAGAAACCCAGAAGGTTTTCTCTTGTGGATCAGTTAAGGGAATTTTTGCTTTTGACTGAGACTGGCTGAGGCTTTTCAAGTCGCATTTGATAGTTCCGGCTTGTTAATACTTTTATCTCAACCTTCCTTGTCTTTGTCCTTTTGTATGTGGAAGCAGGCTTTAAGTAGCAGAGCACTGTTGGTTCTGTTGAGGACTAGTGTTCTGGCTTGCTGGGTCTTTGTAGATCAGGCATGAGGAAACTTTGGTGCTCCAGAAGTTGATGAACTACAACTCCCATAATCCCTGCTCATTGGCCATGCTTGTTGGGGGCTGATGGGAGTTGTAGTGAGCAGCATCTGGAGGCCCAAAGTTTCCCCATGCCATGTTCATCTTGCAGCTGTCTTCTAGAAGGAGACTTGAAAGGGCCTTTCCCCAGCTGATTTTTACCCTGGAACTTGATTCTGCATTGAGCAGGAGGTTGAACCAGATGATCTCCAAGGCCCCTTCCAACTCTACAATTAGATGGTTCTCTGAAAGGTTGGCTATGAGCAAAGCTGAGCATAATCAGACTTGAACATGAAGCCGAAGGACTTTAAAAAATGAATTTAGAGGAGTCTGAAGGAGAATAAATACACTTGCTCAGATACGTAATTCTTAGAATGTTCAGAGCAGTTCATGGACATTCTCTCAGTGATCACCATGTGCAGATGGCGTACTGAGGCTTTGAGATTTGCCTAAGGCCATCTCAGTGTGTATAGGTAAGATGAGATTTGAACCAGGATCCTCATCCCAGAGGCTTGTCTGCTGAAGTACACAGGACTGGACTTTCAATGACAGAGCTTTCCTCTGGAGCATAATTCCTTCTCAATCATAAAACTGCCTCTGTTTTACAAACTCAGTTGTTTGTTGTTACAGTATTGGCAAAATTCTGTTTGGGGAAGCAGTGAATGAGCTCCTGGGGCTTAGCTGCTCAAATGGAGTATATCACATATTTGCTTTTGTTTACAAAGATTTGAAGCAACTGGGGCAAACAAGAGCAGCTTTGATCCGTGGGGAAATCTGAGTTCCCAAAGTGAACATGAAGCACATATTGTTCTTGGCTTGAACAAAGCTTTATTGAGAAAGTGACACATCTCTTGGTGGGTTCTGCCTGCAGCTAAGGTGGAAACAAAGTATGATCAGTGAAAGATTTATTAAAAACCTTTGGGGTTTGGTGTGGGTCTTTCTTTCCTTCTTCAGTTTTTGGTTTACATCTGAAATTAGTGGCATACAAAGACACAATTTGTACTACCTTCTCATCTGATTCCATCTACATGTTAGGATCTTTTAGGGAAGTCATTTGTATTTTTAGTTAATAGCTGCTTTGTGGAACCACAGCATGGGTCCCTTTAAAGTGGTGGGGAGAGGCAATTTCAAATGGTACTTTGCTTTTTTTAAAAAGTGGATGGGTGGCAGCAGTGGCGTGAGGGAGTCCTCCATCTCCCAGCCACCATCCCTGCCCCCTTATAGGAGAAGGCAGCTGGTAAGTTGAGATTAAATCCTGCTGCCATGGGCGTAGCCAGGATTTTTGTTGGCGGGGGCAGAACCTCAGTTAGCTATGTATTTTTATTGATTTTTATTGAGGGGAGGGCAGCTGCCCCTTCCTGCCCCCCCCCCATTGGCTACGCCCATGCAGGATTAAGCTCTAACCTCCCAGCCATCAGCTGTCATCACCTGTGACCTCAGCGGATGAGAGGGTGGGTGTGGTTTGGGGGAAAATGGCCCAGTGGCCAATTGGATCCCCTGGTGGGCCAGGATTTGCCTGTGGGTTGGACGTCCCCCACTCCCTGCCTGGAGGAAAGAAGGTGGCAGTGGCAGCAGTATATCAGGCAGGCAACCATCACTCCAGCGCCACTGAGAGGAAGCCTTCCCCCTTAGAACTGCAACCTCTCTGTTCCCACTTTGCATTATTGTAGGAAGGACAGATGAGATGCCACGGCTGATGGTGTGCAGCACAGTTTCCTCCACCCCATTAACGTTCAGTTCTAAACTGATGAAATAGTCTGTCCTCTCTGCAGGGGACTTGGGTGAGGGTGCTGAGAATCTTCTCTTAGAAGTTCCCGAACTACAGTCCCCAAGATTCTCTGGGGGAAAGCCATAACCGTTGAACCAGGACTAATAGAAGTATGGAATGTAGAGAAGAACATTTTGTAATTAATCCGCAGCCCATTTTGTCCCTGTTGTTGTTGCTGCTGCTGCTGTTGTTGTTGCTGTTGTTGTTACAATAATTATTACTACGTCAGTTTGTTAATTTCACTTGGGTGAGAGATCCTTAATTTTCTACAAATCTTCTTGAATTGAGAACATATTGATCTTTCTTTCCCCTAAGTGAGGCACCTCCCTACTTCCTGGTGGTTTTGGATGACGCTGATTCTCTTTAGAAAAGATCACAGTAAAAAGAAAAGAGAGAGAAATTTCCAAAACCTTGTTTGTGATGAATGTGTAGGCAACAATCAAATTTCAAAGTGTTCTCCACTCCTACATTTGTAACTTCTGAAACGCTCTGACTAGCCACTATCTTCCCCATGCAAGCCTATAGGTACTTGTGTTTCTATGTGTTCTGATAGGTGTCTGATTTCTCTGGACCTTTTAACTGTGTTTGAGAAGGGCATGGAAATCAATTGCGTCATTTATCTGCAGGAGATGAGATGGAAGGCAGCTCGGGGAGCTGTTTCTGGCATATTTCAAAGTCCGGCTAGCTCCATTGAACTGAGCTGCAGGTTCCAGTGTTATGAACAGGGGTAAATAGTTATCTGTTTGCGGGCTCACACAGCTTGACAGCAAATGCACCCTATATTTATCACCGCTCATCTTGTGTTCTGTTGGGAATAGCTGGCCGGCATGATAAGAAGGAATGAGCAATGTTATCAAATTTCCAAGCTGATTCTCTTAAGTGTGATCATTGCAGAGACCACATGAAAAATCTAATGGCTGTGACCACGTAGCTAATCTTGACCTTCACACACACTGTAGAATTAGATCTCTGAGAGTAAAAGATCTGAAATCAATAAATGGAGGGTCTCCTTTAGTGGACAGTCTTCTTTTGTTCCATTCATATCAATATGTGAGTTTTCTGGACAGAAGCAGTGCCGTCTTCTTGCACTGCAATCCTGCACATTGTTCAGACTGCTTAAATGGCAGTAGGATTTAAACACCTACAGTGTGAGGGAGATGACAACCAAGAGCCTATCCCCCTATCCTCTCCACCCCTATCAAACGATGCTAATAGTAGTCCCAGAAGGGAATAATTTTGACAGAAGCAGCAGCACTGAGGGGAAGCTTGAAGCACCTCTTTTCTGCCATCTCAATTAAAAGGTCATTCCTCACCTCGACTGGGTTTTTATTGTTATTATTATTTAAAGTTGTGTGCTCGTGACTGTGGATTCCCCAGTGCCATGCCTGAAGCAAAGTTATTTCCCGAGTCTTAACCGGAGATCTCCTTTGCACATAGAGCAATTGCTCTGTTGCTGAGCTGTGGTCTGCCTGTCAGCCCACCATCATTCCTTCAAGCTGAAGCAAAGAACAGAAAGAGATGGAGCTGATGTCCTAATAACCGTCTTTGGTGGGCATTCTTGTTTTTATTTAGACAATGATGACTCGGACATAGAGATCCATGAGGATGAGGGATCTGACAGTGACATGGAAGACAGGCAGCTAATGAAGCAGCATACGGCCATGGAGATGCTGATGCAAGGTACCTGTGCCTATACACCTGGTGGACGCTCCATTGCAGATGAAAGGGACCCAAGGGGCTGAGTGGTTTGTCCTGCAGGGCGGTGGGAAACAGCAAGTGCCTAGAAACTTGATGGTGTCGCCTACAATTTTGAAATACTTGCTCAGCTCTGGGAAGGGCTGGCCAACAAAATGAGGTTGGGAGTCTAAAATATATTCTTTCTCAAGCCGCTTTCTGGAGTTGCATTTCCGGCCGAGCTGCACATTTATAGGAACAATTATGTGTTTACTGAATATGATACTGCCTCAGGCATTTAGAAGTTAGGAGCTATGAGGTGATTTTTTTTATGGCTGACGGGCAAGCTGCATACTTTCTATCTCGCAGTTCCTCTCCTGAAGAACTTCTCTCCATCTTGGTTCACTTTCAGAATTGGAAAAGCATCTCCCTATTGCAGGGGGCTAAGCTGTGGGTGGGCAGGAGAGATCCATGCATCCGGTTTGTTTTTCGAATCAAATCCTCCTCCCCCTGCCACATTTTCCACATAATTGGGGCCTTTTTATGTTTAAGTACACAGAATTGTCCTCTCACTTCTAGCATGGCCCTTACAGTAAGTGGAGCTCTGGACTCATTTGAAAAATGGTTTCGCTCACAGGTGGGGAACATTGGTCCCTTCTGAAGTACGTAGCTGAACTGCTGCTGAACTACAACTTCCATCAGTTCCAGCAAACATGGCCAATAGCCATAGATGATTCAGGAATGTCTGGAGGGCCAAGGATTCCCCACCTCTGCTATAACTGAACCCTGTGCATGTGGCTCCATCCCCAGAACGGCTCCTCTAGTTCAACCAAGAGCAAGAGATGCAGTTGCTCTCCCACTCCTTCCCCAGATTCTCATATTAGGATACCACAAGGATGGCAGCGCTTTGTGGAGCCTCTCTGGAGCCTCGCCAACAATGTTAAGCTGGAAGCGTTAATGCACAAAATGACTTCGGGAGCTACTTGCATCTGTCTCCGAATGTCAGCTGTCTCCTGCTTTGGTCAAGCACTCTCGGCTCCTCCTTACAAAAAAGCTGTGACCTTTACTGGAACACAGAAAGCAGTCATTAGAGCAAAGCTGACATATTAGTGCCTTTATTTAAGTTTGTGTCATCCCGTCAAAGGCAGGGGTAAGTGAAAAGGTGTTCCCTATAGACAGCATGTGGATTGTCCTACAGCTTTTGGAAGGACAGGAGCACCGTCAAGAAGGGGCCCGTTCTGACAGGCAGCGAACTTTTACCTCTCTTGGCCTCTCAGCCAGAAAACAGATCCACATATTTAGGACTCTCTAGCACTTCATTTATTATTTCTCTAAATCCAACATAGCCTTTCAAAGCATCTTCTTTCTAATACAATCAGAAAGGTGTGACCTGAGGCATTGTTGCTTGCTGGGTCCATGTTCACTTTCTCGTCTCCCTCTCGTCATTTCTGGTCAAAGAGACTACAACAAACAAACACACAAACAAACCCTACAACCACCCACCCCAAATCTGAGAACAGGGATACTGGCAGGATGAGTCTGAGAGTCAAGTGCCTCTTATACCACCTTTGGCTCCCTAGAAAGAAAGATACCCAGCATTGTTGTGTGTTCAGCCACATTCTCATTGATTCTGTCTCCTTCTCTGCTCCAGGGAGACCAAACAAACGGATTGTAGGAACGATGCAAGGTGGAGACACAGAGGACGATGTAAGTAGTCGCTAAAGATGCTATTGGCAAAAAGGTGCTTTTTCCATGGCATACCTTCTCATTCCGCAACAGGTAGCCTGTCTCTTCAGTTTCCCCTGCCTTATTTCACTTTCTGCTTTTGTCTCGCCCGCTTTCCTCAAAAGCTCCTGCATCTTCCCCATCTCATCTATTCTCTTCGCTGTAGGTCTATTTCTCTCCTTCCTAGTGCAGCCACTTCTTTGCCTTTTCCTGCTGTTCTTGCGATTAAGTTAGGTAAGCAGAGCAGCAGACTGGCAAGCAATGCTTCTCAGAGGTCTGTCTGTCTCTCCCCCTCCCTCCCTCCCTCCCTCCCCCCTCCCCCCTCCCCTCTCTCTCTGGGGACAGAGACTTCTTTTGTGATCACGCCATCACTATCATTTCTTTTGCCTTCAAAATTTATCATACGGCGCCTGGTAATTTTACTGTTACTAAAAGCATTAAGCACTTTACAATAGATAAAGACAGATCTTGATTGACGGGGGTGCTAATTGGTCTTTGCGGAACCTGTGCTGCTACTACCCCAGTGGGACAGATGAAAGTGACGAGGAGCATGCGGCCACCGGCAGTTCTGTTTTTTCTGTCTGTCCTCCTAGTAACATTTTGCTAAAGAAAATTGCATCCAAGAAAAGACATGACCACACCATGCTCAATGCTTTTCTGCTCCCCCCACCTCACATGCCATGTCATTGGTACAACTTGCAGAGGACAAGGAAGGCCTAGCTGTCTTGCTGATAGGTTCCAGGTCATTCATACCTAAGCATTACTGTGGTGATATCAGAGCCCACCATTAAGCCCCATCAGGATGGCAGGCACAAGAAACAGGGCCTTTTCGGTGGTGGCTCTATCCCTGCTGAATTGCTCACCCTCTTTGCACAGGATCTCCCTTTAGTTATTTTCAAATGTGCTTTAAACTGCTTTCAAAAGAATTTGGTTGTTTGTCTACATCATGTAAACTGCTGTTCCTTTTATAACTTAAAATTAATTGTTTTGTTTTTATTTTAGTTATGAATTGCCTTATGAGAGTCTTTGGCCTGGGGTGGGGGCTAAAAATTAAATAATTTGTAGCTTAGGCCTGAGTCCCACTGAAATAAGTAAATATCGATTTAACTCTCTTTTATGTCCCACTGCTTTCAGTGGGATTTGGCCACCCTAAGATCTGCAAGATTTCACTCTGTGTATTTAATATCAGGGTGTTTCTTCCCAGCAGAATGTTTTTGAGTACTTTCTGACTAAGAAAACCTTTTGTCTCTAAAGCAATTTGCCACTAAAGCTTGGGCTTCTCTTAAGTCTGTCATTTTTATTCCTGTAGGAGCCAAGCTCCTGGGCTCTTCCCCTTGGGATAGACTACCCTCCCTGGCTAGAAACTGCTGCTTGCGTTTTAAATATGCATTGTTCAGGTCAGCCTGAAGTCATTGCACGGATGCAGGAAATACTAAAGCCTTTGCACTTCCTGTGTGAAAACCAGGTTTACTGAATTGGAGCTGCCACACGAAGGCCTCCTTTGAATGGCTCAGGGTGGCGGCTGCTCACTTGAAGTAGACAAAGAGGCTGTGTTTGTTTGGATAGCTGTTTTAAATTGTGGTGTTAGGTTTAAAGTGTTGTTGCAACTTGGTTTGTTCTTCTGTTGTTGTTGTTTTTGTTGTTGTTGTTTTTAATTATGACTGCATCAGGGTGGCAGCGAAGGCAGATATGAAATTGGTCTTGCATTTGCCAAGGCCAGCAGTGGACAGTGGCATACCCCACATAGGGGAGTGATTTTTCTCAGAACTCCAGCAGTTCTCTCTTGGCACACTAATGTGCCCCTAACCCTGTTGGAACATTTCTGCCCTAGCCTCAAAATAAGCAGCTGCCCTTAAACAGTGTATGGCAGGATAACAGCCACACAGAGCTTGGGCTATAATTTGGAGCAGATTCCCTCAAAAAGTGGCGAACTCTCCTTCCTTGGAGGTTTTTAAGCAGAGATTGGATGGTCATCTACCAGAGATTTTTTTAGCTGTGATTCCTGCATTGCTAGGGGCTCGACTAGATGACCCTTGGGGTCCCTTCCAATCCTACAGTGATTCTAAACAAGCCCCTTCTCCCAGCCTGTATTGCTGTCAAGCAGATTCCTGGCTCCTCTAAGGAAATTTGGGTCACATCAACACCACACATTTAAAGCACTCTCATACGACTTAAACAAACACGATTTTCTCCCCCCCAAAATTTGAAACTCACAACTGCCTCATTGGGGCAAGACCTACTGGAAAGAGATGCTGTGATCTCTAGACCTGAGCTGTTTGGGTTTCTTTGAATAAAGAGTTAACTTCACTGACACTGACCTGCTCTTGACACCTAACTACAGTGGTACCTCGGGTTACATACGCTTCAGGTTACATACACTTCAGGTTACAGACTCCGCTAACCCAGAAATAGTACCTCAGGTTAAGAACTTTGCTTCAGGATGAGAACAGAAATCGCACTGCGGTGGCGCAGCAGCAGCGGGAAACCCCATTAGCTAAAGTGGTGCTTCAGGTTAAGAACAGTTTCAGGTTAACAACGGACCTCCAGAACGAATTAAGTTCTTAACCCGATGTACCACTGTACTCTCTCAGCACAGACTACCGTTCCCAAGATTCTTTGAGGAACGCTGTGGCTGTCAAAGTGGAATAAGTGCTTTAAATGTATGGTGTGTGTGGTCTCTTTGGTGCCACTGAGAGGGGGCTGTACCCTGTCCACCTGCCCTGCTTGAATTCTCCACAGGCAGGAAGGCAGGCAGCTGCCCCACCCCACCCAGTTGTGCCGCTCACCTGTCTTCTCCTCCTCCCTCCTTTGGAGACTCTGCCCCCTCTCCACAGTGCCTCTTTCACTCCCATTCATTTTTGCAGTATTCGCTGGTTTCATTTCTCTCTCTCTCCTAATTTTTCCCCTTTCTGCTTCCATCTCGCGTTGCCTCTGCGCGCTGCTGCTCCCTCTTCCAAGGTCGGGGCAGCCCAAGCCCGAGCCAGTAAGCACAAAGTCTCCAGAGCCAAGGCTAAGGTGGGTGTGACTCCCGTCCGCAATGCTTTCCCCTCCACATGCCCAGGGCCCACACACACACAGCTCTGGTGGTACACAGCCCTCCTTCCCTGCAGCTTCTTTAGCCATTTTCAGCCATCGGTAGCACTCAGTGAAAAGAGTGAATAATGGTGAGATGCATATGGAGTTTACAGTGTCAGGAGAAGCCTCAAAAATGTTTTGGCCTGTGTTCTTAGATTTCTATCCAAGGAGAGGCAAGGGCAGTATTTAAAAAGACAGATCTTGGTTGGAAGCCACGCCAGAATTAAGCAGAGCTATTTGTTTTGGGGAAAGCAAAACACTCTGCGCGTGCTCAGATATATACTTTATTGTACAATATTCCTATCTGTTACTTTAAAGGAGGGGCATGGTCAAAATGGAAAAGCAACTCTTGCAAGCTGCTGCCACGTGATTTTCTTCAAATCCCTTTTCCTGCCACAGCTCCCCCCAAGGTTGTGCGGTGGAACGCAACAATTGATGTCCTTCCTCACACAGCACCTCATGGCGTTTGCTCCAATAAGATGTTGTGAAGGCCCTGGTAGCTGGATGTTCCACCTGCTGTGTCAGAGGCAGCATATCTCTGAATACTGGTTACTGTTGCCCTCAGTTTCTGCTTGAGGACTTTCCACTGGGGCATCTGACTGGCTACTGCAAGAGCAGGGGGACGGACTAAATGGGCCTTTGGCCTGACCCAGCAAGGCTCTTCTTGTGCTCTTAACCATATCAATTTTAGCTGATTGACAAATATTTTAAATTGAGTAACAGCCTTGTTATTAATAATGATAAGCTCTTTTAGTGGTTTGAGTCTAAGAGTTTCTTACATTGAGCCTTCAAGACAGGGCAGTTTTTTTAAAAAAACCAAATAATAAATAAAATATTTTTACAGGAGGACACTGAAGACAGTGAAATTGATTTGGATGACGACGATGATGATGATGACGACGACCTGGAAGATGACAGCATGGATCTCTCTCCCAACAAGGCGAGTCGGAGGGTGAGGAAGCCCGAGCCCCTGGAGGAGAGTGATAATGACTTTTGAGCAGCCGGGTCATCTCCAGGGACAAACCTTGAGGAGCACAGAGAAGCTAAAACATTGACCCACATGACTCTGACAGGATGTACTCTATAGAGTAAGGCAACCTTGATACCAGTGAAAAGAGTACCAAAGTAGTAATATATCTTGGAACTCAAAGTAGCTTAGCTCTTTTGCTGTTGTCAGTTCATGAACAAGGAAATAACACTTACATTCAGGGAGCTGTCATGTCACACTCCATGGTGCCAAAGTTTTAAGAGACCCAGCAACACACACACACACACACACACACACACACACACACAATCCAGCAACACAAAGCAGTTTAGACTCCTACAAGATTCCTGGTATCTTTTTGATACAAACATGAATCTGGAATTGTTTCAAAGGACAATTCAGGATAAATTAACAGCTGGGCTTCAGATTGAATTGTGAACTATCATCCCAAGTGCCTCACTAACCGTGGCAGAAGAAAATGAATTCTGTCTTTTGCCAAGAACAAAGGAATATTGGAGGCCCAGCAAATGTTTCCATCACTTTTACCAAAGCTGACAAGGCAGGAAAGGAGCCCACAATTAGTTTGGGGCTCTGCTTTGTCTTTAATTTACCCCTTTGCTATATGAGCACATATAAAGCACCCTCATATTGGGATAAAAGAAGCTCTAGGAATGATAGTATCTCCAACCTCATTATTTAATACCAAGTCCTTGCCACACATGTCCATGCTAATGTAAAACCAGGTATCAGTTTGGTTTTCCTAAGAAACTTTTCATATTTTTTTTAAAAAAAACACCTCATTTAGTAGAAATACAAGTTTTATTTTGTTTTGTTTATTTTGTTTTTCTCCCCTTATTCTGGGCCAGTAAGTTTCTAGGCACTGAACAGGCTTGACTGAATACTTTGCTCTTGTCACAAGCCACACAGTGCTACCAGTCTCTGAATGCCTCTGTGTATAATTTTATTTTCAGAGGATAAATGAAAAATATTTTATAGATTCAATCCCCTAACAGTGGCAGGTATCACCTGTTGAGCTAGTTCTGTGTTGAGGATTCCTCAGTTGTATTTTCCAGACTCACTCTGAACCTCTTTGACTTTTACATTCATTCCCTCGTTTCACAAAATAAACGACTTTACAGTCTTGTTTCTTCTTGTGGTGTCAGCTGCTTTCAGTTTATGAGGAAGGCACAAACCACTGCTGCAGATCCCCCACAAAATGTCTGAAGCACCGAACCACCTTCACCAGCAGGAACAAATATCCAGAATGAAAATGACAAGGTTTGTCATCCTCTTCCACAGCTGCCTTCAGCTCAGGCCACGTCCCCACTTAGTACCATCCATTGCAGCATCCTGGCGATCTGCCTTTGCACCACATCCTTGTCAGTGAGCCATTTGTGAGGAAGGGGCATGTCTCCAGGGCGCAGGATGTCTGGAATCCCAGAGCACCTCCAGGGAAGTTTCTCTTTCACATCTCCACAACGCAGCTGGGGGCATTTGTACGGATGGCATCAGCAATCACCTTGGCTCCTGATTCACCTATTTTGTTTCCCTGTAAGCTGTGGAGGGAAGACAAAGGGTTGACTCTTAATGCAGCATCACTGTCTGGGCACTACTCACAGTCTGAGCAGTAATTGCAATTTTCTCCCATGTCAGAATCACCAAAAAAGAAGAAGAAGCAGCTCTGAGCTGGGGGAGAGGTTGAATGGCTTTCCCTGTTGCGCATTACTTGGTTAGGTTCCTTGAACCAGTTGGAGCTTTTGCTCAATGGGCAACTTAATCGAGTGATAACTGTTGTGCTTGTGCCCTAAAGGTCTGGACAGCAGAAGCTGCGGATGGTGGGCACTCCTGATTTGTGACAGATTTGGACTGGAGTGCTTTCCAACCAATTAATATCTAAAAGCTGGATACAGGGAGCAGTGGGGCTAGGGAAGACAGTTAATGCATTTTGGTTGCCAAGCCATGGTCAATATTTAGCCAGTCTCAACCCCACAGGAAAGGTTTTTAGCTTGGGATTGTCCTCCAGGCCCACAAACAGCAGCTAACTCTTAACTCCTTTGCTGAATATTCAGGAACTAATCACTATTGCAACAAAGAAGTAAAATTAACTACTTGGGTCCATCATACAGCTGTCAGCCTAGGATGCCTGTCCCTCCTGGAATCTGCCCTGGCTCCAACATCCAGCTTTATAAGTCCTTTGTGTTTTCCTTTCAGTAGGAAAAGAGGGAAGGGGCAGGTTGGCTCCTGCGGGAGAAGGGCCAAGGAGTGGTATCTATAAAAGAAAAGTAACTAGGGCAGAGGGACGCGGGAGGTGCTGTGGTCTAAACCACAGAGCCTAGGGCTTGCCGATCATAAGGTTGGCGGTTCAAATCCCCATGACAGGGTGAGCTCCTGTTGCTCGGTCCCTGCTCCTGCCAACCTAGCAGTTCGAAAGCACGTCAAAGTGCAAGTAGATAAATAGGTACCGCTCCGGTGGGAAGGTAAAAGGCATTTCCGTGCGCTGCTCTGGTTCGCCAGAAGCTGCTTAGTCATGCTGGCCACATGACCCGGAAGCTGTCTGTGGACAAATGCCGGCTCCCTTGGCCTATAGAGCAAGATGAGCATGCAACCCCAGAGTCGTTCGCAACTGGACCTAACGGTCAGGGGTCCCTTTACCTAACTAGGGTAGGGCACCCTCTCCTCACTGTGCTTCCTGCACATCTCCACTCTGGCTTCTGAGATTAAACCAGATACTGATCCATATGTTTTCAAGCTTATCTGCCATAAATGGGCTGGAAACTTTTTTTCAAAAAAGTTTAGGATCTCAGGAAGAAGAGTTCTGCTTCCATGGTACATCCATTAATGTATGGAATGCAATGCTTGAGGTTAAGTAGCAAGTTCTGCTCCACCCCAGGCCACCCATTCCTGCCATATATTGTGGGGTCTGGGTATGAAATGGCTTTGACACACACTTTCTAGACCAAGAGCACTGAAAAGTGAGTTACTTGATGTAGGTGAGACTGTGGCTTCCAGTCAGAGCTGTGGCAATGCAGATCGCTCCGTCCATGCCCAGGGAGTTCTCTTGGAGGCTGTGGGCAAGAGAACATGGGCATATGGAATCCATTATGCACAGGCTCATACACAGTGTCTGCTCCAGCTTTGTTTCGCTTCCCCCAGAAAAGTGTAAAGTAATATCTGCCTGGCCATTGAGTATCTACCATACAGGTAGGGTAAGTTCCATCCAACAGCCCAGATGAAGCCCACATAGCCATTTGCTCTGCATCCCACCCCCTCCTCCCAACATGCAGCCTTTAGGCTTGATTTTTTTAGACAATAACTTCCATTGGTCAAATTAGTTTTTTAAAAAATAAAACACTAATTGCCACATGGTATTTTTGGTGGGGTTCATAGCTTGGTCAAGCCTCATGAGCTCTGATTCCCCCTGTCAAAATGTAGCAGTCGGCCTTGGAAAAATATCTCCTATTGGCTTTAAGGGGAGACCATTTTCTAGCCTAATTGTTTGGGCTATTCATGGAGATCACGGCTGCCGATGGAAGGGCTCGCCGTCACCTGCCTGTGCACTGCGACACCTCCACCAACACATTCCTCAGCCCCCACAATTAAACTTGACAAAAGTGCCACTCCTTGCCCCAGCCAAGCCTAACTGCTTTCTGTGGGAAAGAATGAATGAATGAATTTGTTAAGTCTACATGAATGCATATGGGTAGACTGGTGCCCACCCACTTTTGCACTGACCCCCAGAAAGTCAGAAGAGATTGTAGCCCTCAAGCCGAAAAAAGGTTCCCCACTCAAAAGCAGTGCTTAAAAGACGAGTTGTCCCCACAAATACTGTTTCGTATTGCTAGCTTCCTCAAGCATTAGAAAGGTTCAGAAGAGCTTTTCACAGCGTCAGCTGTCTTATGGGAAGAAATGCCTGGAGATCTGTGATGGTTTTAAAATGCTGTATCTATTTATAAATGCACTACACGAGCAGCCTGGCACCTAGTCAAGTGGTTCTAGCCTAGTATCAGTCACTCCAATAGCAACAACAGACCTTTGCAGCTTTTCAAGGTGATTTTTGCCATCTGGGTGCAAAACCCAGGCTTTGGGGGAAGGGGGTGGTTTGCTCTGCCTGGAATTCCACTGCAAAACTCTTATTTCTTTTAGCCCTAACCCAAGCAGGATACATGTGGCACACATTTTATTGGTTCAGAATTAGCCACCAACCACACAAGGCCATTAAACAAGCTCTTTCAGCCATTATGCAAACCCAAAGGCCATCTCTTGACACTCTTGAATGACAGAATGAGCCCATCTGTATCCTGTCCATTTTACTTACTTCAGCCTGCGGAGGGCGCTGTTAACTTTCAAGGCATTGGCCATTGCCTTGGCCCCTGCCAAACCGATGGCGTTTCCTCTCAAGCTGTCAAAGAAACAAGAAAGATAAATTAAGGCCAGGTATTCAGTTTGATAGTTTTACAGCTATGGTTTTCTCAGTAGTGATGTATGGAAGTGAGAGCTGGACCATAAAGAAGGCTGATCGCCGAAGAACTGATGCTTTTGAATTACCGTATTTTTCGTACCATAACACTCACTTTTTTCCTCCTAGAAAGTAAGGGGAAATGTCTGTGTGTGTTATGGAGCGAATGCCTACGGATGGCGGGGGGATCTGCTGCAGTCGTGAGCAGAGGATCCATGGTTCCCCTTCCTTCCCTCCTCCGTGGCTTGCTTTGAAACAGCAAAGCAGGAGAAGAGCCGCTGAGTGATGAGGAGAGAGAGACAGAGAGCCTGCTTGCTTTAAAGGAGCAAAGCGGGAGAGGAGAGGAGCCGCTTACATGAGTGTAAGCGGCTCCTGTCCAGTTGGCTCCTTTAAAGCAAACAGGCTCTCTGTCCCTCTCCTCCCCACTCGCTAAATAACAGCAAAGATTTTTCAAGCAGGCTCTCTGTCTCTCTCTCCTCCCCACTCGCTAAATAGCAGCAAAGATTTTTCAAGCAGGCTGTCTGTCTCTCTCTCCTCCCCACTCGCTAAATAGCAGCAAAGTTTTTCGCAAGCAGGCTCTCTGTCTCTCTCTCCTCCCTACTCCTCTTATAAGAGCCTTCTCCTCTTATACCCCTCTTCTGCATTATTAACAGCATCCTTCTCCACCCACCCCACGTGTGTTCCTTGTCCCTTGAGTGCTTTTCCTTCCCTCCCCACTTAAAACATGGTTACAAAGCACGGATCCACATGGATCCTCAGGATTTTTGCACTGGGTCACCCCAAATTCACCATCAGATCACATAGCATGTCCATGGCTACAGCTTGCACCAAAAAAAATCACGCACCCACTGTTGCCTGGGGCCGTAGTGGTGCAAAAACGTAGTTACAAAGCACGGATCCACATGGATCCTCATGATTTTTGCATTGGGCTACCCCAAACTCACCGTCAGATCACATGTCTGTGGCCACAGCATGAACCACAAAAAACATACATCCACTGTTTCGTTTAGATTTTTTTTTCTTGTTTTCCTCCTCTAAAAACTATGTGCGTGTTATGGTTGGGAGCGTGTTATAGAGCGAAAAATATGTTATGGTGCTGGAGGAGACTCTTGAGAGTCCCATGGACCGCAAGAAGATCAAATCTATCCATTCTGAAGGAAATCAGCCCTGAGTGCTCACTGGAAGGACAGATCGTGAAGCTGAGGTTCCAATACTTTGGCCACCTCATGAGAAGAGAAGACTCCCTGGAAAAGACCCCGATGTTGGGAAAGATGGAGGGCACAAGGAGAAGGGGACGACAGAGGACGAGATGGTTGGACAGTGTTCTCGAAGCTACGAGCATGAGTCTGACCAAACTGCAGAGGCAGTGGAAGACAGGAGTGCCTGGCGTGCTCTGGTCCATGGGGTCACGAAGAGTCGGACACGACTAAACAACAACATTCAGTTTGATGCTGAAATGAAGCCACAATTCCACAAAGCCAGAAGAGTCTTGCTGAATTCCAGGTTGGCCATTGGCTGCACCAACTGGCCTAGTTCTGTGATGGCACCATTAAACTTATAATCCCCCCACCCCCTCCTGGATGAACATAGGGTCTGAGGAGTACTTACTCTAGTGTCTCAAGGCTCTTGTTAAGAACCAGGGCGTCTCCTAGAGCTTTGGCCCCACTCTCGCCTATCAGCGCCACTTGGAGGCTGCAACAAAACAGGGCACATTTAGAACAAACTCAAGGTAGCACCACCAAGTTGTGCCAAGGACACTCAAGCAGTGCTGGAAGGGTCAGCCCTACCATTAGGCAAAGGAAGGCAACCACTTCAGGCAGCTCATGTCGGCTGTTCTGAAAGGACAGCAAATAGTTTTTCAATTTATTATTGTTGCATTTTTACAGCCAGGAAAGGGGGATTGTCTGCCTCAGATGTCAAAGTAACTCTAGCTGTGGGTGTTGTGTTCTTCAGGGGCATAGCCAGTGTTGTGTCCTCTGGATGTTTTTGGCTCCCATCAATTCCAGGCAGCAATGACTGGAGTTGTAATCCAACAGTAACTGGAGGACATCATGTTGGCTCTCCCTGATGTACCTTGACCAAGTGCTGTTGCTGCTTTTTGCTTCTCTGCCTCAGGCAGAAAAATAGCTTGGGGCACCCTTGGGTGCTGAAAGGCCTCCCCCCACCTTGCCTTGTGTTCCTTTCACCTGAAATGGCTGGTATATATAACTTCCTTCCACAGGGCCTTTAAGACAGAGCTATTCTGCCTGGCTTTCAACGTGAACTTAGCCTGATCTTTTATTTCCCTTCCCTCCCCTTCCCCTTTTTATGAAGATTACCCACTCTGGGATCCCACAGCTAATTCTCCCCTGGTCTCCACGCTGGCCCAAATAGGACTAATTTAGCCAGCTAGCCCTGGTGATCATCTAATGTTTATTGGATGAATTTCCCCCCTAAATTGATTTTTGAATTCTGAATTTATTGTTATTCACGTTTTATGCTGTTTTTTATGCTGTTTTTTTGTTGCATTAATTAAGTGTTTTAAATTTGTTGTTAGCCGTCCTGAACCCAGTTTTTGAACAGGGAAGGATGGGGTATAAATAAAAAAATATTTATTTATTATTATTATTAGTAGTAGTAGTAGTAGTAGTAGTAAGTGCAGGAGAAATGAAGGTGGGCTTGGGTTGGCTTTTAATTTTAGGAAGTTCTGGTGGGGAACAGGCCTTGGACTCAGCTCCCATCTTAAGATCATCAGAAGAGCCTTCTGGATCAGGCCAATGGCCCATCTAGTCCAGCATCCTGTTCTCACAGTGGCCAGCTAGATGCCTATGGGAAGTCCAAAAGGAGGCACTGAGCACAAGAGGACTTTCCTCCCCTGGAACTGGTATATTCACATTTTTGAAGGTGTCATGCACCATTCAGCCACTCAAGCAAAAGGCAAGCAGGAAGGCAGGGCTGAGACCCTCTGGATCTTGCTGAACTCCAGCTCCCATCAGCCCCAGCCAGCATGGCCAACGGTCACAGATTATGAAAGTTGTAGTCCAACAATATACAGAGGGCTACAGCTTCCCCATCTCTTGCATTCACAGCTTACTTTCTGGGTTTTTTAACCAATAGCTTGGTTATTTAGCCTTTCCACATCATTCCTTCCTCTCTTCGTGGTCATTCTGGATTCCATGGTGGCATCAGTCCCTTGTGCCCTCTGCAGCCCTCCTAGTCAATCCCAACATTCATTAAGGGCATATGGCCCAAGCAGCCATGCACACAACACTGGGCCAGATATAGCTTAAGAGGCCAGCAGTTGCTGACCCCCTCCATGAGTCTTGCATCTTGATAAATCCCTTAACAGGTATTCCATCCTTGTGTATAACATGGAAACTTACTAGAGAGCAGTGAGTGTTGAGTTCACCCTCAGAGCAGAAGCCAGGGCAGCTGTTCCTTCATCCCCAATTGCATTTTCCTGTAAACTGAAACACAGAAGAGGCAAAGCTTTTGGTGTGTGTTTTTTAATACTCTTCCACATTTTTAACATTAAAAAACCTCCCCTACACTTTGAGAAGAAGCAAGAGTTTAGCAAGAGCTCCATGTTGGGAATTTTTGATTATTTGCTCCGGGGTGTGTAGGTGGGATATTTAAAAAATATGACAAACACACCCTACCTGCATTCTGAAGTGGCATAGTCCTCATTCCATATAAGGTGCAGCTCTAAGAAGCCCTGAGAGAGCTAAATTTTTGTGGGCACCCCCCTGAAAATGCTTACAGAGCTCAACTCCAATGAACCCTTTCTATGACTTCCCCGCCCCGAATCTTGGGGGTTATAGTTATGACAGGAATGGACTATTATTTATGGCAAAATCCCAGGGAACTGTTTCACAGATCTGTATTTCCCAGAGATCCAGGTTAAAAGCTATAGCAGCTAAACAGGTTTGAAACGAGTTTAGATTTGCAGAATGAATGTAACAAATGTGACACTTCTTAGAAGGAATTGATCAGAAAGACTCTCCTCCCTGGAAGAGAGGGGAGTGGTTGTGGGCGGGAGCCCAAGCTCCTCCCCTAGCAGGGGGCAGTAGCCCACTGCCTCCCCCACTCACCTGGCTGGCGCCCACGCCCATCGGCAGCTACCCAACCAGGTGCCTCTGAGGGGGCGTGTTCAGCAGCCTGTGCTGCGGCGCCAGCCCCTCCTCGGCCTCATTCTCCTCTCTGTCATCTCGTCGCGAGTCACCCACCCTCCACTCCCTTCAAGCTCAGGGTCTTAGTTCCTTGGCCTTGCTATGGACCTTAGGTTGGTTGCCCTGGTTGTCCAGGGGGCCTGGTAGGAATTTTTCCATTTGGCATTAGGCTTTTTGGTTTTTTCGCCTACCTCGTAGCAATCGTCACAACTTTCATGGTGGGTAGGTTAGGCATTGGAATAACATGTGGTGTGTTGAAGAGCTAGGTGTGGCCATTGCCTATGCCTTCAATATTTGGGTATTCCGTTAAAGGAATCCGGCGGTCGTGTACTCTGTCCGATGCCTGCTTGGCAGGAGGCCATGGCACGACCCTCGGTGACATCAGGAGAGAGCCTATAGTTGGATTAGCATCAACAGGCTCCACCTACTGGTGAATAAACCCACTTGTTTTAGACATCCAATGCCTAAGCCAATACCTTATCACTGCTGTAATCAATAAAGTTGTGGCCTTTTCTTGCCCATTAACCTTATATCACGTGTCCTTAGGTATTCATTCCACATTGCGGGGGTCGGGTCCTCGAACCACAACATTGTATTATCCCTAACAATGTTACTCTCTTCAGTAGTTTTGTCTCCAGTAGCTTGAAATAAACACTTACTTACTTACTTGCTTGCTTACTTACTTACTTACTTACTTATTTTTACAAGCTGGAGGAAAGTTACACTTATGTGCAAAAAGTTACACACACACACACCCCACACTCAGAAGTAGCAGGAGCCTCCCTTTTCCATCGCATGATAAAATTACCTGTGGTCCTCAGACTAAATAAAATAAATGTTTATATGGGTGAACATGCAATTCTGGTCACCCTATATGGTCTAAAGCGGTACTAACTGTCCCACCACCTCCAGATTCTCATCCTGCTGCTTAAAGGAGCATCTCCACCCCCATCGTTCTGCCCAGACTGAGGTCCAGTGCTGAGGGCCTTCTGGTGGTTCCCTCACTGCAAGAAGCAAAGCTACAGGGAACCAGGCAGAAGGCCTTCTCGGTAGTGGCACCTGCCCTGTGGAACGCCCTCCCACCAGATGTCAAAGAGATAAACAAGACATCTGAAGGGAAGTTTTTAATGTGTGACATTTTAATATATTTTTAATCTTTGTTGGAAGCCGCCCAGAGTGGCTGGGGAAACTCAGCCAGATGTGCAGGGTACAAATAACAAATTGTTGTTGTTGTTGTTGTTGTTGTTGTGATTTCAAAAGTGATTTGTTTCCTTTAACACAAAAACTGCT
Organism: Podarcis erhardii; assembly: GCF_964252035.2. NCBI lineage: Eukaryota > Metazoa > Chordata > Lepidosauria > Squamata > Lacertidae > Podarcis > Podarcis erhardii. Next base: position 36,779,854 of record NC_138503.1, read on the forward strand.
CACACTATTGAGGCTGAGTGGGAGGCAAAAGTCAGGGACTTACTCCAAGATAGAGAGACTCTCATTGACCTGCAGGGCTTGGCTCAGGGCCTTGGCTGCTTTGGACTGGATGAAATTCCACTGCAAGCTAGAAGGAGAGAGAAGGAGAAAAGGAATGAGGACCCAACCACACATTCCCTCATGGTACAGCCCTTCCTAGACTGTACCACTTCAGCATATAAGCAGGGAGGGGCCAACTTGGAACCAGTTTACCTACAAGATCACCTTGCCTAATATACACCCATCTGACTGATTTGATTGGCGGAACTGGTGCTGTTACGGGCGCAAGCCACATAATACTTGTTCTGAAAAATAATGCCAACATCTAGGCAGCAGTTTCAGATTATAGCAGCCAGTTCCAAATGTTTGAGCCACCGCTTTGCAAAAGCCTGAACAATCCTGTTTCACCTCTTGAATGCATTTATGCTCGAGCAATGCAGACTAATCCGCTGAAACTCACTGCAGGGAAGTGAGCGCTTGGTTCTCCTTCAGTGCCAATGCAATGGCTTGGACACCTTCGTCATGCAGCAGGTTGGCAGCCAAGCTAGAATAAAAGCCCAGGGAATATGAGAGTTAAAGCAATGCAGAGCTGGTTGCAAGAGCTGGTTGGCTGGTTCCAATTAATACATGAAATCCAGGCCTTGCCACTTTGGCCTCAACCCCATCAGTCCCCCCAAGGCCTTCTGCCTGACCACAACATATGCCTTGTCCTGCTTCTAGGGCAGGGGTAGGGAGCCTCAGCTTTGAGGTGGCCCTCCAGACCTCTCTATCTGGCCCTTGGAACTCTGACCAGGCCATGCCCACAACTGGTCCTGCCATGCACCCTCCTTCAGTGTTTTGGCAGGCTAGAATGTGCCCTTGGACTCTCACCATGTTTCTAGGTTGCCCGGAGGTTGGAGAGAGATCAGGGGATGTGTGAGTGATGGGACAAGCTAGCTTAGAGTACAAAAAGCCACATTTACTGATTAATATTCTACAGCTTTTAAAATGTGTTTGTGGGAGGAGGGATTATTGTTTTGCTGTTTGTGTTTTAACTCTTTATTTGTGCTTTCATCTCATGTTTTTAATCTGTGAAGTGCCCTGAGATCTTTTGATGGAGGGCAGTATATAAATCTAATAAATAATCTGGAATGTGGCCCCAGGAAGGCTGGGAACACGACTCTCAGTCTGGGAAATGTTCTCTGCCCCTGCCTAGACCCTTCATGAGTTTTCTCCTTTTCTTCCCTCATTCCTCCTGCACTCACACACCTCCCTGAGAATGTTACAGCATGTGAGCCTGGAAAACGATAGCCACCATTCTGGGAGGAATTTGACATCGCTCTGCCGAATGTTCTACATCAGCGTAAACATTTCAAGCTGGCTAGATGGGATGATGTGTCCCCTCCTCCCCTTGCACACTTTTCTTTGGGGGTTACCCCCCCACACACACAAGTCAATTCCAGGAGACATGGGAGGCATGTGGATAGAGGAGAGGAGGGAAAGCCCTGTTGTGCAGGTGGAGGTCTTTGCATAGGGCTTCTGCTGATGGTAGTCATAAAGCCACTTCCGAGCCTGCCCTAGGAGGTGGGGTTGCGGGCATCACGCCCTCCCCACGTGAGCGGGGGCTGCTTTCAGCCCCCGCGAGAACAGGGGAATCCCATCCGTCCACGCCTCCCAGCCAGCCAATCGGCTGGCTGGGGGGGCGTGGCTTGCCCTATTTAGGGCCGGAGCGGAGGGGGCTCGCCCTCTCTTCTCCGGCTAGGACTTCGGTCTGTCGCCGCAAGGGGCATGGTAGGAATTTTTCCCAATTGGCAATTTGTAGCCTTGGTTTTTCGCCTACCTCGTAGCAACTCGTCACAACTCTTCGGCATTGGCGGTAGGCATTGGTAAGAAGGGGTTAAGAGGATGTGGGGGGGGGAGGAACGCCATCACCTCCCCCCAGTGAACGAAGGGTGGTCCGTTAAAGGACTCCGGGGGGCGTGGCCCTGTCCGAAGCCTATGGAGGTGTGGGCCAAAGGCACGCCCCAGAGCGGTGACCCAGGGGAGCTCCTAGTCGACGTGCCTCGGCGGGAGACTCCCCCGATTAGTGTTAACCCTTCCCCGCGTCTCCAGCAAATGGGCTGGAGCTGGATAGTCGATAGGACCAATGCCTAAGCCAATGCCTCTCATTCCTGAATTCAATAAAGTTGTGGCCTAATTCGCCCAATTAACCTTAATTATGGTGTCTCGTGTGTTTATTTATCTTGGTGGGGGGCGGGAACTCGCCGCGCAAGATGAATTGAAGAAGAAGAAGAAGAAGAAGAAGAAGAAGAAGAAGAAGAAGAAGAAGAAGAAGAATTTGCTAAAGTTCTCCACTCCAGAATTCTATGATTCTATACCACCCTGAGCCCCAAAGCACCAAATTAAGGACATGCTGCCAGGCCATAAAGCCTTTTAGGGTGTGCAAAATATTTCTCAGAGCCCCTGTTTTCCAAAGGTCAAATGACTCACTCCAAATTCCTCAGGGTGCTGTTAGCTCGAAGGGCACTGGCAATCTCTTGAGCTCCGTCTTTGCTTATGGAGTTTTCCCGCAGGCTACAGGCATATGGAGAAAAGTCATTATTGCATCCTTATCAATGCCTTTGTTGTTTTTCCACACACTGCTCTTCCCCAAGTGGGAGGGAAATAGTGGGGAGGGGGCAGACCTTCATAGTTCTGTTTCCTTGGCAGAGGACTTTATCCTAATCCCTAATGTGGAAGAGAGAAATACCAGGAGGCACCCAAAACAAGCAAAACCTGTTTTAATGAAAACCCAGAGTCTGGGCAACCTCATGTCAAGCAAGTGTTAGCCCACACAAACTAGGGCACCTGCCTCACCGCAAAAAGAAATCAATCAGATCTACTGGGGAAGTTTCACAAGAGCTCCGAATCAGGTTTAATTGCACAGCCTGATTTTGCTGGCACTGGCAAAGGAAGGGGTGTGTGCCCCGGGTGTCATCCCTGAGGCGGGGGGGGCGACATCACCGCCCTGCCCCCCGGGATGCTTGCCCCTGGGATACTCGTCCCACCCCCGTGGGCAGCTCACCCTGCCCCCGGGTGGGTGCTGGAGCAGCTGTTTGCTGGTATGTGATTCAATCAATCCCATCCCAAAATATTCAGTCTAGGAGTGCCCAGGGGTTCTTCTTGCGCTCTCTATAGCAGTGCAGCCACCATGCTCTCTTTCCCCGAGTCTACTCAAAGAACTGTGGCAGGCAATGGGGTTTGGAGGTGGCAAAGCATAGGCTAGGACTTACTTGAGGCTGGTGAGGCCTTGGTTAGAGCAGAGGGCTTGAGTGAGCGCAGTCACCCCTGTGTCGCTGATTGAGTTGCTCTGGAGACTGAAGAGGCAAACACAGAAAAGTGGAAATGGGTGAGGGAGGGAGGCACGCTGGATTTCATCTTAATTCTACTCTTACACGCAATCCGGGCTTGGCTTTCAGTTAACCCAAACAAACACCCTCAGGTATCTTCCCCTCAGAGGAGGGATGCCAGAGAACTCCAAATAAAACTTAAGTGGGAGCAGAATTTGCTGACATTCATTGATTTTTTTCCATTGTCTGGAACAGAAATCAATCTTGCAAATATGATTGGGATTGGGATTGCTGTTGTTTTCAGCAAACAACATGTGACTTCCCATTTGCACTGTCTTCCTTTCTTTCTCTCCTTCCTATTTTTTTATTTTAGTTTTACTTACCTTAGTACATCAGTTATAGAATTGTGATTGGTTATCTTACAGTCTTTGACTGTGTTTCATTTGTATCAAAAGGAATGGGGCAGCATAAAGTTAATGATGACGTAACTTGCATAACTTATGTATTTTTCTCCCAGCAGACAGTGAAACAAATGATGTAGGCTTGGGCAGAAGATGAACTGCAGCAGCACAGAAACAGCACCGCATGCAGCAAATACAGGGCAGAATGGACAACGATGCCTTCTTACATCCCTACCTTGTGTTGAGGGAGAGGAAAACCTAAAAGTGTGTGGGCTGTACCTGTTGAAAGAAAGGATGCTGGCACAGTCCTCCAAGCACAGCCTTGGAAACAAGCTTCAGGGGCTCATGAAAAAAAGTCTGCCTCGAAGGAGGGCTTTGTAAGCCCCAGGAGGACAAAGGCTGTGGGACTAGGGGAAATTGCAGTTCCCTCGAGGGCTGCGGCATCCTCCCAGGGTCCCTCAGACTTTGTGCACCACCACAGGCTATCAGGGCAACAGAGGAAGGGAAGGGAGGAACTCTGCTCTCCAGAATCACTTTGCTTTAGAGAACTCTCTCAATTGTCATTTTCAAGGAAAGGGGGGAGCAGCAAAATAAACACATGTGGGCAATGTAGGCGGAAGTCACTTAAAAGGTAAAGGTAAAGGGACCCCTGAACCATTAGGTCCAGTCATGGCCGACTCTGGGGTTGTGGCGCTCATCTCACTTTATTGGCCGAGGGAGCCGGCGTACAGCTTCCGGGTCATGTGGCCAGCATGACTAAGCCACTTCTGGCAAACCAGAGCAGCGCACGGAAACACCGTTTATCTTCCCGCCGGAGCGGTACCTATTTATCTACTTGCACTTTGACGTGCTTTCGAACTGCTAGGTTGGCAGGAAGTCACTTACTCCAGTGTTAAAAGGGTGTGGTTCACCTTCAGTCCTTCTGCCAGGGCTGCAGCACCAGTGTCTCCAGCACAGTTACTGGACAATCTAGAATAGGAACAAAGGGAAACATAATGCGTACCAGCAACTGCCCATTCACTAGACATTACTTTAACAGCAGGATTAGCAACCATGCCCAGGGCTTTAAAAAACTTTAATACTATGTGTGAGTGGCGTGTTGACTAACAGTCACATTTTGACCAAGCAATTTCCCCCAGTAGAATGCATTTTTTGCATGTGGTTTTTAAGGCATGCTTTACCCTAGCTTATTCATTTTTTGACTCATTACTCGGTTGGAGAACCGCACTGCAAGTTTGGGAGACGTGTGGGTTTCGATGGAACTGTGTTCCTGTATTGTGCTAGAAAGTGTGAATTAGGTAGGTATGCCTTTAAATGCAAACTGAATCTGAAGTCTCCCCCACTCCCTGCTGCAGAGGCAGGATGGGGAGTCAACCCTCTGCTTTACCATGGTGTAGACGTCTGATGAGCAGCCTTTGCCTCCACGCTACTGGGCACTCTCTAAAGAGGTGCAGACTCCACAGTGTGGGCAATGCCACTGCCTCACAATCCATGCAAATCTGTGAGTCAATTCTCTCGGCTCTTACATCAGCTCCTTTAGGCTCCAGTTAGTCTTCAGTGCTTCTGCTATTTTCTTTGAACCTTGGGGTCCAACTGAGTTCTTCTGGAGGCTGCAAAGGAGATGACATCCTTAATGAGCAGTGAGCCGAGGGAGGTCGTTCCCCCAGCCTTTTGATCAGCAGCTGCAGCGCTGCCACTTTAAGCAAACAAATATAATCCCTTATTGTCATCACAAATATCCCTGTGAATCTGGAAATGTGGAATCAATAACTCATGTTCTTATGAACTGCTCCTTTTATCATTTACAGATAGGTAGCCGTGTTGGTCTGCCATAGTCAAAACAAAACAAATTCCTTCCAGTAGCACCTTAAAGACCAACTAAGTCAGTTCTTGGTATGAGCTTTCGTGTGCATGCACACTTCTTCAGATACACAGAATACATTTTATATCTTTAACATATACATTTTATATCTTCTTCCTTTTATCATTATAGACATAGGATTTTAATTGAGTGCTTTCATGGAGATTCCCAGGAAAAAGATGCCTTTTATGGGTTGTTTTTTTTATTCCTTTCAGACCCGAATGGACCCATCTCTTCCAAGGAGGAGGAAGAAGAAAAGCTTATGCATGTAAAACTTGCCAAGGACTAATTTTAGCAAAATTATAATTTTGATCTCTATGCCGGTTTTCTATTACTGATACCGTTACTATTACTTTTATTGTTTATGGCTCTCTCGTTTTGTTTTGCTTGGTATTATTTTACATATTTATACAAAGCTCTTTCTTTGAATACTAGTCTTTGATTAATATATCCCAGCTCGATCACTGATATCATATTCAGGAACACGGTTAAGCATCAGCAGAGTTGGCAAAGCTCATCTGACAGCAACAAGAAACCAAGTCTTTAGTGACATCAGCCCAGTCCTATGGAATGCTCTGCCAACAGAGATTAAGCAGGTGCCTTCTGTTTTAACCTTTGAATGCCTGCTGAAAACATTTCTATCCTACCAGGTTTGTGCAGGCAATAAAGCAGATATCTATCTGTTAGTTGAGCTCTGGCTCTAACTTTTGCATGGCTTTTATTGCATATATTATGTTTGTTCTAAACTTCTTTGAGATATCCATATCTACAGTATACCTATATTTATATCTATTTAAATAGCAGTATATAAATACTTTTATAAATAACTAAATAAGCCAATCACACCATTGCTAATTGCTCGTTTGGTGTTATACCTGTTCTTCCCAGAAACACAAGCAAACAGGCTTTAGAAGGCAGTACGTACATCAGAGAAAAATCAAATGGCATAGGTTTTCTTGGATTGTACTGCAGGTCTGATGGGCTGAATGTTAGGGGAGGGAAAACCTCTACAGACAGAAACCTAGCACATCAGAGAGAAGGCTTTTAACTGAGCCATGTCATTGACATTCCCTTTTTCTACATGCAGGGTTTGTTGCTTCCCAACAGCAGGGACGCCTTCAACCATGCCAAACCACCCGCCCCAATACCTTCAGCCCGCAGTGTAACAACCTGAGAAAAGTTTTTCTTGTTTAACTGCTAATTGCATAAAGGTAAAGGGACCCCTAGCCATTAGGTCCAGTCGTGGCTGACTCTGGGTTGCGGCGCTCATCTCGTTTTACTGGCCGAGGGGGCCGGCATTTGTCCACAGACAGCTTCCGGGTCATGTGGCCAGCATGACTAAGCCGCTTCTGACGAACCAGAGCAGCGCACGGAAACGCCGTTTACCTTCCCGCCGGAGCGGTACCTATTTATCTACTTGTACTTTGACGTGCTTTCGAACTGCTAGGTTGGCAGGAGCAGGGACCGAGCAAAGGGAGCTCACCCCATCACGGGGATTTGAACCGCCGACCTTCCGATCGGCAAGTCCTAGGCTCTGTGGTTTAACCCACAGCGCCACCCGCATCCCAGCTAATTGCATACACAGGCCCTTATCTAGCTCTAGTTGAGATGTCAACCCACAGTTTTAGCAGCCAACTGCACAGACTGTAAGAACAGGCACCCAGGAAGGAACAGGTGTGTAAACCATGATTCTGCTTAGCAAAGACCAGAGAGACGCACTGCAGAGTCCTCAGGCTGTGGTTGCTGGTGAGAGCCTCGGCCAGGCATTTGGCACCTTCTTCCTTGATGCCGTTGTTCTGGAGGCTGAAAGAGGAAAATAAACTCCATTACTTTTTCCAGCCAGCGTTTGAGGGGCAGGAAGTGACAAATGTTCCGACCTTGCCACTGACAAGGGCTTTGGTGAATTTACGCCATTCCGCAATTTTCAGGTCTCTCGCCAACAGTTCACAATGGCCTGGCTTGAGTGTTTTGCTATAGTTTAGTGTGACTCTCCTGATGCTGCAGGACTACAACTCCCATCCTCCTCCTCCTCCTCCTCCTCTCTGTTCATTGGCCATGCTGATGGGGGCTGATGGGTCTTGAAAACATCTGGAGGGTGCCAGGCTTAGTCTGCATGAGCTAAACATAATCTTACTAAGGAGTCTGAAAGCTTTCACTTCTGCTTTGAGTTGGCAGTGTGCCATGTTGTCGAGTGCTGAAAATCTCGGGGTTTCCCTAATCATTCAGAGACCTTTATTTTCGTGCGTGTGGATGAGGCCCATCTGGGCATGCTTCATGATTGGCACAACCAACTCAAGTTTGGTATTAGAGGGAGCCTTTGTGTAGGCTAAGAAGCAGCAAACTACCAGACAGTGGCATGGTGCTGTATTGAACGGCATGCACATCTGCCTTCCCCTGTCGGTTAGAGACCAAGAAAAGCAAGCACTTACTTGAGAGAAAGCAAGTACTGGTTGATTTTCAACGAGTCAGCCAGGGCCTTCGCTCCTTTGGGTCCTATGGAATTACTCCGAAGACTGAATCCGGAAAAAAGTAAAGAAAGGAGAGAGGACCAGGGTTACCTAGTGGTGGAGGAAGGGGGTGCAGGGGGTGTGACCACCCCGGGTGCCATCACTGGGGGGGTGTGACAAAATGAGTTTTTTTAAAATAATAATAATAATAATAATTGGGCTCACAAAACTTTTTAGGAGTGACTTGGTGGTTTAGGCACCTGCAGGTTCTGTGTTGCTTGAAACGGCAGTGTGAGACTTGCGTCTGCCTACTGCCCCTCACTCAGCCGCCCTACAGCTGAGGGGGAGATGGCAGAGAGGCTCGTCCCGCCCCATAGGCATGGATCAACACGCCCCCGGCTGCAGGACATGCCCCTGCACCAGGCACCCGAGCGGCTAGCTACGCTGCTGGGGTTAGCTATAGATTGCTCACCAGGACCTCCTTTATACAGTGTCCCTTTCATCATGTTATTCACGATGACAGTATCAAGGCAGTCATACAGTGGTACCTTGGGATAAGTACTTAATTTGTTCTGGAGGTCTGTTCTTAACCTGAAACTATTCTTAACCTGAAGCACCACTTTAGCTAATGGGACCTCCCGCTGCCACTGTGCCGCAGGAGCACGATTTCTGTTCTCATCCTGAAGCAAAGTTCTTAACCTGAGGTAATATTTGTGGGTTAGCGGAGTCTGCAACCTGAAGCGTCCGTAACCTGAAGTGTATGTAACCCGAGGTACCACTGTACATGATTCCCCCTTGGGCACAGGCAACAGGTCTCTCTGTGCACATTTCTTGTCCCTGGGCTGTCATCTGCTGTGCGTGGGATAAGAACATGAAAAGCCTTGCGAGATCAGGCAAATGGCCCACCTAGTCCAGCATCCTGTTCTCACAGTGGCTGCCTGCATCTGTGGGAAGCCTGCAAACAGGACCCAAGCCACAAGAGCACTCTCCCCTTCTGTGGCTTCCAGCAACTGGTATTCAGAAGCATTGCTGCCTCTTGACTGTGGAAACACAGTGGAGCCACTGTGGCTAGTAGCTGTTGAGAGTCTTCCCCTCCATGAATTTGCCTAATCCCCTTTTCAAGCCATCCAAGCTGGTGGCCACCAGCCTTCCCAGTGGCAGTGATTTCCACAGTTCCATCAGGGGCAGGTTCATCCCACTGGCTGCTGGTTGCTGATCCCTATTGCACTGCATGGCAAACGCCAAGCCCTTTAAAGCAGAACTTCTGAGATACTTACTCCAGCGCCATCAGGCTCCTGTTGACCATCAAGGACCGGGCAAGAGCTTTAGCACCTTTGTCACCAATCTTGTTTTCCACCAAGCTGTCCAGGGATGTAAAACAAAGGTGGTTAAATGCATTTTCTAAGTAATATAACCCATTCCTTATTTACTGGACCTGTAACTCTATTGGAAGTTGCCTTAGCAGTAATTTAATAGTGCTCTCCTCTACGTCTGGTGTGGCCTGATAGTTATTGCAAAAACATATAGACTCTTGCTGAAATTTGAATCTGAAGAAGAAAAGGTTAAAGAAGGCATGATCAAATGGGCAAAAGGTTTTGGTTATAATGCACCTGAGACCCTCTGCAAGCAAAGCAAATATTCTGCCACTGATCTATGGCCTTCCCTACTTTCGTGGGCACCTATACATCTCTCTGTCTGGGGATCTGAGATCAGCAGGTTTGCTCCTTGTAGAAGCGCTTAAGCTGCTTTCCTCCACTGTGCTCTACTTTTATATTTGCAATTAATTCAAATGCAGCAAAATGCCACAAGATTCTGGTGATCTCTCCTACCACAGGAAGCAAAACCCTTGCAAGCACTACCCTTGGGGACCTCTCACTGCCTTGCAAAGGGGAGTGTGCACAGCATTTCCTTTGCAACTGTAGCTCCTTTTATTCCTGATCAGACTGCGAGCTCCTCCAGATGAGCTGTTTGTTTATCCTGATTTGCTAGCACAAAGCTCACACAGAGGTCAGACTTGGTCAAGTCTTTATTGAGTATTCATCCTGATTTGTTTGCAGGTGTTTTCACACCTGCCCATTAATCATTCATCTATCACACACCTTTCAGTACATTTCCCCTTCTCTTTCTCAAGCACAAAAAGTCAGTTTTGTCTTGGGTTTTTTTTTTAAGAAGATTTGTGGGGCAGAGCGATTTAATACACTTTACTTTTGCAAACCTCAATTTCCCAGTAAGCACTTGGATCCCTCCCACAACAAACTGATGGCTTGGAGGTACCCTGCTAGATCTGGTTCCCAGTGGCGTAGCATGGGTTGTCAGCACCCGGGGCAAGGCAAGTAATTTGTACCCCCTAACCCGTGGATTTGCACCCCCTAACCCTAACCCCCAGATGTTGCGCCCGGTGCGGCCGGCCCCCCCTGCATCCCCCACGCTACGCCACTGCTGGTTCCCAAGCAAGTGAAAATCACATACAAAGGCACAATACTAGTACAGTGGTACCTCGGGTTAAGTACTTAATTCATTCTGGAGGCCTGTTCTTAACCTGAAACTGTTCTTAATCTGAAGCACCACTTTAGCGAATGAGGCCTCCTGCTGCTGCCGCGCCGCCAGAGCACGATTTCTGTTCTCATCCTGAAGCAAAGTTCTTAACCCGAGGTACTATTTCTGGGTTAGCGGAGTCTGTAACCTGAAGCGTATGTAACCTGAAGCGTATGTAACCCGAGGTACCACTGTATATAGCAACCACAAAAGTGCAGAAGGGCACATGACTGTAAAGACCATATACAGTACCCTCTGCAATGCAGGAATCACAACTTTAAAAAATCAATGACAGATAACCATTCAACTTCTGTTTAAGAACCTTCCATGAAGGAGAGTCCACCACCATGTATTTTGAGGTGGTGTCTTATTCACATGTGGATTGGTAATTATAATGGTAGCTTATGAATGTTTGGTGAACCCTTATGGGGAATTTTGTTTTGTTTTGTTTTGTTTTGTTTTGTTTTGTTTTGTTTTGTTTTGTTTTGTTTTGTTTTGTTTTGTTTTGCAATTATGACTGAAGAAGATTTTCTGAAGCAGGGCTTTATCCAAAAGCCTGCTGTCAGCTCCTTACAGCTTTCTCCAACACAATAACAATATCTTTTGCAAGTGTTTTTGAAAGCTTTGCTGATATGCAGACTTTGCAATTGTAATAATATTTTGTCTTTCTACTGAAACTTCTTATCAATATATGCTCATGTGCGTAGCCAGGATTTTTGTTGGAGGGGGCAGAACCTCAGATTCGTATTGATTTTTATTGATTATGGGGGGGGGAGATCCCCCCACCGTACCCCTTGGCTATACCCATACGCTTGCTACAGTCATGTGCCCTTCAGCCTTTTTTGTGGTTGTTCCCAAGCAAATCAAGCATGAATGTAACTGCCAGCCTAGGTAGAGGCAACCACAGTTGTCCCACAAGAAGCCATAAGTCTGTACACATTGTGCAGAAAATAAGTACTGCACACTTAGCTATTCTGCATCACCTGATTTTCTGAATCTGGCAGTCCTTTCCGCTCAGCACGCTGCCCAACAGGTCCATAGCACTGTCTTTAAACTGGTTGTAGTCTAGCCTGGGCCAAATTATGGCCGGGGGTGGGGAGGGCCAGGAGGAGAGAGAACAAAGCATATTCTTAGTACATACAACCAGAGGAGAGAGAAAAGGTGGGCGAGTCATGTGAGTGTGGCTGAAAAACAGGCCATTTCTAGGGATGTAAGAGGGAACACTTTTCCATTCTGCCCTGTATTCCTCACACGCAGCACTGTTTCCATTCCACTGCAATTTGTCTTCCTCTCAAAGCCAATGTTATTTGTCGCACTGTCTGCTATGGCAAATTTATGCAACTGGCTAATTAATTAACTGTGTAAATGATGTTGTCATTACGCTATTCCACCCAGTTCGTTTCATCACGATGAAACCACAATGAGAATGGGAAAGGGAGGAACCCCATAATCCATCAAGTAATCTTTGCAGCCTAAAAGCAGCAGCAGCTGTGAATACTAATCACATTCTCTGGATCTACTTCCCATTCTGGACAAATAAGCAAACATCTGCAACTTCCACTCCTGTTTCCATTTCCATTTTTCTCCCTTCCCTTTTAAATTCATTCATTTATTTATATTTTATATATTAATTTACATTTTATATATTTTTGACAAAGTAATAATCATAAATAAATAAGTATAAAAATGTGCACCCCACCACCAAGACCATTCCATTGTAACTATCCAACCTCCCAAAATTTCAACACCTCTTGCAATGGTTTGACCCCTTTCCATTTTAACAGAACAAATTCTACAAACACCCTCCATATCTCCTCAGGATCATTTCTCTTGCATATTCCCCGTCTTACCTTAATGGCACATGTTAATTCATCATTAATAGCTATATCCCACACCTCTTTATACCATTCTTCCATTTTATATTCAGCTTGCCCCTTCCACTTCCAGCTGTCAATAAATTTGTGAGCAAGTCCTTCATAGCCTATGAACCTTCCACCTCATCGTAAATTGATAATAGCGCTACCTCTGGACTTTTGGTCAGCTTTAACCCAGTGATTTCTGTTATCTTTCCATTTCCATCTGAAGTCTCTCACATTCCTAGTCAACCTGTTTTTTGAGCCGCCATCCTGATTTGTTTGCTATGGCCCTTCCCCTCCATAACCATTATTCAGAGAGGCGTACTACCTCTGAACTTCATCCTTCAACCAGCATGGCTATCAGCTGCAGTCCAGCAAAACCTATGCAGAGGATCACAGGTAGCTCTCCTCACCCTCTTCTTCCTGTCCTGGCAAGTCCTGGCTCCCATCAAGCACTGAATGTGACCTACCTGAGATTACTACAGTAGTGGAGCTGAGAGAGAAGGCTCTGGAAAGCATGGTAGGTGAGGCAGTTGGAGAGGTTTGCCTCTTCCACACAAACCTCCGAAGTCTGCAGGAGATAAGCCAAGGCAGAGCAGTTGACCGGCGTCAACATCCCAGCCAGAGCCTCGCTCTTCATTGCCTCCTCGAGGCTCGCGACAACTTCCACGTGCTGAATCTCATGTAAACACCGCATGAGGTTGACGGACCTACAAGAGACGGCTTGGTCTGCTCCCAGGAGGTTTTGCAGGAGGCCAACCACATGACTTCGGTAACCGTGGTGCTCGTCCCTCGCCAAGAACCAATCAGACAGGACTTTGTTCACCTGTGGGGCGAGGAGGCCTGAGAGGAAGCGCACAAAGATGTCCAGGTGCCCATCCTCGGACTGCAGGGATCTTTGGAAGGCGTTTTTAAAGTGGTTGAGGAAGCCAAACTTTGGCCAGGACATGCCACTCTCCACAAAGAGGTCAAAAAGAGCCCGCTTTGCGGCAGTGTAATAATAGGTGGCTGCCAGGAATTCTTGAACTGTTAAGTGGGGGAAGTAGTAAATGGTGGAAAATGGAGTTTCTTCCTTAAGCAAGAGCCTATTGCACAAGCTAACTTGGAGAGAAGAGAGGTCTACGCCATAGGCTTTCATGTCCTGTTCGTGGAACATATATTTCCTCTTGATTAGGCTGTAAAACGCCAAGCGGCCTAGGCAGTTCATCATTTTCTTGCCAATGTTCAGCAGCTGGTCTATTTTAAGGGCTTCCTTCTGTTTCCCTGGCCAGTCGCTACACAGCGCCATTTTAAAGTAACAGGAATAGATTTCTGACAAAGTTTTAGGAGCAGCCAATGCTTCTGGAGATTGATTGGCGCTCCTTAGAAAGTACCCCATGGAGGACCCGCAGGTCTGGCAGAAAGCTGGCACTGTGCACAGTATGTACAAAGACCTGCTGGCCTTGAGATGCCGCAAGACACCATCGGATAAGCCCTGGTTCTCAGCAAACATGTGATCTAAATGGTCTTTGATCTCTGCATCTCCAAAGCCCTGCACTTCAGTCATCCGGTCCACTAGACCTCCTGGGATCTGCGTGGTTGCCGTTGGCCGCGAGGTGATCCAGACAGAAACCTCTTGCAACAGATTGCCTCGGATGATGTTGGTGATCAAGTTATCCACCTGGACCTCCTTTCGGAGGTCTGTGCAAACAACGGCATTGGAGAAATCCAGCAGAGTTTTAAACTGATCCAGACCGTCCAGGATCAGGAGAGTCTTGGCCGTGTCGATGGAGAGAAAGCTGGGCTCAGCTAACTGGGGGGTTGCCAGACGGATCAGCTTCTCTGCAGAGAGTTTGTCATAAGCATTCAGTTCCCGGAAGGTGAGAGGCAAGACAAAGGTAAAATCCTTGCCAATCTCTCCCTTTGCCCAGGTGTGGACAAACAGCTTGACCAAAGTGCTCTTGCCAATGCCGGCAACTCCAATGGTCACCGAAATCCGCGGGGCGATGGTGAATTTGGACAAAGGCAGGAAGAGTTTCTCCAAGGGGATCTTCTTGGAGATGTTCCTCACTCCTTTGATCGTTTCAATCTGTACAAAATCATGTTGCTTCTGCTGGAGATCGGTCAGTCCTTCCACCAGGAGGAGATCAGTCAGTCTCTCCAAGGAGGTTCCTTCTGTGCTGGTGCCACACCAGCTCTGCAGAGTCTCCATATGTTTTTGCACCATCAGCTCTGTGGCGGAAGAAGTCGGAAGAGGAATTAGAACGGGATGCAAACACCTTAAATCATTTATATATTTATTGTATTCACATCCCCTACCTTTTCCCCACCCAAGGAGCTCAAGGTTCTCCTCCTCATTTAATCTCCACAACAACCCTGTGAGGTAGGTTAGGCTGAGTGGGGACCTGAGCCCTGGTCTCCCAGGTGCAACTCACTAACCACTATACCACACTGGGCAGGCTACTACCCACCACGGGCACCACAACTGTGCAGAAACTCATCAGAACCCCCAAAGGGCAAATCAGTGGTGCCAGTACAGGCTTTTGTGGGGAAATGCAGGTTTTTGTTACAGTTTTGTTGACATAATTAGGGGGACCAAATTTCAAAGGAGGAACTTGAATCCATGTCATTGTTCACACAGACATGGATCCCCAGGATGCTGGAGGTAGAGAAATCAAGTCTTTTTCTATCATTGAGTTGGTGAGCGAAACCCTCCTCAAAAATAATGAGCAGGAGGAGGGGAAATAAATTACTCCAAATTTGGGGGAAAGGGGTTTCTGCCTACCTTGCTAGCAGGACCGACTGCCCACTTACCATCCATCGGGGGTTTGCTCTGACCATCACCTGGAGCACCTGAACGAGCACCTGCACGTGGGGGATGCAGGTCAGAGATTCTACTTCACCCTGCTCTGTCCATGCTGCATGTGGAGATTCCCTGGGCTAGCCTTTCTCCATGGTTCTGCTGGAGAAGGAAGGGAGGCCATAGTTTGCAAGTGATGGATAGAGAGACAGAAAGCAGAAGTGGACTGGGTACCTTCAGACAATGGTTTGATATTGCAATTGGATCACGAAAGTATCACAAGCGGATCGTTGCAACTGGGTTTTCCCCACTTATCAGATTTCCCTCAGAAAGGCTAAATCTGTATTAAATGGGGGGATTTGGCAATAGTAGTTAGGTGGATGGAGTCTGCTCTGAGCAGCATTAGCATTGGGTACAACCCAAAGACTTTTCAAGGAACAGGGGAGATGCAATGATAAATGCTGTTGGTTTTTGTTTGCTTAGTTTTCCTGGTTTGTTTGTCATTCATTCTTTAAAAAATCTGATATATTATTTTTTTTCCTTTTTCTTTTTAAACTGTCTTCAGTTTCAGATGGAGGGAAAGGCAGGGTTAGAAAATCCTTTTAAACAAATACACAGTAATCCAGCTTCGGCTCATAATGGCATTTTACAAGTTGCATAGCTGAGTCATTCAGATACACATAGCTTAGATAATACATATGCTTTCCCAACCTGCAGGGAGTCTGCTATGGATGCACAAGGCTGGCATCCCTCCCAGCTTATGACTCAGGAACTTATCACACTTGACTCGGCTGAATTACCTGCCACGGACGCTGCCCCACTGCTTATAAATAATTCCTTCAAGTGTTCATATGATTGGCCTCTGAAATGTGAATAGAGTATGCCGTTCAAGGCATCACCTAACTAAATAACCAGACACCCTTAACACTTTCTTATAAATACCACTGGCTTGGAAATGCAACTGAACTTTCCTGCAAAGTAGTTTGAAGCTGTGGGTTTTCTTGGCATGTGATTAACTTATCACATCCCCTGTGCCCTATTTGCATTAAGGCTGCCCCCTTTGGAGATGATCTCATCTAAGTCCAGCAGTTCACATTATCAGCCCCACCCTGCAGCCAGCCCAGTGATGAGAAAATGGGTTGAGGGGGAAAAGTGGTTGTTGGGCAATCTCTCTCACCAACAGATTTTTCCCTTTAAATGCCAAACAAAACAAAAAAATCAGTGGGGGGTTGGGAATAAAAAAAATGTAGAGTCAGAAGGGACCCTGAGGATCATCCAGTCCAACCCTCTGCAATGCAGGAATCTGCAGCTGCCCCAGACGGGGATCGAACCTGCAACCTTGGTGTTATCAGCACCATGCTCTAACCAGAGCCATCTTTCCCATAGGACTTAGTGGTGCCTCGCACCAGGGCGCTGGCCTCTCAGGGGGGCCCCAGCAAGTGGGGGAGCTGCGCAGCTTTGCCGGCGACCTCCCCTTTCCCTGCACGCCCGCCAGCTGCACCCTGCCAACCATAAGGCTGGCAGACGTGCAGCTTCCCTCCCAAGCCTCTGCAGGGATAGCTCTCCTCCTGAGGAGGCTTGGGAGGGAAGCTGCGCTCTCCTGCCACGGAGGCTTGGGAGGGACGCAATTTTCCTCCCAAGCCTCTGCAGGAATCACTCTCCCGCAGCGGCATGGGGGAGAGTTGTGTTAGTTTCTGTTTGCCACTGTGCAGCTGCTTAGAGTCACAGGACTCTGTTTACATTCCAGACACATTCCATACTGTTGGAAGTCTCACGGGAGAAGGGAGACGGATGTGACGTTAGTGGTTTCCTGTTCCTTTGTTCCTTTATTGTTCAGTTGCTCTCTGCTCTCACAGGGAGAGGATGTATTTTTCTTTGCTGTCTGCGTAGTAAGAAATAAAGCATAGCGATGTAGCCATAAATCTCATCACTTCCGCATGCTGCTGGATTCTCTGCTGGATGGGAATGTGCCTGAGGCCTCATCAATGGCTCAGGTCATTAATTTC
This sequence comes from Podarcis erhardii, assembly GCF_964252035.2. NCBI lineage: Eukaryota > Metazoa > Chordata > Lepidosauria > Squamata > Lacertidae > Podarcis > Podarcis erhardii. Next base: position 36,797,086 of record NC_138503.1, read on the forward strand.
GTCGGGGGCGATTCCAAAGGCCTGGCCGGAGGAAAATGAGCTTTATCAGCTTGGCCGAGCGGAGATCCTGACAAGTTGAGCCCCCCCCCCCCCCCCGATGGCTGGCAGTGCACAGCTATGGCCACCCCAACATTACCTGTGGTAATTTGGGGGCGCTGGGTGGATATTTGCACCCCGGCGCCACATCTGCTGAAGTCAGCCCTGGCTCTAACCGACTGAGCTGTCCAGGTTTTGAGCCCCATTATGCCTCATTCTGTGCTTCCGACTATCTAGCTCAAGGGAGCACCTGCCCCCTACAGAACAGCATCTGCTTTGAATGAAGAAGGCCCCAGGTTCATTCCGTGGCATCTTCAGGAAGAGTAGGAGAAGACCCCAGTTTTAGAAGCCTGGAAAGGCGCCATGTGCTCATCAAGTGACTAAACAAATACTGGTATCAGCAGCATGACAGCAAAACTTTGATATACTCATCCAGACCCATTCTTAAAACACATAAATGTGTGTGTCTTTACATAGGTTCTATATATAATTTGTTCCTACTACTCATTCAGGGAAACTACAGTTTAACTTTGTTTTTACATATCTCAGACTCAATTCATAATTGGAACTGGCTGTGTGGATGGCTCTGCAAAAACGTGGCTAAGAACAGGCGGCTCCAGTGTGGCAGGCTGCATTTGGAAAGTGGCTCCTTTGGCAACGACCCTGACGTGTTCCCTGCTTTCTTTACACAGTTTATGCAGAGGAGTTCAACAGAGCAGGAGCTGTGTGGGGAATCGCTTCTCACAAAGGGTGAGAAGCATTGCGGATGCCAGTGAACTACTAGGACAAATTCAAGGTACTAGCATAGAAAGCCCAAAATGGGTTGCAATCAAATTATCTAGAAGAGTGAACTAATTAAGTGAATTTGGATATGCAAAAGATATTTAAAATAAATTTAAGGAACCGCAGAAAGAGGGGGAAGGAAGTCAAGTTTTGAAATGCTAAAATGTCTGTAAAATTATTGAAATGTATAAATCTGAAATTCATAAATAAAATAAAAATAAGAGTGACAGGGCCTTTTTAGTGCCGGTTTGCCAGTGGTAGTAGTGGCTGCTGTTGTTATTATTATATTTGTTTATATACGCCGCAGACTGGGAACCAGTTTGGCTTACACAAATTAAAACACAGATTCCTGCATTACACGGGGTTGGAGTATATGACCCCTGGAATTTACTGACCCCTTGATCAGCTTATTAAGCTAACAAAGCTTGAGTCGTCCCCCAACCCAAATTCTTGGGCGTGCAATTGAAATAAAGTGAAGAAATATCAATATATAATCAACATTTGTTAATCATCCATCACTGTGATTAATGTGAATCATAAAATATAAAAAAGAAGGAAGTAAAACAAGTATTCCATCAATAATGATAATATGCATTTTGTTTTTTTCTAATGAGATGGAATTCAGAGGTTCCTCATTGACAAGGGAAATGCATCAATATTGTCTGTATCTTTGTCTGTCTGTTTATTAGCTGCCTTTCACCATAAGGCCCCAGGGAGGGCTACAACACTTAAATAACATTTAAAACAATCTGAAGCTCATAAAAAAATTCCCACCATACCTTATAAATTTCTTTTCCACCCCAGGCTCATTCCATCTGCCCTTTTGACCCCATTGTCTTTATTCACTCCCTTCACAGATACATCAACCCAGGGGCAGGCTTTGGTAATCTTTTGTAATATGGCGCCCTGCGCAAGGCCAAAATTTGGTGACCCCCAAACGGATCTTTTCAATTATGGATCTCCCCGATTTTGCACCCCCTCAGCTCAGCACTCTTTGCAAGGGAAGTGTCAGCACTGCCCTAAATTTGGCGCTGCATCAACCACTTTGGGAAAACCCAGGTATAAATAGACAGCTATGGGGGAAGAGGCGGAGGAGGGATGGAAGAAAAGGTCAGTGTAAAAAAACAAAAACCAAAGCAAGCATCATGTAAATGAAAAATGCAACAATATATAAGTGCATTCTTAGGTCTGCTGTTTATAGAACAAGTTTCTACATTTATAATACCTGCATGAGAAGCTGGAGACCGCATCTTTTAAGTGCAACTTTCAGGGAAATGTAAGAATGAACCCCACCCATGGACCTGAGAAAGATTTTTCTTTCTTTTCCCCTTAATAAATTGGCAAGAACCCATCCCAACCCTATGAAAATCAATCACACCATTCCCCCCCCCCCTTACCTTCTCCACAAATGCAGCAGGAATGGGAAACTTTAGGGAGCCATGGAAGGAAAGTCAGTGGAATAGAATCATGGATTGATGTAATGTTTTCCTTTCCCCCCTTCCTTTTCTTTCAGTTTGTTCCTTTTTATTCTTCAGTTCTGTATTTTGCTCTCTTATAAATTCATAAATACATATATTTTTAATACCTCTGTTTCTTGCAGACGCCCCGGGGTTTTCTGTTAAGACAGGTGTCACATTTTGAGCCTTCCAGCAAGGGCCACTGCAACCTGCTTCAAAGTTACCTTGTCAGAACCAGGATGCTTTCTGGGTAACTTGAATGCACTTGTCTTGATGGCCTGAACTGAAAGAGAACGTGTCGTTTCCAGTAAGACCTTCTATCTGTTAGGATTCCTTCCAAACATTTTGCAGTTTGCTTACTTCAAAGATGAATTTTAGCATCTTTTGAACACCCTCGGTTCAAGGAAAGTAGAATTATAAAGAAGACTGAGCCACGCAGATAACTACAGATTTCCTTGTCTCTGTATTGCTGCTGCTGCTGTTTCAGTTGAGTTGCTTTCTTTCCGTCTCATTCTTTTTTAAATAAAATAAAAAATGCTACTCACCTCTTCCTGTGCTGTGGGTCTCGTTTGATCTTCCTTCCTGTTCATTTCAAAAGCTGCAAGACAACCCAGCGCAGAAGGGTGACCACTACAGGAAAAAAAAGACCTAGCCCACACTTGCCAGGAACTAGCAAAGTTATGAGTGTCTGGCATTGTGCTACCAGGCACAGAGAAAACAATTTCCCATGCTTGCTCAACAGGGCATTTTGGTACCCAAAGGGGAAAATCCACACCACCCCCACCCTATGATTAATTCACATGGTGCAGGGCTGGTCCAAGACATTTTGCTGCCTGGTGTCCTCCCTATCCCCAACTCAAGATGCAATATATCAACAGACCCAAATAAATACATAAATATCACAAACAACTCTCTCTGAACCTGCTACAGAAATACAGGGGTGTGGTATTATCTGCATCAGGGGTAACCAACATGGTGCCCTCTTGTTGTTGTTGAGACTACAGTTCCCATCATCTTCAACCAGAGGCCTGGCTAGCAGAGGCTGATGGGTGTTGTTGTCCAACATCATTTGAAGGGCATCAACATTGACTGGCAGTAGGTCTTCAGGTTTCAGACAGTGAGTCTTTCCCAGCCTTACCTGGGGATTCTGGGGGTGGAACCTGGGACCTCCTACATGCAAAGCAGATGCTACATAACTAACAATTTGCTGTCTTTTCCTGGCACCTAAGATCTGCTGCCCCACTCTGCCTAATGGTAGGGACTTGAGACACAGTACATTAAGGAGATCTCCTGCAGAATCCTCATCCATGTCTTTAATGGTCGGTTTCATTACATTGGGGAAATGCATTCTATTAGGAGGGAATGTTTTGCAAAAAATGTGTATATTAGGCAAGATTGTATACAAAAATGTGTGTAATAGGATAAATGCACACTAAAATACAGGTGCAGTTGCATAAGGACTTTGAAAAATATACTATCACAAACAGATTTTAAGACTGGAAAAAATGAGACAGACTTGCCCATTTCTAGTAATCACTGAACTTTAAAAACAACCTACTGTTGTTTTTAACAGCTGAGTGGGATTGAATTTTGCAAACAATGCCGAATTTTGCATTTGTAAAATTCAAGCAAACATAAAATTGCGGAGCACACACAGCCTGGCCTCCCCATCACATTGTCTGGACCAAGAATTCTAGATCATCATTTTTTCTAAGGCATTGTCGCACTGCACAGGCTATGGCATGACACCAAACCAACCTGCAGACAGGATGTTGAGAACCACATATTTGTCGGGAGGTTGTTGTGGGAGGACTCTCTGTTCACCGCTTGCTACAAAAGGATCAATTGACAGAAAACAAATTAACACGTGTTTTTCACGAGACCCTCCAGAAGCAGCTGTTTCCTCCCCTGAAGGTGAATGGGTTATAGATGGAGCATCAATCAATATGAAGTACTTTGGGGGGGGGGGAGCCCCAACTGACCCAGATAGAGCTGAAACTTTTGCAAATATTTCAAAACCTGGCAGCATTCCAAACTTGTACCTGCAAATTCTGAATGCTAAATTTAAAAGCTGACTTCGCACTTTGAATGTGAAATAATTTGCCTTAATGTTTGAAATGAAAACAGTGCTGCCATTTCTTGACTGTTTCCAATCTAATTTGTTTCCAATTCCAATTTTCCAATAAAATGCCGTTATAGTCTAAATTATAAATAACCAGGAAAACAATGGAATCTATTTCTTGCATTGACACCCCACCTTTTTCTCAAAGGAGCTCAAGGGTGGAGTACATGGTTCCTCCCTCTTCATTTAATCCCCACAGCAGCCCTGTGAAGTAGGCTAGGTGGAGAGGCAGTGACTGGTCCAAGGCCATCCAGTGAGCATCATGGCTGAGTGAGGATTTGAGAAAACAATAATCTGTCATTCTTGATCCACAAATTGCCGAGTCAGTAACTCCTTTAAATTAAGAAGATTCTGCACTTGTTAATGGAACAGAATCAGCTTACATAAATGCAGCTATTTTTGCTTCTCTGGTTAATAGACCTTGACACACATATAAGCTCAATGCAGCAGATCATAATTAAAAATAAGATGTGCAGGAAAGGGGATTCATTATTTCCTAGTATGAATGTACTGCTTAAGAGCTTCTTACCTGAAGAGGTTTTGTACCTAACTTGAATGTCTTTTACTCAAGTGAAATAATTGGGAACCATTTTCAGCCATAATAAAGACACAGGTAGAATTGAGGGTTGATCTACAGATGACAAAATATCAAGTACCACTTGAAAGTTACTTAATGGGCAAAAATTGAGGCTTCTGTAGCAGCCTGGAGAAGTCCAATTTTAATACATTTTGAGACTAGGTGATTACAGACAGATTACTTTCATTCTTGTTGTCCTCATTCTCTTTTCTCCAATCCACTGTCAACATTTAGGGTTTAAATTCATTGGGCAGTGAGTGGTCTTTCTGCGTACATCACTGTGTTTTCACGCCTGTATGCTTATGTTACTCTCTACTTTATAAAATTACACCTAAAAGCATCAAAACTCTTTCTACACTGTCAAGGTGGTTTTTTCCCTCTTGTATTTGTTCCTCACAATTACCAAATGTTGCCTACCACCATTGCGTTTTTTGTTGAGTCACAGACCCCATCTGCATTCTGCATTTATAGCAGTAGGACACCACTTTAAACAGTGATGCCGTTCACAGAACAAAACCTCTAATTTTTCAGGCTGTGTGTACGCAGAATATATCTAAAGCTCACGCCACAAAGAATCCTAGGAACTCTAGTTTACCCCTCAAAAAGCTACAATTCCCAGCACCTTTAACGAACTACAGTTCACATGATTCTTTAAATGCATTGCGTGTTTGCAGCCTTATTTACAGCCAACCTATTCTGAATGTAGCCAGGTGGGAGTGGTTTTGGTTTTCAAATATGTTTTGTGTGTACATCTGTGCATCCTTAGGCAGACTCATGATTTTGATTACCTTTTTAAAAGCATGCATGAGAGAGGCACTCTTCACATACTCAGAGGCATTCTAGTCTAGAATTGTAGAGTTTGAAGGGATCCCAAGAGTCATCTTGTCCAAACCCCTGCAATGCAGGAATCTCAACTCAAAACATCCATGACAGATGGTCATCCAACATCTGCTTAAGAACCTCCAAGGAAAGAGAGTCCACAACCTCCTGAGTCCTGAGGAAGTCCGTTCCACTGTCCAGCAGCTCTTACAGTCAGAAAGTTCTCCCTGATGTTGACTCAAAATCTCCTTTCTTGTACCTTGAAGACATTGGTTTTGGTCCTACCCTCCGGAGCAGGAGAAAACAAGCATGCTCCCTCCCTTCGGATATTTGAAGACGGCTATCATATCTCCTCTTATCCTGGCTAAACATACTCAGCTCCCTCAACCATTCCTCATAAGGAATTCCTTTATTAATTCCTTTATTATCTTGGCCGCCCTCCTCTGCACGCGTTCCAACTTGTCAACATCCTGCTTAAATTGTAGTGCCCAGAACCAGACACAGGACTTCATTCGGGGTCTGACCAAGGCAGAAAACATACTTCTAGAATTGCTAGAATTTATAAAAGTAAAGGGGCTACCCTCTATCAGCCACAAGCACCCCACTGTTTCCTTCTAAAAGGATTCCTTAATTCCTGAGCGCCCAATACGTTTCTTCACATGGCTGAGCCGTTGCCAATGTAGACAACATTAAACTAGTTGGGCTATGGTTCACACTATATGAAATATACTCGGAGTCGAGAGTGGATTTCATGCTCTTTATTCAGCTCATAGTGGTGAGGAGGAATGGAAGTTCCCCCAGAATGTCTGCTTTATATACATTATTTACACAATGGACCCCACGTGATTGGCTAATTCCGGGATTCTCCTGTAGGCCAATCAGGTTGCGGATTCACTTCCACCTGGAGCTGGATTGGGTGGCTCCTGTGGACCAATCAGACTGCTGCATTCTGAATCCTATTGTTCTAGGACCAATCAGACTGCTGCATTTTGGATCCTATTCAACTCAGTACATAACACTCTACCTTTAAAGCACCATTCCCCCCCCCCCAAATAGTCCTGGGCGCCGCAGTTTCTTAAGAGTTGCTCAGAATTGTACCTCTGAGAAGGATAAACTACATTGCCCAGAATTCTTTGAGGGAGCGGCGGGAAATGTGCTTCTCCATGCAGGTTTGGGGGCTTTTTAAACAAAGGGGGAAAACGGCCAAGGCCTAGAAGTCCTCCCACAGTTGTGTGGAAGGACCACGCCAAGGCAGGAAAGCTTTACCAGGAAGGGGGCGACGACGAGCCTCTTTGCTACCGCTGGGTAAGGGAACTACGCATCCCACAATGCCCTTGGGTGGCCGAGCGCCTCTGGCCGGGAACTACAATTCCCAGCATGCTTTGCGGGTGAGTCGTGCGCGCAGGTATACTGTTGTTCGTACGAAATCCGCGGCTGGCCAGGTAAGTGAGAGGCGAGCCGCCTGAGGGGATTCGGCCGCGGCGGCGTTAGGACAGCCCTGAGCCCCCGAAAATAGAGAGAGAAAGAAGAAGATAAGTAAAGCAGGGCGAAGAGGCCGCCCCTGCAGCGTTTCTATGAGGGGGGGCCGGATTCCCATATTTGAGACAGCCATTCAGCTCCCTTCCCCCCACAACATGTGGGGCTCTAGCTTCCATGCTCTGTAATCCTGGAGCATAAATCCTAAAGCAGTAACACTTAAAGGCATTGTCACTGTTTGGTTTGTAGACTTCCCCCACCACACACCCTTAGAAAGGCTTCTCAAAAGGTGATTTGCATTGTTTAATCTGTACAGAAAAACAGTAGCATGCTAAAAATAGAAGACTAAAAAAGAAAAAAAAGATTTCTTATAAAAGCCAAGCTGTATTAATATTTTTATTCTTATTTTATGGACCTAGATACCCCAGCCTTTTAGAAAGACTTCTCAGAAAGTGATTCACAAATTATTTAGCCAGGGATCTAGATAAAATAACAATATAATGTCCATGGTATAACAATGAAATGTACACAGTAGAAAGGGTTTGTTATAGAAGCCAGCAAGCATGCATGTTTTTTAAAAAATAAAAATTAAAGTACAGTGGTGCCTCTGATTACGTACTTAATTCGTTCCGGAGGTCCGTTCTTAACCTGAAACTGTTCTTAACCTGAAGCACCACTTTAGCTAATGGGGCCTCCCACTGCTGCCACGCCACCGCCACGTGATTTCTGTTCTCATCCTGAAGCAAAGTTCTTAACCCGAGGTACTATTTCTGGGTTAGCGGAGTCTGTAACCTGAAGCATATGTAACCCGAGGTACCACTGTAATCCTAAATAGCCTTGCTGAAAGGAAATGTTTCAAAAGCACTCTTAAAAGCAGAAAGGTTTTGATGGGCTTGCTTAGGCAGCGTTGCTGCACATGGGTGCCTTACGAAGTTTATAAAGCAGGCAGAATACTTAGAGCATCAAAGAGCTTATAGACGAACATTGAAGGGGAAAGACTAATGGGGAATTACCCATTCTTAAAACCTGGTTACATCTGCTGGAGTAGCATAGAAGCTGAGAGACTGAGCAATGAATCTATGAGTTTGAATTTCTTCTGTGCTATGAATTGACTCCTAGGCAGCCCATTTGCAGTATGTGGGGGAAGAATACTGACTTGCCCTTACTGGATTGTTGTGTAAGGATTGCACAACTAGATGAAGCCTGCAAAGTGCTTCAGATGTGATATAAAGGTTAAGCTGGATAATTCATTAACTATCTACTATTAGTTAAGCAACACCATCCTTAAGGATGTGAGGATTGCCTGAGTCCTTCTAACCCAGATGGATTGCTTAGATCAGTAGTCTTCAACCTTTTCAGACCCAAGATCCACTTTTAACCCAAACATTCATTTGGGAACTCCTTTCTTAATATCTTGCCATATATTTGCATGATGGTAGTGCTCCTGCTGTGATCCACCTTGCATCAGGCCGTGACCCAGTAGAAGACCAGTGGCTTGAATTGCCCGGAGTAAAACTATGGGTTGATCCTTGTGTTGCCGAGCGAACTGGCCTCTGCTAGAAGTTCGGCTGCTGGTCCCATGCTGTAGTACATTCTTCCAGTAAATATTTGGCAGGTATCCTTGCTTTTGTTATTTTTAATCTATAGTTTATTAGATATTTTCACATTATTGAGGTAAAACAGTACAGTCTCATATTCTCTCCCCAACTTCCTCCTGGTTATAGCATTTTCCTTTCTAATGTTCTGTTGTTTGGTGAATAGTACAGGGTTCTTTGGTGAATAGTACAGGGTTCTTTGGTGAATAGTACAGGGTTCAGGCTCACATGCTCTGATAATAATTAGGATAAATGAGCGTCAGTGCTCTGCTTTAGTCCCAGATTAAAAATTGCTATATTGAAGAAGTTTCCACCTCTGTTGTGCCTTCAACTTCTAAATGTGATTACTGCTTGGTGGAGAGTTCCATAAATGCACTGGAAGTTAGTCTTCTTATGTAATTTGTAGAGCAGGATTTTCTCATGGGCTGGTAGGTGTAGCTTTGACTTCCAAAAATATTGGAATAATTTTTTTTTACACCAAGGGGCCTATGCAATTGTTTATTTTTTTCTTGAGTAGAGGTTGGTTTGGATGTTTCTTATATTTCTGTGTTGCTGCACAACACCCTGAATTTTATGAGAGGGTAGTATATAAATTAAATAATTTGGTGGTGGAGGAAGACAAATAAACCAAAAAGGATGCCAAAGATATATCTCCACTGATTTCTGGAATGTATTATTTGCTAATATCCAACCATTTTCTGATAAGCTTGGCAAGGAAAGCTTGTTAGAGCTGAGGGAGCTGAAAATGTTTACCCAGGGGAAGAGATAATTAAGAGTTGATACATCAGCTGCCTTCAAATATTTGAATGGCTGTCACATATCTGATGAAGCAAATTCATCCTCTGTTTATTAATTTAAAGCATTTCTACCCAACTCTTCAGCCAAAATGTTTCCCAGAGCAGCTTAGACTTCAGTGAAGGAAACCAAGACAGACAGTCCCTTTCAGACCTGCAGTCTAGAAGGCATGGCACAAAAAGCACTCCTAAATTTTAAAAATGTATGTGTGGGGTTGGTGCAAGAGTCAGTTGGTCATCAAGCACAAGGATCACATTGATATAGAAATAGTATAATTTTTTATGTAATTGTATTTGTTTACATTATAAAAAAGTATAAATAAAACATTTACAAACAAAACATTTAGATAGCTACCTTTCTACCGGTAGGATGCGGGGGCGGGGGCAGTGCACAGGAAGGAAACAAGGTTGGAAGGGGGGCCCGGTTGGAAAAAGATTAAGAAACACTGGTATATAGTATTGAGTGTTTTATCCATGCACATGGTTTTTATTACACTTTATTAACAACATTTTTCTATAAGAAACTAAGTGCATAACATTAAGTTCCAATCTTTTTATTAACGAACTCACATTTCACCCTAATTATTTGGAGGGTATGTGTGCATGTTAGACTAGAAATGATAATTTGAAGTTGCCTTCAGTTCTATCAGTCAAGAATGAAGCTGCCTGGCCATGGGTAATCTTGGATATGAAGTACGTCCTCTTTGCCTCCCAGCTGTTTCTTCGTAGATCAGGTCAGCTGGCAGCATGTGCTGGGCATAGTGATCATTACGTAATTTGGGGCTTTATGGAAATACTGCTGGTTCTTTCTCCCTCTCAAGACTTGTGATGGCTGTGTCTTGTTTTCTGCAGAACTGTCTTGGAAGTCATGTCCCAGCTAGGCTTTGCTTGCCAGCCTCCTCCTGATGTTGACACTGATGACTGTCTTCCGGAATACTCCTACCTCTTCAGTCCAGACATTCTCAAGTGAGTACTACCAAGTACTCAAACACTGCTTTGAAACCTTTATCTAGATTAATTTACCCTGTGCAATTTTCATTCCTCCCCTCTGCTATGTCTACCTCCTCACCTGCTCCTCTTGATCTTTGGTGTTAGTCAATTTATAGTTGGTGTTGGCATATTAATAGTGGCGTGTTGCTTATTTTAACTTGTGTTCTTTAAAAAAAAGTGAGTAGGAGTCAGAGTAGCCACAAAACAGTGTGTTTTGTAATAAAATAAAAAATTAGGAAGATGTGAGATGCATCTTCAGAGCTCAGAAAATCATCTTTACTGAGCCCTCCTTTCAAATTTTGTACCAACAGTTTACATGTTGTCAAAGATAGGGAAATGTAACATTTTAAAAATACTGTCAGAGACACATTTAAACTAGAATAAGGTACACGTGGCATAAGAGATGAAGGGCTCAAATATCTCTCCCAGAGGCAAAACTGATGCATCATAAGATGGATTTCGTGCAGTTTCAGTTTATCTTTTCATACCATCCTCTTCATTTCCTGCTAGTATAAGCCTCCTTCAAGCTTGGAATGGCTGTTTGCTTTGTAGAAATATGTCCATGTCTTAGGCCTGCTTGAAAGTACATTGCTCTCATCTCTAAAGATTTCTAAAGGTGCAATTTTTAGTCACAGCCTCTACCAGCAGCGGATCCAGTGTGCTTTTTATTTACTTCTGATAGTTCATATTTTTCCACTCAAACAGAATTCCTTATTAGGTATGTGTTTATGCCACTACTTGTAGCAAAACAGGTATTCTGTAGCAGCTGAAAATGTTGGATGGTTTTGCCTTTTGAGGGCTCATGCAGTTGAATTGGGCAAGTGGTTATCTTTTTGCCTAATCTACTTCACGAGACTCCTGTGAAGCCTCAGTTACTTTCAGTACAAGCATGACAAATCAAGACTGGCTCTTAGGATATTAGTAAACTATCTTCCCATTTAAGACATGCATTTCATAGTATAGTGGTACCTCAGGTTAAGTACTTAATTCATTCCGGAGGTCCATACTTAACCTGAAACTGTTCTTAACCTGAAGCACCACTTTAGCTAATGGGGCCTCCTGCTGCTGCCGTGCCACCGGAGCCCGATTTCTGTTCTCGTCCTGAAGCAAAGTTCTTAACCTGAAGCACTATTTCTGGGTTAGCAGAGTCTGTAACCTGAAGCGTATGTAACCTGAGCTACCACTGTACAAGTGACATCTACTAAGTGGAGGATGCAGGAAACCTCTGGTCTGCCTGGGATTGATGTGGTCTGACCTGACTGAATTTCCCTTATCCATCCTTTTTGTATGTGTCACGATCTTCACTGATGCTGCTCTTTCTGAATGTGCATTATGAAAAGTCTATATGGATCCCACTGGTTTCAGACATCTTCTTTCTTTCTTTCTAGGGGCAAAGTTGCATTCATCACTGGCGGCAGCTCCGGCATTGGATTCCGCACAGCTGAGATTCTGATGAGGTATGGACACTCTGGTGCGGGAGCAGCTTGGCCTTACTTAGCTTGCGATGCTTTTGGTCTCTGCTGTATTCTCCTGCAGCAGCCGCCAGCCTGTTCCTAGGAAGCAAGTCCTCCCTTCCCTTTGCAGCTGCATCGTGCTTTGTGCCCTTTGTGTTGTCTGCAGCTTTTCTGCAATGTGTGTCCTACAACATGTGGTGAGATGTGCCATGCAGCTGCAGCCGTTTGGGGTTCTCCACTGCATATATCAGGACGTATCTCTGCACTTTGCATGATCACTGCAGGAACGCCCAGTTGCCATGTAGCAGCCTGGCTGGAAGGAAAGGTGGCAGGATGTTATCAAGGAGAGTTGTCCCCCCAAAACACACACACATATACTTGTGAAAAATCTGAATGCACAGCTCCACATCCTGGGAGAAGAACACAAGCCCCACTAAGCATAACCAAATTAAATATACAAATGGCTATATCTAAAACCTATCCAAACTGCACAGTATTGGCCAGTGTTAATACCTGAGCTTTATGGTTTCTGGGTTATCCAATCTGATGGCAGATTGCAGGTACACATGGAGACCTCACATACATACTGAATCCCCACGGCTGGTAGCAGAGGTGTGTCTGAGTAGACAAGCGAGTGATGAGCACAAGGTGTTCTGTGTCACCCTCACCATCTAAGGTTTTGCTTGCAGGCATGGCTGCCATACTATCATTGCCAGCAGGAACCTTCAGAGGCTAACAGAGGTGAGTGGACGGGAGACTGTCATCCCTTTCAGATGCAAAGCAAGGCCTTGGCAGAGGCAGTTCTGCTGGAGTCACCTGTCTCAAGCAACAGATTGGGGAGTTGTTGAGGATGGTATAGACCAGCGGTTCTTAAAACTTTTTTCTCTGGGCCACACTTTCAGAATAAAAATTTGCTCGCTCCACACCAAATTTCTTGTTGATGAGAAATACATTGGAAAACAACACTGGCAAGTTTAAACACACCTCACTTAAATGGAGTTTAAACACACCTCACTTAAATGTTTCTTTGATCGCCTTTGAATCTTCCTGCCACACTTGCCACCCTCTCCAATGTGGCCTCACCCTTGACAAGCGCTGGCATACACGGAAGACAGATGGATCTGATCTGTGGGCACTCTTGGGCAAGATCTGTTCAAAGGAAGAAAAGTTTCACAAGACAATGGCTTCTTTCTTCCTTAAGTTAAGAAAAAGGTGGTAGATAGGAGAACTTGTGAGTGAGGCCTGAAGAAAACTTGGAAGCTGGGGACGGAGGGAAGAAAATCCTAAACTGTGTTTCTCTCTTAGGACAAACTGCCCCACTAACCTCAGTCTGCCACCAGCCAGCCCCTACTTACCTGCCTTCTTACATTCAGTCTAGGGATGGAACAGCCAATCAGCTTCCTTCTCCTTAGTCTCAGGGTTGGCCTGGCAGAACTGAGCAGGGGGGAGAAGGACAAAACTAAAGCTAGTTGGCTCTGTCACTGACTGTGACGCCACCTACTGTTGGTCTCCCCATCTTCCACCCAAATCGTTGCTGAAATGCAGAGAATTGAGATTGGGGGAAATAAGAAATGTAGGGAACAAAAACTGCAAGATCCATTCTTGTCTACCTACAGCCGAGATGTGGTCCCTCCCATGAATATTTGTTGTCATCTTAAATGCTCCTGGGTGCACAGCCCTTAGCATACCACATCATAGATTCTCAGAGGTGAGCCTCTGTTTCCACATAAGAGGTACCTGAAACGTTTCACAGAAGCCTTTTGAGAACCTTCCTAAACAATGCAATATGTTGCTGAAACCAGGAAGGGTTTCCCCATCCAACAGCACAGCAGGTGCGTAACATGGAAATGTTGCCCTTATTCTTGACACAAATCCCTTTTCCCAGTCTGTTATGTGTCCAGCTCGCCATGCTGCAGCAGAAAGACAGAAGAGGGTGGTCATTTATTACTGAATATTCTTTTCCTTTTTTTATAGGCTGCCAAGAAACTGTCAGTGGCCACTGGCCAGCGATGCCTGCCCCTCACTCTGGATGTCAGGCAGCCACAGATGATCATGGCAGCCGTGGATGAGGCCCTCAAGGAATTTGAAAGGATTGATATCCTTGTCAACAGTAAGTTATTTGCGTCAGCAGAGGACATTCATGGGGCGTACTGCTGGCCACCTGTCTGCAAGCTGGAAAAAACTGCTCACTGTTGCATGCTCTGGGAGGGTGGTCCTTGAGGCTACTGGCAGGGCTGTTTTAGTAGGAGGCCAGGAATAGGAAACATTTTTCAGCCCAAGGGCCACATGACCTTCTGAGAAACCACCTGAGAGCCATATTCCAGGGGTGTTTGGCGGGGGGGGGGGGCAAGGACAAAAGTGGGCAGAGCAATGAACGTAAACTAGTTGCTCTGCAAACATACACTCTCCCCAGCTGCCCCCCCCCCCGGTAAATCAAGTAAATAAATAAAAAATACTTAACTAAAAGTAGGAAAAAACCAGAACATTCGAAATTGAAAGGCTCGCTGAGGTCACTTGAATGATGTTGTGGCGCATTCTAGCAATGCAACTGGAAACCTGACTGAGCAATAGGTGTGGCTTCCGCAAACTGGCCAATTGTGTCGCAGATAGCTCAGTTCTGGAACAGGACAGGTGGTTGTCCTTCCCCTTCACTGCCGCCCCCCCCCCCCAATCCTGGATACACCGATGCACATACCCCTCTCTTGCTTGTCCAGGCAAGCAAGAGGCATCCTTGAAGTTCAAGAAAACATCCCATCCAGGCAAAAGCAGGGCCACTGAAGGGTGTGGCTTGGGGCTGGATAAAGGGGTCCTGAAGGGTTGCATCAGGAACCTAGGCTGGACGTTCCCCACCCCTGTAGTAAGCAGTGGAATGGAGTGGTTTCTGATGCCACAGCAGGCCCATGGCATGCCCTTGTACCAGCCACGCCTGCCTTGCCATGCTGATTCAGTCTCCAACTTCTCTCTCCCTTGTCCCCAGATGCTGCTGGAAACTTCCTGTGCCCAGCCAGTGCTCTGTCCTTCAATGCCTACAAAACTGTGATTGAGATCGACACCTTGGGAACATTCAACGTCTCCAAAGTGCTGTATGAGAAGTGTCTCCGCGTAAGTTTCTCTCCTCCGTAAGAGGCTTTTCTCCCTGCGGACAGGGACGTTCCTCAGCTCCTGCGCTCTAGGGTCAATTGCCCTGGGCAGGGGTAGGGGAGCTTTTTTTTAACACCTGAGGGACACGTTCCCTTCAAGAAAAGAATATGGGGGAAGGTTTCTATTTATGCCAGCAATGTTCATTTTGGGTTGTGTCTCCTGCATTTGCTGTTAATTCTTTTCCAGAGCTGACTTTATTTTGTTGATCTAGGACCATGGCGGAGTCATTGTCAATATCTCGGCAACCCTGAGCTACAGAGGTCAAGCTCTCCAGGTGCATGCAGGGACAGCTAAGGCAGCCATAGGTATCGTAAGCAGTTTGGCTCCCCTTCTCATCTACACCCTTAATAGAGTTTTATTCCACTCCCTGTCCCTCCCACCCAAGTGCAAGTTTTGGTGTTCTGGCACCACCTACAGTCTGGAAGAGACGTTGCAGCTTCCAGATTGAGCAACAGAGAAGCCTTCTGGCCCACAGTGATAATTTGTCCTGGGAAGACCACTTCTAGGACATGGGTGCCCCCCCCCATCCTGATTTTTTAAAAGAAGAGTTGCCATCTGCAAATGCATATAGTATTATCATATTGACTGTGTCTGGATGTAATGCTAAGCCATGGTTTGCTGTGTTTTTATTATGTTGAAAGCCACTCAAAATGGCTGGAGCAACCCAGTCAGATGGGCGGGGTATAAGTAATGAAAGTATTATTATTATTATTATTATTATTATTATTATTATTATTATTATTACTACAACTACTACAGTGAGCCTACAGCAGTGATTCCCCTCCCTGGCATGGCAACAATGAAGTTATGGGAAAGTTCTGCTCTAGATTAATTGCAGTTTCAGCATGTCGTCTGAACTCCAAACAGTGGTTCACCTTAACTTCAGTTAGTGAAAACAAATCAATTATGGTTTGACATTAGCTCATTTCAACAGTTTGTCCAGGTTCAAGCAAAATGGTTAATCAAAAACAGAAGCAAAAGCTTCCGAAGTCAAACTTGTAACTGTGCTGGAGGAGGAAGGGAAGGTGTATGAGTGCTTGGCTCGTTCTCCTGGCACTAAACTAGGCTTCCTCAATCTCGGCCCTCCAGATGTTTTTGGCCTACAACTCCCATGATCCCTAGCTAGCAGGACCAGTGGTCAGGGATGATGGGAATTGCACTTAACCATTAACATCTGAATCAGCCCAATGTCTTGTCAAGGGTTTTGCAAATTCAGCTGGCTTTCATTCATTGTTTTCTGTGTGGTGGGTTTCACTATTTCTTTTCTTCTTGTGAAGTGCTGAATGGCTTGAGAAATTCTGTTTGTTTTGCTTCTATTATCCTAATAATATATATTTTTAACTCACATACATGCAATGTAATTCTTCCCTGTGCAAAAGGAGAATTCCATTCCAGCTTGTTGTGGATAGGGCCTCTTTCAATCACCAAGAGACAGTGCTTTTGCAGGGGCAGAGTTGATGCGGGGAGGGTCGTGCCTTATGAATGGGCAAGAACCAGATTTAGATTTGATGACTTTCCAGTCCCTTCTAGCGCTGTAATTCTTAGCTTTTCAAGATTTGCTCTTGAACCTCTCTGTCTGTCTTCTCCCTTACAGATTCAATGACAAAACATCTGGCTGTGGAATGGGGTCCTAATGGAATCAGAGTGAATAGCTTGGCACCAGGTCCTATTTCTGGTACAGAGGGTCACCGCCGCTTAGGTAAAGCATTAAATATAATTTGAAGTGCTGTCTGTGTCTGTGTGATTTACCTGGAAAAACAACAACTGGGGAGACCACCCAGCTATGAAGGTCACTGGGCAACCTTGGACCAGTCACCTCTCTCACAAGGTTGTTTTAGGAGTAAAGTGGGGGAGAATGCATGCCATCTTTACCTCTTTGGGGGAAGAGCACAGCGTAAATAAATTAAAGTAAATAGGCATGCCTATACTATCCATTAGGGACGTGGGTGGCGCTGTGGGTTAAACCACAGAGCCTAGGACTTGCCGATCAGAAAGTCGGCAGTTCGAATCCCCGTGATGGGGTGAGCTCCTGTTGCTCGGTCCCTGCTCCTGCCAACCTAGCAGTTTGAAAGCACATCAAAGTGCAAGTAGATAAATAGGTACCGCTCTGGCGGGAAGGTAAACAGCGTTTCCGTGCGCTGCTCTGGTTCATTAGAAGCGGCTTAGTCATGCTGGCCACATGACCCTGAAGCTGAACGCCGGCTCCCTCTGCCAATAAAGCGAGATGAGCGCTGCAACCCCAGAGTCGGTCACGACTGGACCTAATGGTCAGGGGTCCCTTTACCTTATACTATCCATTAGAATTTCCAGGGTGGATGGTTCATAAGAATTAATAAAATTCAGTAGATGACTTGAGTCAAGACTTGTTAGATTGAGACTCAATGAACTTGCAGTGAAACACTTCCAACAATCTTCTGTGCCAAGCAGGGAATCGGACAATATGTTATTTATACTCAAACATCACGGAGCATTTGGAGTTGCTTTTACAATAGGGGTGGCTAACAGAGGTGCAGACCACATACATACATTCGGACTACCCCCTCTCTGCTTGTAAGCCAATCAGCTGAGGAGAATGGGGGTTTTCCCCCTTTGCAGCTAAGCAATGAGGTACAAAAGGGAGGGAGAGAAAAGAAAGGCCAGTTTTAAAAGGGGGGGGGGACTCTCCTCCCTTTGAGGCACCACCATTGGAATAAGGTCTTAGTGCTTAGGAAACGTGAAGGAGTTCTTCAGGAGATGTTGGGCTTTGTTCTTTTTTGTGGGCTTCCCAGAGTAATCTGGTTGCCACTGTGAAAACAGAACCCTGGTTTAGATGGCACATCTGTGCTGAGGGACCTGCAGCAACAAGGCCTTGTTGTTAACGTTTAAAGCTCTGAACAACTTGGGACCAGGTTTCAATTTGTATTCTTCTACAGTGGTACCTCGGGTTACATACGCTTCAGGTTACATACGCTTCAGGTTACAGACTCCGCTAACCCAGAAATAGTGCTTCAGGTTAAGAACTTTGCTTCAGGAGGAGAACAGAAATCGTGCTCCGGCGGCAGCAGGAGGCCCCATTAGCTAAAATGGTGCTTCAGGTTAAGAACAGTTTCAGGTTCAGAACGGACCTCCAGAACGAATTAAGTACTTAACCTGAGGTACCACTGTATGCTGGTTTTCATGTTGCATTTTTTGTTTTAACGATACTGTTTATGATGTACACCACTTAGAGCCAGTGTGGCGCAGTGGTTGGAGTGTTGGACTAGGACCTAGCAGTCCCCACTCGGCCTTGAAGCTCCCTGGGTGATCTCGGGCTATTTGCTCACTCTAAGCCTAACCTGCCTCACAGGGCTGTTGTGGGATTAAAATGGGGAGGGGGGAGGAGTACTACATAGGCCACTTTGAGCTCTTTGAAGGAAAGGTGCACTACAAATGCAATAAATAAAAATTAAATATGCCATTTTGAAGCAAAGACATTGCTTTCCTCCTCCTTGTTTTTAGTTCAGCCTCACCCGGAAGCACAAAACCTCTTTCGGAATATCCCCCTCCAGCGGGTGGGGAACAAGACGGAGATTGCCCATAGCGTCCTGTACCTGGCCAGCCCCCTCGCCTCGTACGTGAGCGGCACAACCCTGGTGGTGGACGGCGGGGCCTGGATGACCTCTGAGAACAACTTCCCCGCACTGTTGGGTATTGCCTCACACTCTGCTAAGCTCTAGGTGACGTTTCTTTCCCCCTCTGTGGGACTGGAAGCAGGGGCGTTGCTAGGTACTCAAATAAAATAAAATAAAAATAAAGAGGCTGCAGGGCCATGGCGGGGGGGGGTGTGTGTGTGCATGTGCTGTGGTGCACACATTTGCACTGAATTAGTACATGCTCATGTGTCTGTCTGGATGCAAACACACTTTGCAGCATGCTCAACAGCCCATTAAGAATTGGAGAGAGAAGAAAAGAAATAGTCCTTTAATAAAAGGGGAGGGAGGAGCAGGGCTATCCAAAGAGCCCAGCACCGAAGACCTGGGGCCTGGCTACCCCCTAGCAACGTCCCTGATTAGATAGTTATAAAGCAGGCTTGGGGAACCTTTGGCCCTCGAGATGTTGTCAGACCACTACTCCCATCAGCCTCAGCAAGCATGGCCAATGGCCAGGGATGATGGGAGTTGTAGTTCAGCAACATCTGGAGAACCAGAGGTCCTCCACACCTGTTGTAAAGGTCCTTGTGTCAAGAAAGCCACAGTCTTCAGGTGAGAATTTTTGTCATGTGCCCCTCCAGTGCAGGGGGAAGCAGAAGATAAATTGGAGGAATGACAGTAGATCCACAAGGTATTCTGATTCTCAAGTTATTAAACATTTGCAACAATTTCAGCTGCTTGCTTTGGATTCCATCTCAGTTTTTCTCCAACCTCCTTTCTCTCTTACAGGCGTCTGGGCTACAGAATTAAAGAAAGAGAAATGAAACATGACCCTGGGAACCTGACGGATGGGACACGGCAACTTCGACGCTACTCTCCGCAGAGCCAAAGGAGTCAGCCACTCGCCACCTCTAGCAGCAAGATAACTTTTAGACAACAGTGGTAATGGTGCTGTTTGAGATTGATACTGGGCGCAGAGGCTAGGAGGTTGCAGCCTATTATATTCTCACCTAAAAACTTTCTCTTGAATGCCCATGAATGCCTTGTGTCTGCAGTGGCAGCCTGGAAGAACAGACATTTGGCTTGATTTACATTTAAACCTTGGCATCCTTTGCTTTGCCTGTGCTGTTTACCATCTGAGCCTTTTTGTCAAGGAAAGGGATGAGTGTGTCCGTCCGTCTGTGTTGTATATCTGCCCCTCCAGCCTGAATCCTCCCCACCTCTAATCTTCATGGTTCTGGACCAAACAGGGTGATTCTGCACATTTTTGCCAATGCTCTTTATTTTTCTGTTAGGGGAAATACCTCTCTCCCCATCAAAAAAACCCAACACTCTTCTTTTTTATCTAATAAATTCCATATGCAATCTTTGCTTCTTGCTAAGCTTGTGCTTTCAGTATTGTTCCAGTTCCTAAAGCAGCATGCTTTTCCTATGAGAGTCTCTGCTCCTTGAAGGAAGAATTCATTATTCCCCTCGACGATATTGTACTGCATTATGCTGCGCTCCCTAAAATGGCACTTTATGAGTTGTAGTCAGCACTCAAACATGAGCTGCATTTGGGTGATCACATCTTGGCTTAATAAGCTGCAACATGCACAAGCTTCATGAACCCACATGTGAACCTTTTGCTCCCGCTCCACTGCCCTTTGCAGCTAACCATGGTTTCCTTTTACATCCGAACCCGGTTAGTGACTCTCAAACAAGCTGGAATACAAAACCATGGTATAAAGTTGCCTTCTAGATCCTGGCTTTTTTGGAAGCCACCAACCACAGTCTTCTTGTTTGGGTGTAACAGGAAGCTGTGGTTACCTTCAGCTTCCTGTCTTGTTCACTCATAAAAAGGGGGAGTAAAATGGGATCAAAGGGGCTGTATATGGGTGCATGAAGTTCATTTTTATCTCATCGTATCAAGCTGAGATTTGATCATTGGAATATGGCCTGTGTTGGATAATTGTGCTACAGGAACTTTATTAGCATTTATTAATCACCTTCCGCACATGTCTCAAGACATATGAACAGCGAATTAAGTCCATTTTACATACTTAGAAAGTAATACTACAGGTATTTGTGTTTTAAACTTAGTGCATTTCTTATAAAAACAATCCATACACACACACAAAGGAACTGCAGATCATAAAAAATAAGCGGAGCAGGCTCTGTTCCTGGTATATAGCCCATATATTGCCTCCAAAAATTCCATGAAAGCAGCTTTGCTTCCTTTGGAGTCAGCCATAAGTCCCCCATGCCTGGAGTAAAAGCTATCTGAGCTCAGGGGCCACATTATCTCATGCACAGCCTTCCAAGGAGCTGTCACACGTGAATGGTGGGTAGGAGCAGAAAGTTGCTCATCACACGGGGGTTTCCCTTGCTTGCCACTGAATGAACTCAAAAAACCCTGATCCCTTTTTTCCCCTACATGCCCTCCTACAATGGAGGGGAACAGGATGCTTGCACTGTTTGTTTCTTTGCTGTGATGCTGATTCTCACCAGCATTTCTGCTCCTGCCCACCACCCGCAGGCAAGTGAGGAAATTATGCAATTGCTATTGATTTCGGAGATTGCTGAGCAAAGTGGCAGAGAGAGGGAAGTGCACACGGATCTTAAGCTCCCTTAAGTGTGTCCTTTAACTGCAGTTTCCTCAGTGAGCCCTGTGGGGCTGGGGAAAGGGAAACCTGCTGGTTAAAAACTGATTCCTACTAACGCTACACCACACACACACACACACACACACACCAAGAAAACACTACTTAATAACTTAAAAGGCCCCCAGCTACCTTGTCAGGCAGTCATATTTTTATTGCTTGTAGCCAATAGTCATTCCAATATGGGCTGTCGCGTGGAAGATGGAGCAAGCACATAGTTGAACGGCGGAAAACACAGGAAGCAGCAACAGCCACTGACTTAGATGGCTTCAAAAGAGGATTGGGCAAATCCATGGAGAGGGCAATTGATGGCTACTAACCATGATGGCTATTCTCTGCCTCCACGGTTGGAGGCAGCAGCACTACTGAATGCCAGATGCAAGAAACCACAGGAAGGGGAAAGGCTCTGGCTTGCTGGTTTGAGAACAGGATGCTGGACTAGATGAGCCATTGGCCTGATCCTGCAGGCTCTACCTTTGTTCTTAAGCTTGTTTTCTGCGGCTCCAGAAGGTAGGACCCAAACCAATGGGTTCAAATTACAAGAAAGGGGCCAACTAGACATTTGAAAGACCTTTCTGATGGTAAGAGGTGTTTTGACAGTGGAACGGACCACGTGGGAAGGTAGTGAACTCTCCTTCGCTGGAGGTTTTTAAGCAGAGGTTGGGTGGCTATCTGTCAGGGGTTCTTCTGCTGTGATTCCTGCATTGCTGGAGGTGGACTGCACAACCCCTGGGTGTACCTTTCAACTCGACAGTTCTAGGATTCTATGAATATTAATAACAAAAAAACCAATCCAAAAGTAAGTTAAAACATATCATTTTTTGGAACTGCAAAATATCGTGGGTGGCACTGTGGACTTGCTGATCAGAAGGTCGCGGTTCGAATCCCCATGATGGGGTGAGCTCCCATTGCTCGGTCCCTGCTCCTGCCAACCTAGCAGTTTGAAAGCACGTCAAAGTGCAAGTAGATAAATAGGTACCACTCCGGCGGGAAGGTAAACGGCATTTCCATGCGCTGCTCTGGTTCGCCAGAAGCGGCTTAGTCATGCTGGCCACATGACCCGGAAGCTGCCAATAAAGTGAGATGAGGGCTGCAACCCCAGAGTCGGTCATGACTGGACCTAATGGTCAGGGGTCTCTTTACCTTTAATTACTGTATTGTCATGGGGCAATGGAACTGCAATGGCTCAGCTGGTAGACCATTAATCTCAGGGTCATAGATTCAACCCCATGTTGGGCAAAGCATTCCTGCTCTACAGTGCTATGATTCACAAACATACCATGAAAATAGTTCTAAAAACAGTACCAAAAGAGCAACTAATAAAAGGATTAAAAACAATACAGAATGAACCCGAATCGTTTAGATTAAAAAGATTTCCTTGATGCTTAACTTGATTTTAATCAAAACAGCAGCAATAGCTTTTGTCACTGCTACTGTGTTCAAACCTATTGTATAGGTCAGAGGTTTTCAACCTTCTTGAGCCCACAGCTCCCTTGACCAACTACACTCTTTCTATGGCACCCCTGTGGGGTTCAGGAGCCCAGTTATGTCACCCCTTGCCGCCAGATTCTCACCCTTTTTTGAACATCCTCCCTTGTGGAGTGTTCCCTCAGCCTCCTCTCCCCTCTCCTTGGAGTCCTCTGGGCAGCCATGGAGCTGCCTTGTCCCACCCCAAAGAGAGGGGACTATAGCCAGGGCTGCTGCAACAAACAGCTGTACAAGCCATTGGGAGGCAGAGACACAAGAGGGCATCAGAGGAGTGAGAGAAGGAAAGAAGGACAGAGACCAGTGTTGCCTGCGTGCCCCTGACCAACATTCAAGGCACCCCAGGGTACCACGGCACTCGGGTTGAAAACCACTGGTATAGGTCATAAATTTGTCTATGATTGTTCAGCAACCATCTAATTTTGAAATCATCAGATTGACCCGGAAAATTATGAAATGAGTTAAGAAATTCTATCCCTGGGTGTGTTGTGTAAAAGGCCAAACAAGATATAGTGCACAATGTATTTGATCCAGCCTGATCTGTGTACACAAAGGCCTATTAAATAATTTACTCCTCAGGTATTGTATGGACATAGTTTGGAATCTATGCATCTCTAATGAGGGAAAACAAGTTAAATGCATCTCTAATGGGGGAAAACAAGTTAATCCCCACAGATAAGTAGCCCTTTTATAGCTTTGTTAATACACCTGTTTACTAGGCCCTCGCTTCATTTCCAGGGCTGGATTTTTAATCTCTGTTCACATTACATTTATCCCAAATGCACATTTATCCTTGACTTCTTTTTAAAAATACTGGTGTTCGCTGCATTGTTTCTCACAATTGGATAGCTCAGTCAGTAGAGCATGAGGCTCTTAATCTCAGGGTCATGGTTTGGAACCCCACACTGGGCAAAAGATTCCCACATTGCAGGGGGTTGGACTAGATGACCCTCTTGGTCCCTTCCAACCCTACAATTCTCTGATTCTATTATTCTAAATCTGTTTCACAACGACTGGAGTCCTTAAGCCATCCCTAATCCATATCTAGGCAAAGTACATAGGGTAAAGACACCCCCATCCCCTCTGGTATGTACACAAACAGAAACAAATCTGACACTGATGAATGTTTTGCTAGAGGGCACAATGACCAGAAGCTATGTGTGGTACTGTGGTCCTGCCCACAACCAGTAGGAATGTCGGTTAACCTTCAGCAGTTGTTGCCCACACCCTTTCACACATACCTTTACCTCCATGAGGACCAGGAACTTAATGTGTTCTTTTCCTCTTAAATTATAGTTGAGGGGTTTTTTTGTTTTTAAGATTCTGAATTCTCTCACCAGCACTGCTCCTGAAGAATTAGGGCATGCAGATAGTCGTGTTCATGAGGCAAGAGCTCATTTACATGAAGAGCCGTACTTGAGCCTGCCCCTCCCCCCCCCCAGCTCTCTTCGTCATCCTCATGTAACTCCCGAGGGAAGGAGAATGAGGCTTAAAAATAGTTTTTGTCCTGTAACCTCCTGTATATTATATCTTTGTTGAATTCCTGCCTCCTCTTTTCTTGTGGCTTTCACACATCCATCAGTGAATGTTTAATCTTCTTGCTCTCAGTAAAGAGACCTGCTTTCTTCCTTGTTCTCTGTGTTGTCTTCTATTTACCATACTTTTGGTTTTTAATATTCACATTTATTCTTAGGACTAAATGACGTCAACAAACAGGACTTGCCTGGCGCCAATGTCATTGGCCTTTAATCATGCCTGTTCATCCAGGCATTTGGGTCTTCATTTAACCCTAATGTAGAATGATTCTGGCCTGACTTGGGGCTCACCTTTTTAGGAAATCTCCCTTTTTATGCTTGCTGATGGATGGAAACTTGATGATGATGGAGGGGTTTTATTCTCCCCTCTGGAAGGATGGGGAGATATGAGCCCATCAGTTATGCCAAATGTGTCCCTCCAGGTCTCTCTCTCTCTCGGGTCATGGACTGGCAGGATGCAGAGGGATGGTGGAAGGAACCAGCTGGGGATCCCCCAAGGGAATAAGGCTCAGAGCCAGGGGATTGGTGGTGAGGGGACGGCGAGGCATCAGGGTTTAGTGAGCAGGAAGAGGCTGGGGCAGAGGGCAGTCCAGACTCAGAGGCAGGAGAGGAGTGGGGCCAGGAGACAGAGATAAGATAAGCTGCTGAAGAACCCAGGGAGTCTCCCCCTCCTGCTTCAACCAGCTCTCATCCCCCTGGTGTCCCAGAATATGCAAAGAAATGAAGAGGGTGGAGCAACGAAAGACAAGGTGACATAGCTTAGACTACTGGGGAAGGAACCAGGGGTAGAGCCTTAGGGAGCAGTGGGAAAGTGGAGACCTCAGTCCTTACAACTGCCTCATTAGGGCAAGACGTGCTGGAAAGAGTTGCTGGGGTCACGAGGCCTGAGCTGTTTTGTTTTCTTTGAATAAAGAGTTAACTTCACTGATGCCAGGTACTCTTTATGCTGACCTATGCCTGACTCCGGGGACGTGGGTGGCACTGTGGGTTAAACCACAGAGCCTAGGACTTGCTGATCAGAAGCTTGGCGGTTCGAATCCCCGCGACGGGGTGAGCTCCCGTTGCTCGGTCCCTGCTCCTGCCAACCTAGCAGTTTGAAAGCACGTCAAAGTACAAGTAGATAAATCGGTATCGCTCCGGCGGGAAGGTAAACAGTGTTTCTGTGCGCTGCTCTGGTTCGCCAGAAGCGGCTTAGTCTTGCTGGCCACATGACCCAGAAGCTGTACGCCGGTTCCCTCGGCCAATAAAATGAGATGAGCACCGCAACCCCAGAGTGGGTCACGACGGGACCTAATGGTCGGGGTCCCTTTACCTTTATGCCTGACTCCAGCTCCTGACAGCTGGACCTTGGAAACCCCTTCTGCAGCCCCTCGCCCCTCACCTGGTCTGCTTTGCACCCTCTTTGAATGTTTTTATCTGGCCAGAAAGTGCCCTTGAACTGAGATAATCCCTCTCGCTTGCCCTGATGGACAAGCGAGTGGGCAAGTGGGTACAGAAAACGGCCTACTGTACAAAGGTAAAATTCACATTTGTTGCTCCACCCACTTTTGCCTCTAGGCCCACCCACCACTGGCCTGCGCCCCCCCCCCCGGAAATGTGGTCTTCAGACTGAAAAATGCTTCCTCCCTCCCCACCTCCCACCCCCGACTTAAGCCATGCTTGTTGTAGGCAAGCAATGCAGTTGCTGCTTAGGACTGCGTAGTGAGTAGGCAGGTTTCTGCCTGTCATTCTTCCTTCCTTCGCATGGAAGGTTGTCAAGTGAACCGTTGCTAGGCAATTAATCCATCCTCCCCTCTGTGGCCAATGGGATTTCTCAAGCTGGCACCCTGCAGCACTTCCTACTACTGTACAGAAGCCCTTGTAGCTATAGCAACCAGCAGGTGATATGATAGCATCATCCCCATCAGTGCTTTCAGGATGACTAGGCTTGGGTGGCAGATTTTCAAAGCATGTCTTTGGGTGACACCTGAAGTCTCTGGCAATGCAGGTGCAGGAGCCCACACGGCCACAATCAATCCTCAGAACATGCAATATGAGTTCAGGTGGTTTCTGCACAATCCTGCAAACCTTTGCTCGTCAGTGGTTTTCATTAAAAGTAATAATTTAAGAAGCCAAGGCAAATGTAGTAGGGCAAATGTTTTACACACAGATTTGGACTTCAGCATCTCCAATGAGAACGATCAGGCAGCATGGAAAGAAAGCTCTGCTGGAAAGATGCTCCCAGGAGAGTGTTTAAAAACAAGCTAATGAGGACTTAGCAAGGCAGATAGATCTATCAAATTTGATTCTCTCGTTTTATCATTTTTCCAGTCACAAATTCAGTTCTGCAGCAATTTGCAATCCTCATGGAGATTCACCAGCATTTTAGTGTGACTTTCTCCTAATAAACACATTGTCATATGAAATATTCCCTAATAAACACATTTTGGCCAGACAATTTCCTCTACTATAGCATATTTTATGTCATTTTCACTAATACGTGAATTTTTATATGCACATATTAGTGAAAATGCATTTTAGCATATGCATATATATATATATATTGCATACTGCATCGCAAAATCCAAAGAAGTGTGAACTTTCGGGGGGGGGGCTTTGTTTCTGTTTGCATATTGTTTCAGCCAGCAGGTTCTCCTTTAAATGAAAACTGAACCAAATTTGTCCTTCATCTCTAGTCACAGAATACTGAGTGTCTGTTGGTGGAGGGGTGCTGGAATGGAGAGTTCAGGAAAAGAGCATGGCTGGCTGGCTGGGAAACTGGCTGGGACCTTGAAGAGGGCGGTATATAAATTCAAACAACAATAATAATACTGCAACAACCTGCTACAGGTCCCACTTGTGCAAATTGAAGGCAAACTTTGCCTGGAATAGTCTCTGGGGCATGGGTAGGCAAACTAAGGCCTGGGGGCCAGATCCGGCCCAATCACCTTCTAAATTTGGCCCGCGGACGGTCTAGGAATCAGCATGTTTTTACATGAGTAGAATGTGTCCTTTATTTAAAATGCATCTCTGGGTTATTTGTGGGGCATAGGAATTCATTCCCTCCCCCCAAAAAACATAGCCCAGCCCCCCACAAGGTCTGAGGGACGGTGGACCGGCCCCCTGCTGAAAAAGTTTGCTGACCCCTGCTCTGGAAGTTCCATCTGCTGGAGCTGACTCAGTGTAGCTGCTGCCCCTCAACAAAAAACCTCATCTGCTCTCCTCCCCACCCCCAAGGGGAAGGTGGGCTTTCAAGACAAAGCCAAGTCTGCTTCCATTCCTCTGCAGTTTGAGTGCTTCTTCAGTGGAGGAGAGAGGAATGACCCACGTATTTGACTTAGAAGAACTTCTTATAAATGACAATGATTTTGTTCATCACTGTTTGCTGTGCAAATACAGTACCACTTTGCTGGTTAAAGAGGGACCCTAGTTGAACTTTAAGCAGGACGGATGCCTGAAGAACAGCTATATTGCTATGCTCATCCCATTTCTCTGTTCAGTGAGGAGCTCACAAGGTGAGAAACTTACCTGGGTTTCACTTCCCTTGGAAGGGGTGGTGGTGTCACCGGGAGTTTGTATTATTTTTCAATGTTTCGTTTCTTTTCAGGTGTGCTGCTTAAACACAGGTGGGAGCACAGCTAAAACCCAATGACAGATAGCCAAATCCACTGTTGGATTTTCAGAGAGGGCATCTCTGCATCTCCAATGCCGTTAGCTTCCCAAAATTGAGCTTGCTGTGTAGTCTATGATTCTTTGCAATCTCAGATACCTAGGTTATAACACCCCCAGTCATGGGAGTGGCAAAAGAGAGAGAGAGAGGCACACCCTCTTTCAGGTACTCCCTAGCTATGCAGATACTTCAGAAACATGTTTCAGCAACCAAATTTATTTACTAACCAACTTGATAAATTGTCTATTGCATTAGTAATCTCAGGGTGGCTTCCAACTAATGTAGAAAGCACAGCATAAAAGATTGTTGTAACAATTAGTGCCCATGGAAACACAATGCCTATAGTTTCCCTAACAAAATAGGCACTTGATCATTTTGCCAGGGTCATTGAGGAAGTCTCCAGAAATAATACTGGGTCCATTAACTCCCTCCTGTCACAGACTCCCAGTCCTTAAAAATGGGAGGTGAGGGGAGGGAAGATGGGAACGGAACTATATATTCTGAAACAGGGTGTGTCTGACTAGTTGCAACCCTGAACCAAAATGCTCCATGGTGCAACATTTTGTTCCTGGGTTTGTTTCTGGCAGGCAGAAAGACAAGATATAGATCAGAGATGGGGAACTGGATCTGGCCCACACTTCATGGGTCACTTTTGACAGGTGGACAGGGCTGTCCACCTGTCAGTCACCAGACACCATACGAGGTCCAGTGTCAAACTTCAAGGAAAGAATCAGCATTATTTGCTAGTGCACACCCAGCCCTCCCAACCTTGTTTCTACACACTCTCATGCAGCCCTCTCTGCCCTCCATCTAGGCCAGCAACAGACATTATCAAAGTTCAAGGGGGTATTCAGACCAGGCAAAAGCACTCAGAGTGGGTGGGAATTGGAGCTCGTAAGAGGTGCAGTCCAGGAGGGTGAGCGGAGCCTGGGAAGAACTCCAACCACCAGCCAGTGAGCTCTGGAGGCCGGTGTTTGGCTCCCAGGCCTGAGGCTCGCCTGCCCTATGTTGGGCACTCGGGGTCATTATGGGAGATTTGAAACAGTGCATTGTGCTCTACTGGAGAGCTGACACCAGGCCTGCTCTGAGACGGCAAATTTCACAAAGCAGCAACAGGAGCTGGGGAGAGGTGGCTCAACCCTCTCTCTTCCAGCTCCGTTTCCATTCAAAACAACCCACCTAGCTGTTTTTTGCCTCATGGGGCAAACCCAGGGACCTGGATCATTTCCTCTCCACGGATTGCAAAGTGTCTGGGAATTACTTTAAAGGGAATATGGTAACAAAAGTGTAAAGGAGCCCTTTCCACCAGCATTCCTCCACCCAAAATCAGATCAAAGCATCAGAAACTGCTGGGGTTTTGTCTTGTTTTTTAAAGCACCTTTGGAGAAAACCATGCCTGCCCATAATGCATAGTTTGAACCTCTTCTCGCTGGCTGTAAGATCTCATCAGCAACCGACACAAGCTTGCATATGCTCTCCTCCCGATCCTTGGTGTTATGTAATTAAATTCATCCCTTTCTATTTACTTCAAGTGACAGATTTCGCTTCCCATATTTGGACCTGAGTGAGTTTCTGCTGCAGGCTAAATAAAGGCATGATAAATAGCCCCAGTGTGCAATAATGACACCTTCTGTGGTGGTGTATTACAGCCCAGAAATGCTGTGTGATTCAGTGATAGGAACAGCTTTCTTCTTTTCATCTTAATTTGGCACAGAGAGCTTATTTTAACAACAATGAATCCCTAAAATTTGGGGGGGGGCGGCTGGCAGCCTTCTCGGGAGAAAGCAGTAGTATGCCCTCAGCAATTGGGAAGCCTGTCTTATTTTGGAAAACACAGAAGCATTTTTCTCTGAAATAGTGGTGCAGATAGGTAATTTAAGAGCACAGGGCTTTATGAATGCAGATTTTCCAGCAGTACAAACTATCTGTCAGATACCCCACACTAAAAAAGAAAAAAGTTGAATACATGCCAAGTGTATGGACAATGATTCTCCAGACGTCTAGACAGGGTCTTTCCTCAACCCTACCTAGAAATGCCAGGGATTGAATGAATGAATGAATTTATTAATACGGTCACAGACCAGCATCAACACACACAATATCGTAGATCATTAAAAAAAAAAAAATCAGAAAAATCAGAATACAAGGGACAATATGAATATAACAAAGATTTAAAATAAAAAATTAAAATTAATTATTAGTGCGCCCCCTGTAATTAACATTTAGGGGTTTGGTCATTATGGGATGCCACTTGCTTCCTGCGATTGATTGCAGACACACAAAATTTAGCTACATTTAATGTAATCTTGGGATTCTTGTCCTCTATCAGTAGTTTTAAACTATGATATTCCGATTCTTTCCTGGACTTTTGCACAACAGGTGTAATAAAAGTCAGACGTATATCCTCATAAAGACGACAACGTAATAGTACATGTGAAGCAGTGTCAACTTCCAACGAGCCACAAGGGCAGACCCGTGCTGTATATGGTTTACCCTCAAATCTTCCAGGGATTGAACCTGGAAACTTCTGCATGCCAGTCAGGTCAGCCACTGAGCTTTGGTTGTTCTGAAGTTTTGGTCTGAGCCCACAGGGCTCTTAGGCTCTGTTGCGGACAAGAGTGAGACCCTGCACTCAACATTAAGGACTAGGGAGCTGGCATGGCTGCACCAAGTGGAGGAAGGCAGTGCAGGCTGAAAAGAGAAGGGGCAAAGTCATGAGATTCTTGCTTTCTTTGGTGTTTGTTCTTTGATTTCTTTCTTTTGAAGTTGGTGAAGTGGGGGGGGGGAACATGTTGAGCTGTACAATGAATAGTTGTGGCGGTGGGAAAATAAACAAAGCAGTGACATTTACAGGCTGCGGAGCAGAACATCCAATGGAGCGATGCCTCCGCTATTAATGCACGAGGCAGAACAGTTCACTGGGCAAATCTCCCATGCAGACGCCTTTGCCCCAAGGCCTGAGGTTCTCCACGCCTGCCATAAAGCATCTGAAGGAATCTTGGGGTGGTGATGATGCGGATTCATCTTGCAACCATTGACAAGGCCGGTTCAGCACCTGCAATTTCCACAGGAAAAAGGTCGCCCTTCGCATCGTCTTCAGACTCGGGTCGAAAAGGCTGAGCACAGGGTGTCTAGGATTGCAGGAGTTAACTTTTACCCCGAGCTGCGTGCAAAACCAGTTTTCCACGATGGTAACACCGGAATGCAAACTTCATAGGTTTAAAATGAGCTGTTGGCCCTTTAAATCAACCCTCTCCGTGCGCGTGCGCGACAAGCGGCATTGGCGGGGGCTGGGAAAGTGACTTAAGCCGCCTCCCCGCTTGCGGGTGTGACATCATCGCCGAAACTGCTGCAGCGGCGGCGGTCGGAGCCAGAAAGACAATAAATATTGTGGTTCATAGATAGCATTTCCAGAAAAAAAGCGGCGCGGGCACTTGTTTTAGGCAACCCACCTCGCTTTAGGAGAGCTTTTCATTTACATGCAGGCCTGCCTAATGAATGGAATGGCATGTGAATATAGCGAAACCCGGTGCCTAATCTGAGCTTGCCGTTGACAGCGGAGGTCAGCCAACATATACAATTTAAAATCTCAGCCTAAATAAATGGTAGAAAATATTCTCAGGTCTACTTCAGGACCTGATGGAACCAGTTTCCCCAGGTTGTGAAATAAAGACAGAAGAGCATAGCTAAGCATGCACAGAGTGCTGTCCCTCAACACTGGCTAACCACAAAGTTACCTAGGTGGTAGTGGCAGTTGGGACTTAATATTGCAAATGGGCTGTTGGCATTGTTTTTAAATCAGATTTTCGTGAAAAATGGGGCAGAAATAGGGGCTGGTATTGATGCTGATGTTTTGTGGACTGCAAAAAAAGCCTGCATGGGTGTGAACAGGCCCCATTCGATGATAAACACCCATCTGGAAGCAGTCTTAGTTACACTAACCATCTGATATATTTCAGAAGGCTACTATTTTTGTAAAGCATGTGGGCCAGCCACCAGCCTCAGTCCAACTCATTGGTAACCCTCAATGGTACCCCTTGCACTACAATTCCCATTAGCCCAAGCCAGCATAGCCAATGGTCAGGGATAACAGGAGATGGAGCTCAATACATCTCAAGGGCACCAAATTGGCCATCCCTGATCTAACCTACCTCTTGGGCTGTTGTGAAGATGAAATGGGAACATTCCCCATATAAGTCGTTCTGAGCTCTTTGGAGAAATGGGAAGGACTCTCATTTGAGGAGTGTGCTTCAGACTGTGGTGCAGATAGGAGTCATTTTAGACTCTACATTAGCTCATGGGGAACCCAGTGGGCCATGTCTTTATATCACCCTACCCTGTGGGACAACTTTGACAATAATTGCATCAGGTGATTGACAAGTGCCCACTGGCAAAAGCTGGCCCATGGGGGTGGGGAGAGTGACCAAGGAGGATCAAGCTTGCTTTCTGTAGGAATCAGCTGCACAATTTTACCTGCTCAATGCCTGATGACCCTTATGACATCAGATATGGGCAAGTGGGTGGGGTTGTTTTTTTTGGGGGGGAAAAAGGTCTTGCAGGCCAAATGGGGACGACTCACGGGCCAAATCTGGCCTGTGAGTCGAAGGTTCCCTATCCCAGTTCTGGACAGGGGAAGAGTAATGTGTATTGACACCACTTCCTTCAACATATGTTAAGCCAGCCTGGCTGCTGCATTAGAGGTCACCTCCTGAACCGTGTTGCATATTAAAGAGTGGCAATGCAGAGAAGACTAGAGAAGCATCAATGCCTGGCATCCTTGGGCAGTCGCCAGATCCCCAGCTGGTTGCTGAAGTCCACTGCTGACATCTGCTTTTGAACCACCCTTTAAAAAAATTCTGGCCCGGTGCTCCGAAGAGCCACTATTTTCGAGTGGGATTCAATTATGTGCCAGCAAATTCAGCTTGCACATTTAGTTGATTGAGAGGTTTTCTGCAACAAAGGTTTCCCAAAGGTTGGACTTTTTGTGATAAAGTTAAGTGGTGAGGAAAGGCACTGGAAAATGTGGGATAAACACCTGCTTGAAGAAGCAACGTCATCTATCTGCCCCACAAACAAGTCCAAATGAACCTTCAATTAACAGGTTGTCTGAACAAAATAAAAAAATTCCTTCCAGTAGCACCTTAGAGACCAACTAAGTTAATTATTGGTATGAGCTTTTGTGTGCATGCACACTTCTTCAGATAGGTTGTCTGAAAGCTACCTGAGTTAAATTTCCCATAATGCCCTAGAGCAAAACTATGTCACAGGCATTGTGGGAAATTAAAAGGATGGCTAGAGTCAGCTGTCTGCTGCTGCCTTGAGTGCTGTTGCTTCCACCATTAGGTAAACCCACCAGGACCTACCAATGGACATGGGGGGAGGGCTCATGACATGATGCTTTGCGCAGAGACTCCTCAAACCTGGAGGAGACCCCATACATGGGCCATTTGGGGCATACTTTGTGCAATAAAAGATAACTACATTAAATAATATTTAATGCAAATAAAAGGTTGCAGATAATGGGAAACACAAAGCATTTCTTCTGAGTAACAAAACACACTAATTAAAACTGGCAGATACAACAAAACAGATTCAAACAACCATCTATTAAGTAAAAACAACAACAACTGCAGAATCACATACACAGATTCAGATCTAAAATGCTTATCTTCCCCCAAGGCTGAATGTATGAATGAATATAAAATTATATACTAAAACAATTAAAAGTAAGTACAGAAGGTGCAAGTCACAAATAAAATATACTGCAGGGAGTTTGGGTTTTCATTTGGGGGTTACTGGGGGCTATTCAAGTTTGTATAACTATCCGGCTATGGTACATTAGAGAAAAGTGATTAGAGCCTGTGTGGCTTAGGGGTTAGAGCATTGGACTAGGATGTGGGAGAACAGGGTTCAAGGGCTCACTCAGCTAGGAAGCTTAGGGTTGTTATGAGGATAAAATGAGAAGGGGGAAACCGTGTACACCACCTAGACCTAGAGCTCCTTGGAGAAAAGGGTGGGGTACAAGTGCAATAAATATAATAAAAAATGATGCTCCACAAAAATATTTTCTGGTCTATGTGTTTAATTCAGCTTCCACCTGATAAGGTATCTGTGGTGTGTCTGAAGAACAGCAGGAGCAGTGGTTGTTAATGTCAGGCACAGCACATCAAATATATTTGTAACTAGATTTTATTACTACTTTTTATTTCTGTCAAAGATGTCAAAGAGAAAAACAACTACCAGACTTTTAGAAGACATCTGAAGGCAGCCCTGTTTAGGGAAGCTTTTAATGTTTAATAGATTATTATATTTTAATATTCTGTTGGAAGCCGCCCAGAGTGGCTGGGGAAACCTAACCAGATGGGCGGGGTATAAATAATAAATTTGTTGTTGTTGTTGTTGTTGTTGTTGTTGTTGTTGTTGTGCGGGGTATAAATAATAAATTTGTTGTTGTTGTTGTTGTTGTTGTTTTATTTTCTATTGTGATTTCTATTGTATTTTATGGAACTCAAATTGTAATACAATAAAATGCAACCTTACAATGAAAAACCATACAGCATCTGACAGTGCACTACAATGGCTACAACAGGTAGAAAAATTGTTAAGTGATCCGCCAAGACCCTCAGCCATTTCCCCCAGTGGTGGGGAGAAGAGTTTGGAAACCAGTGCCCCAAACATTCTGGTTATGCTATTTCTGTAATCCATGTATGCTGGCTGTTTGGCCATAATAAACATTTATTCATTCATTTCTGTAGTCCATATTGGTGTCACCTCTGACTTCTGCAGCTGGCCAAGGTGACAGGTGTCAATCTGAATGAGGCAACACTTGGATGGTGAAGACAAAGGACTCATCTGGCTATGACTTTTTTTGGGGGGGGGCGGTCTCTGGGGAAGAACTTGTCTAGTGAGCCCCTTTCTTTTTTTGGACTTCTGCCGTGAGCTAACCTAAGTGCAATCAGCATGTGTGCTTCAAGCAAGGCTAGTTGCCACCATTTTAAATTTCCCACAGTGCCCTTGAACACCTCTGGTGAGAGCAGTGTGGGAAATTAAAATGGCAGCTGGATCAACTGGCTTGGTGCAGCTCAAAGTCCAGGAGTCGATTTGTTTTGGGGTTTGTTTGATTTTAGAAATGAGGTGGGTTAACACCCCAAGTCCCACAGCTGGAGGGCAGTGCTGTCCACACACTTGAGTAACCCCCAGATGGAGCCATTTTAGATAGATAGGGTGCTGGGACCATGGGCAAAGCTAGGATTTTTGTTAGTGGGGGGCAGAACTTCAGTTTGCTATGGATTTATATTGATTAGGGGGGCAGCTGCCCCTCCCTGACCCCCCTTGGCTGTGCTCATGACTGGGGCCAAGGCAGTTGCCCCGGACTGCCAAGTGCTGGTGCCAACTTTATGCCCCCTCATAATCACGTGCCAACATGCTCTGGTCCACTTGTTGCTAGTGAGGTGCACCATCCCCTAGGGGTAGCAGAGCAGCCCTCCTTTTTACACTTACCTGCTGGGAGTAAACCTAACGGACTTCAATGAGGCTTACTTATGAGCAGACGTGGCTAAGATTCCCCTAGGAGTCCTGACAACCTTCTGCCTGGGAAAAAGGGGGACTTAAGCAGTTGGCAGAAAGTTAGGATGGGCTCCTGTATACCGTGCCATCTTTGGCCCGTTTCGCTTTAGAGGTTTTCTACACTTGTGCTAGAATTACAGAACAGAATTACGGGAACAGAGTTAAGAAGCAAACAAGTCAAGCAGAAGGTTAAAAGCTGTTTTAAGTGGCGAATGCGAACGCCGAAGGCTGTTTGGGAGGATATTGTAAATGCAGTCAATAAACACAATAGATTCATTCAGTGGGATCTCATGCACGCACAGCTGGAAGGCAAGTGCTCCCCACTCTCTTGAGTAACCCCCAGATTGGGCCCGTTTTTATTTCTTAAAAAAGCACCTTGTCTCCTTGCTCTCCCCTCTTCCCATCTCCCCTCCGGCCAGGCAAGCAACGGGTGGAGCCTGATCCGGAGAGAGACGCACACAAAGCCGGCCTCCTCCTCCTCCTCCTCCTCCCCCCGTCCCCCCCGGCCGGGAGGAGCCTGATTCAGAGGCGCCGGGGCAGACGAAAAGCCAAGCCGCCCGCCCGCCCTCCTTCGCCACCAGCCGGCTTTGCTTACAGAGAGGAGGAGCGAGACGGTCGCCGCCTGCCATGCACCTCTTGCCGCAAGGGGAGAGCAGCGCTGCCAGGATACAGACCCGTCGGGTAGGCGACTGAGGAGGAGGCGACAGAGAGAGAGGGGGGAAAAGAGAGGGGGACACCTGATTTCTCCTCCTGTACCCCCGGAGTGAGTCGCGCTTTCTCTGCGTCCTTCTGGATGCCGGCTTGAACCGGGGCCTCCTTTTGCAAAACGCTGCCTGGCTTGTTTTTTCCCCCTTCCCTCCTTCTTGGGAGGGCGCTGCTGATTTCCCTCCCCCTCCCTTTGCTCCTTCCATTGAATCTTTTTTTTTGGGGGGGGGGTTGTTCTGCGAGTGCGCGCGCTGCCGTTGCCTGGATTGCAACCAACCTCATCTTACTCTTCCTTGAAATCGATTTTTTTTTTTCACGTGATCTAATAGATCAACTCTTCTCTTTTCCTCCGGAGCAGAGGTGGTGTGTGCGCGTGCTTGCGGGCTGCTTTTTCCTTCTGGAAGGGGAGATGCGAAGGGTGTGGAGGTGATGGACGCGAGGCGATGGCATAGGAGCGCGGCTCCGGTTTGCAGGAGAGGCGGCGGCCGCGGCAGCAGCGATTCCTCCGAGGCGTCCAAAACGGCACCATAACCGGAGATCGGGTTTTTTTTCCAGTAGCGGGGCGGCGGTTGCTAAGGAGAAGCGGAGCGGCCTTTATATTGCATTTCTCTCCCCGCCCCTCCTCCTCCTCGCAGTCCCTTTTTTCTATTTAAAAGGAAACAAGAACAAGCAACCCGCTCTCCTCTCCCCTCCCCCCCCTTCAGTTTCTCTCTGATGAAAATGGATCCGGATTTGCTAATGACTCTTTCCGATCCAGGGACCAAACCGGATCGAGAGCCGCTGCTGACGCTGGGGCCCCTCCAGAATGGGAAATACCTCCTCCTGGAGCAAAAGAGAGGACCGGCTTTGCCCAGCCCCGAACTCGTGCTGCTTTCCCGGGAAACAACCGCGGGAAACACCGCCTTGATCTTGCCCGGAACAGGGGACATTAAAAAGCCTTTGGCCCTGGAGCGCGTCCTGAACGGGATGAAGCTAGGTGAGATGGAGCGCCGCCAAGCCTTGTTCCCCGACGGCCCCCTTGAATTTTTGTACCGCGTGGAGAAGGAGCCGGAGGAGGTGGACCGGGAGGCCCAGGGGCCAATCAGCGACGGGGAAACCGGTTCAGGTGTGGGCGATAACAGTAATCCGGATAGCCCCGGGGAGGGTTTGGATTTGAGGCTTGCCCCTGTCCGGGATGGGTTGGCCTTGGAGGAAAGCACAGCGTTGAGGGAAGAGGAGCAGTTGGTCTCCTGCTCCTCCAGCCAGGCTGAGTCTCCAGTTCCCCAGGATTTACAACCGGTTGTAGAGGAGTGGAGTGAAGGAGAACCCTTTCCACAACCCCAGGAGCCTGTGGAAGGTGGGGAACCCTTGATCTTGGCTGGTGAGCCTTCTCAAGAGGAAGAGGAGGAGGAGGAAGAAGGCCCCTTAGACAGAGGCCTTCCAAGCCCACCTTGGACTAAAGATATGGATAGCTGTGACTCTCAAAAGTGTCCGCAGAGCCCTTTGCTGCGTCCTTTGGATTTGGCTCTTGCTCCCCAAATTGGCACGGGAGTGGACCTCTTTCCTGCTTTCCATTCTCCCAATAATCTCAGCCCACACCTTGAATTTGGGCACACTGAACACATAGAGGATGAATCTCCAAGTTCTCCAGATGATGCTCCCCGGCTCCGAGCTGTCTTCGATGCCCTGGACCGTGATGGTGATGGATTTGTCCGGATAGAGGAGTTTGTCCAGTTTGCTACGGTTTATGGAGCAGAGCAGGTAACAGGCTTTTCTTTTACTTAAGGCTAATTTTGTTGAGGGTTGATGGCTTCTCCTGTGTATAGTGAATAACCCTGTGCTTCTAAATATGTGTATCTGATATAAATCTTATTCTATTCTGTAGCCAAGCTAACACATAACTTTGGTTCTATGAGGGAGGTTTTTGAGGATGCTTCCAGTGTTGAATTGAGGAAGAGCAGTTGTATTGAGCAGTTCCAGTCAAGGCTTATGCTCTTAATGGCACTCTCATTTCACAGCCCAGGCCTATTCATGTTTACTCAGAAGTAAGCCCCTGAGAGGCCAGTAAGGCTTACCTTCAAGTCAAGTCTGGTAAGATAATCTACTGCACAGCCACCTTACATCAAGTGGAACTTAGTACTCAAGTGTAGCCAAGTTACATTGACACCTGAGACATAAAGTCTCACAAGTGCCTCTCCCTGGGAGTAAATATACAGTGATAATTGACTTATGATAACGAAAACAAATAACTAATGACTTAGCCTTTCATGATGTCCTAAATTGGTTGCCTGGGGAGGCTGTCTCATGATGTCTAATAGCAGGACCAGCACTGACTTAGTACGGGTAAGAAGAGTGCAGCCTAAGGCCCAGTTTATACCAGTAACAACGCTTTCTTCTGAGCTTGTCTGTTTTAGGCCACTGAGAAGGTGAGGCCTAGCCAGCTCTCTACTGCAGGCATAGTCAAACTTGGCCCTCTAGATGTTTTGGGACTACAATTCCCATCATCCCTGACCACTGGTCCTGTTAGCTAGGGATCATGGGAGTTGTATCTCAAAACATCTGGAGGGCCGAGTTTGCCTATGTCTACTCTACCATATATACAAGGTATTTTCCACTGTGTGTTTGGATGGGGAAAGCATTCACACATGGCTGTTTTGACCTGTAGGAAAAAATGACATAGGCCATGAAAAACCCCCCAGCTGTGGCTTGATTTTTATTTTTTGTATATAGAAATGGGGCCAAAGGCTCTGGAAGCTTTTAATTTCTTCATCTGCTGTGACCATCACCTATATGTGTAACTGTGATCCCACCTACTTTTAAGTGGTATTATGGAATCTGATCAAATTTGATATCTACTTTTGTGCTTGGTGTGTATCTGTTTCCATAGGCACTCTCATCTTGAACAATAGAGAGAACCACGAAAGGAAGGGATTGGCGGAAAATTGCCTTTGTAGCCTTCTTTACATAAGGCTGCAATCCTAACCCTGTTTATGTGGGAGTAAGCCCCATTGAATTCAGTAGGAGTTACTTCTGAGTAGCTGTGGTTTGGTTTGTGCTGTCAGTCTTCCAATTGGCTGTAGAGATCTGATGAAACAGTAAAAAGACTAGAGGTGATGTGAGGGGCAAATTCAGATCTGCCACAGGTGTGCCAACTTAACTTTAATTGGCTGGGAGAGTCTGCTGTTTTTACCTACTAGGTTTAACCTGGGGTGAAATGTCGGTTGTCTAGTGCCACCTATTCTTAAGGGACTTATTGAAGTCTGCTTGAAAGTGCACACACTTCTTTTCAAACTGGGACTTTAATTTTGCCCTTTCAAAGTGCTGTTGTGGCAAATATGAATTCTCCGTGGCTTTTGTGCATGTTTGAGCCTGGTGCTGCCTGGTAGTGATAATAAATCTGGACGACTCGCTGGCTGCAATAAACAACTTTGCTGGCAATGCCTGGTCATGTTTTGTTGCTGTGTTAAAGACTTCTCCACTCTTCCCCCATCCTGTATGTGTTAAGGGGAGGGATTACCTTCTTACGATCTTGCAGTGACATTGATTTGCACTTCCATTGCGGTTTTGGGATGATTGTTCGTAAGAGATAGGATGGTGTTGTACCAAATGTCTTTTTGTTGCTCCCAACTGCTCATCATATTTGAATGCTTCTGAGGACACCTGCAGAAGAACATTCCTCCTTATTGGTTTGCAGGGAGATTAGCCAACATTGGCTATTCAATGAGCATTCATTCTGATCCGTTTTCCAGGAGGTTAGATAGCGTTGCATGAAAGCAAGTGTTATCTGACACTTCTCAGGGCATTTTTGTTGTTGTTGTTGCTTTGCTTATTGCAAAAAAGTCCAGTCCTTTGTGGAAGCAGGTTTGTTGCGCAAGACCTGTTTCCACAAAGATCAACTGTAAATTGGCTAAATGAATTTGTCAGTATGCTATTGAGAGCCACCCGAAAACAGTGATGGTCTGGAAGTGCCTTGTTGCTGCTTGGAAAATAGTGCCTGTCTGGAAGTGCCTCGAGTTTCTTTCCAAGTCCTGTTGGCTACTGAACGTGCTTGATTACTGTGTCTTGCTACATGCCATTGAAGAGTGTGGCCTGGCTCTTTCACCTGAGCACCTAGTATATATATTTGCTCTGCAATCTCTCCTCCTGTGGCCTGGCTTGCATGACACCCAAAATCAGGGGTTAGCAAACATTTTTGGCAGGGGGCCAGGCCACTGTCCCTCAGACCTTGTGGGGGGCCGGACTATATTTTTTTTGGGGGGGGGAATGAATGATTTCCTATGCCCCACAAACAACCCCAAGGTGCATTTTAAATAAAAGGGCACATTTTACTCATGTAAAAACACGCTGATTCCCAGACGATCTGCGGGCCGGACTGAGAAGGTGATTGGGCCGGATCCAGCCCTGGGCCTTAGTTTGCCTACCCATGCCCTAAATCATGGCTTGCAGCTTTTGGGCTTGTCCCCAGTCCATTCTGCTTGTTGCACCATGCTGAGCTGCCACCAAAGGTTGGCTCAGTATGTTGTGAGACCCAGGCCTGTGCATACCTGCAGTGCACCTGGTTTCTAACCCAAGCCTGATGTGATAAAAGCAACACTGGGTGTCTCACCCTATTTGTACCTCAATAGTATGAACATAAGACAAACCTGCTGGATCAGGCCAATGGCCCCATCTAGTCCAGCATCTTGTTCTCATAGCGGCCAACAAGATGCCTTCATGAAGCCTGCAAGCTGGACATGAGTGCACTCTGCCCACCTGAGATTCCTGGCAACTGGTACCCAGAGGCAAAATGCCTCTAACAGTGGAGGTAGAACAAATCCCGCCATTAAGAGGGGGACACTTGTAAGGAGAATTTGCAGGTTGGAAGGCGTGTTTCCTGTTTTCCCCACCTACCCAGCTGTCCCTTGCAAACCCCTCCCCCTAGTTTTCCTCCCATACTCTTAACACAGGGCTAGCCTACATGGTACCCTCCAACTGATGGACCACAACTTCCATCATCCCTGACCCTTGTCAGTGCTTGCAAGAGCTTATTGAAGTCAAACATGGAAGATACCATCTTGGCCTTCTCTAACAAACTGGAAGGGAGCCCAGCTGCTGGAAAAACAACATTGGGGGATGTAGTCCAGATGTTGTTGGACTACAACTCCCATCGCTCCTGATCTTTGGCTGTGCTGACTGGAGCTGATGATGGGAGTTGTAGTCCAGCAAAATCTGGAGATTTCCCCCACTCCTGGTCTAGGGCCTCTCTCTACCTTTCATTTTAAAATGCCTGCGTCAGAAATAGGACTGGCTTCTGTGTACCAAAGCCTTTCCTTTGAATTTTCAGCTGTCTTCTGGAGGTCTCTCACCCTTGTGGAAATGTAAGGAATAAATGTGCAAGCAATTTCTCAAACCTATGTGCTTTAAAAATAATGAGAGGGGGAAATGAGGAAAGAAAAAGAAATAAGCTGCTTGTGTCTACATGAATTTGTGGCTGCTTCTAGTTCAGTTTCTGC
The DNA here is from genome assembly GCF_964252035.2 of Podarcis erhardii. NCBI lineage: Eukaryota > Metazoa > Chordata > Lepidosauria > Squamata > Lacertidae > Podarcis > Podarcis erhardii. Next base: position 36,838,991 of record NC_138503.1, read on the forward strand.
TGCTCCACCAACCAAGGATTCCACCTCATAGCCATAGCGCGGCAGTGTTGTGCAGTGGTTTGAGGGTCAAGCTGAGGAGACTTCTAGTTTCAGATGCCTCCTTACCAAAGAATCTCGCTTGAGTGTCCTCAGGCTAGCCTCTTTACCTGTCCTACCTCACAGGGTTATTTTGAAGATAAAATACATTTTTGTAGGGTGAGGTCAGAACTGCCTATGCCACCTTGACCTCCTTGTAGGAAAGGTGGGAGTAAAAAGTCATGCCGTGATAACATTTCTGACTGTATGCCTGACTTCTTTGTTTGTTCTTCAGGGACAAACTGTGCCTGCATTAATTATAGGTGGGCAGTGGCGACTGGTGCCCCCTGGGACTGGTAGGGCAGGAGGCAGGGAGACCAACAGCAGGTGCCGCCAGAGCAGGAGCAACCCCCTGACTGGCTGTAAGTAAGAAGGGAGGCAGGTGGGGCTACCTGAAATTGGGGGGGGGGCAATGCCCCAATTGCCCTAATGGACCAGCCTCTACTGCAGATGGGAGCAAAAATGTTAAGCAGAGCATCAGCTTTGCGATGCCAAATTATGCACACCTGGAGACACCTGGGAAACATGAATTGCATACCTGGTCCTCCGCTCCCCATTTTCCCCCTAGATTCCCATTAAAACAAATGTTACTAGGTTTGGGAAATTTGCTATCTGTTTGCATTGATACTGGCATGGCTTTAGCTTTCAGAATATCACTTTGCTGCAGGTGAAACCTGCTGCGATTGTCGATGTGATGCAATCAAAAATTGGGTGGGGGGGGTGAATAGTGAAGGATAAACAGTGATTCCAAAGAGCAGGAGGAGTTCTGGCACGTGTTTGCATAATGGTAGCCTAAAACTGTGCTACAAATCATTATTCTGTAGGGTGTGTGCCTGGGTGTAACTCTTCAGATGTGCAGTTGCAGGTAGCCTACTTTATTCTCGGTGAAGATGCTGTACGTAATTGGTCTCTTTTTTAAAAAAAAATCCAAATTAGACACCTTACCTATCCTTTTGCTTAGAAATGGGAGTTCTAAGAGAGGATGTCTGAGTGGAGTAATGTGGCATAATAAAAATGAGAGTAATCCAGCAGTGTCTCGAAGGCAAGATGTCAAAGGCGTTCTACATCAAGGCTTGTGTGGGTGTATATATAGCTCTATTACACACACCATATGGGAGCTATTCAGCCTAAACAGTTGGCTGAGATGGCATTCCTTCACGTGGATTTAATTCTCATTACAGGTCGTCGTGCTTATCTCACAGGTTTGCATTTTAAAAAAAACAACCATTCTTCGAAGTCACCTTAATTGCAATTAATCACCCTTGGGGCTCCCATAGTGTGCATTTGAGACTCTTCATTTTTTTTTTTCACGCATAATTTTTATTGTTTTTAAATCATAACAAACAAGAAAATAAAACAGTTTACACCTTGTTGTCACAGATTTCTTTCTATAAGACTTCCTTCAGCTTCCCCTGAAATCATCCATACCCTAATTTAACAAATTCACACAAATCCTAGCTTATATTGACATTATTTTCTCTTTCCTTCTTTTTCTCTTTAGACAATATTCCAACCTTTTCACAGAGCTTTTTTAAACCCAACTAGCGTTATCTGACCTTCACTTGTATTTTCCAGATATTCCACAAATTTCCCCCAGTCCTCAATGAACCTTTGGTCTTTTAAATATCTAATTTTCCCCGTCAATCTGTCCATCTCCGCGTATTCTAGTAGTTTTGCTCTCCATTCCTCAAGCGTCGGTATGTTCTGTTGTTTCCAATTTTGAGCCAATAAGACCCTTGCAGCCGTTGTTGCATATTGGAAGAATTTACTGTCATTGTTCTTTATATCACTTCCTGCTAGGCCTAACAGAAAAGCCTCCGGCTTTTTCCCAAAGTTATATCTTAATATACTTTTCATTTCATTATATACACTTTCCCAAAAGCCTTTGACCTTTCTGCAGTCCCACCACATATGGAAGAAGGATCCCTCTTTTTCCCTGCATTTCCAGCATGCATTTGAGACTCTTCAAAGAGGTGTGCCAACGTGATCTTGGACGTCATTGCAACAATTGTGTAATTCTGATGCTTAGGCTGTGACTGCCATTGCTTTCTGTAGCCAAAACAGCAGCACCTACACACTGGAGGGAGCTATCGGCAGACTTGGAGGAATCCTGACAAGAAAGGCATTGTCTAGGTAGTGTTAACCGCTGAAGTGGTTACTTCTTTTGTTTTGCTTTGAAAATGTTAGTCCCCTAGTTGAACCTCCAAAATGCTATTGGGCATGAACTTCTGGGTTGACCAGTAGTATTGTCAAAACTCTCTAGTCAATGGAAAGGTCTCCTCCATCATCTTTAGAAGGTTGCTTCTGCTGTTGGCCTGGTTTGGGATGGGACATAGCTTAGAGGCAGAGCATATGGTCTGCATGCAGAAGGCTGCATGTTCAATCCTGGCATCTCCAGGTAGGGCTAAAAACTGGAGAGTTTCTGCCAGTTAGTGTAGACAATACTAGACTAAACAGACCAGCGGTCTGACTCTGTATGAGGCCACTTCCAGTGTTCCTAGCAAAGATCACTCTCCCATCACCTCCTCTCAATGAATGCTGGCTCCGTCCCGAAGATCCTGGTTTTCTATTAAGCCAGAGTTCCTTGTTCCACTGGAACTGGGCTTAAACCAAGCTAGAGTTTACTGGTTCAGGCACCTCTGTGAATCATGGATTTTCATGTCAAAAACAGTGTGTGGGGGGCAGAGCATTTAGCCCCAAACTTGTTCCAAACTTTGTTCTTTTGGAGCCCAGAACCACCAACCAGCCTGAACCATTCCCTGCCTTCACTTCATATATCTGAGCATGGTTGGAAGGATCGAAGCACATTTCTGTTCCCCTGCCCTCCACTTTTTCCAGTTGGATAGGAGTATAAGCGGCTGCCTTAGAGCAGTTCATACTGTTCAACTGGGTTAGGGGTGGGGAACACTTTTGGCTCATCAAGCCAGAGCTTTTTCTCCCTATACCAACCCTTGCAGATCAGCTTTGATAGTGGGACATGACTTTCCCCACCTATCAGTAGTCTGGAATCATCTGTCAATCATCGCAGAACAACCCAGTGAGGTAGGTTAGGCTGAGACTAAATGTCCCATTGGCCTGATCTAGCAGAGCTCTTCCTATGTTCTTACATCTGGAAAAATGCTTTTCTCTCGTCTGTTATGATCCTCTGTGACAGGCAGAAATTCGTCAGCTTGCAAATAGACAGGAAAGAACAGTTCCCTGCAGTCTCAGGTTTTAATCCTAACTTTAAATCCTACCTGGTGTTTTTTAAAAATAATAATAGATTGATGCTCCCCTTCAATCTCTCTCCTTAAATTTCATCCTCTTCTTCCCCACTATATATCGTTTTCCATGGGGGTTTTCTGTTCTGCCTTGAAAAAGAGATCGTTCATATATTCATGTACCAAACCAGCAGCTTCCAATCAGTTGCTGCTTTGCCCTGGTCACTTGCAAAGCTATTATCTCTGACCCGTTCCTTCACCGTGAGTTTAATTCAACCATCTTGCATGTATTTAAAACCCTTTCTATTCCACCTCTCATGGAGATGATGACAAGGCAGTTCACAAAATCGAAGACCAATACAGTCATACCTTGTGTTACGTTCAGTTCAGGTTTCATCTTTTCAGGTTGTGTCCCGCGGCAACCCGGAAGTACTGGAAAAGGTTACTTCTGGGTTTCGCCACCCGTGCATGTGCAGACGCGCAAAATGACATCACGCACATGCACAGAAGCGGTGAATTGCGACCCACGCGTGTGCAGACGTGGGTTGCGTTCCTCTCAGGTTGTGAACAGGGTTCTGGAACGGATCCCATTTGCAAACAGAGGTACCACTGTACTATAAAACAAGGCAGCAGAATAAAATATACAAATACAAGGCCCGGCAGGTTGTGGGGTTAGGGTGGGGTTCATATCTGGTATTAAAATATTCCAGGAATGCCTTTTAAAATTATTTGACCCTGCAGCTTTTTGTCTGGATATCTTACTGTGTTTTAATTTGTAATTTAATACCCAGAGTGCCTGGGGTAACCCAGTCGGATGGACGGCATAATGATAATGATAATGATAATGATAATGATTAATTAATTAATTAATTAATTAATTCCAGTTTGCCTTTTATCTCACAATGGTGGTTGCCTGGATGGGCAGTACTTAGGGCTGCACGTTGAAAAGCTGCATTGAACTGAACAGCTGTATCCTTGGAAGAGTGTGCTAGATTTTCATTTTAAAGATAACCTAAATTATGGAATACAATTGGAAGTACTGTGGAAACATGGAATCCTTCTGCTCATGTTGCCAGCTGGCGAGCCTTCTTTCAGGGAACTCCATTTCATTTCATACACCCCCCCTCCCCAAAAAATAATATTGGTCTGTGTTCTGTGGCTGCTGATTGGGTTCAATCTTCACTGGACTGTTTTCTTACTCCATTCAGTTTTTGCTGAACGTTCTCACTGCTGCCCATCTGAATAGGGGTTTGGAACTCTGGCCTCTCCAAGTCTCTCTATTTGGCTCTCGGGAGGCTCCCTGGTCCCCCTGTTCTACCCAGGCCACACTCTTCATTACCTATGATTTTATTGTCTAGAGCAGTGTTTCCCAACCTTGGGCCTCCAGCTGTTTTTGAACTACAATTCCCATCATCCCTGACCACTGGTCTTGCTAGCTAGGGATGATGGGAGTTGTAGGCGAAAAACATCTGGAGGACCAAGGTTGGGAAACACTGGTCTAGAGCAGAGGTGTCCAACTTCCAAGAGACTGCGATCTATTCCCACTATAAAGAAACTGGCAGTGATCTACCCATTGGATTGACCAGAGTTGTTGAGCTTTCTTGGGGGAGGATCAGCCAAAATGGTTGATCGACCGGTAAATCACAATTGACCTGTTGGACATCCCTGGTCTATAGAGTATGTAGGCCCCTCCAATCTCCCTATCTGGCCCTTGGAAATCTTCCCTAAGCCACGCCCCTCACCGGTGCTACTTTGAACTCTCCTTGAATGTTCCTGCCTGATGGTCGTGTGTCCTTAAACTCCCATAATGCCTCTTGCTTGCCTGGCTAGAGGACAGAAGGAACATGCATAGAAAGTAGCTTATTGTACAGTCATACCTCGGGTTGAATATACTTCAGGTTGAGCGTTTTCAGGTTAGGCTCTGCGGCGACCCGGAAGTAATGGAACGCGTTACTTCTGGGTTTCTGCGCCTGTGCAGACACTCAAAATGACATAATGTGTGGAAGCGGCGAATCGCGACCGGCAGATGTGGGTTGCATTTGCTTCAGGATGCGAACGGGGCTCTGGAACAGATCCTGTTCGCATCCAGAGGTACCACTGTATTCATATTTGTTGCTCTGCCCACTTTTTCAGCGGGCCCTGCCATCTTTGGCATGTGGCCTCCAAAAGGTTCTCAGAAGGGAATGTGGCCCTTGAGCTGAAAAAGGCTTTCTGCTCTTGTAGAAGGGCCATAGCTCAGCGGTAGAGCATCTTCTTTCCACACAGGTTCAATCCCCGTCATCTGCAGGTAGGAATTGGAATAAAGTATTGTCCTGACACTCCAGAGAGCCATTTCTGGTCAGTGAAGCTAGTCTTGAGCTAGATGGACCAGTGTTATGACTTAGTAGAAGGCAGCTCCTTCTGCTCATAACATGTCTGGAGAGATTTTAGAATGTAATGGGCTCCTCCTTCAGCGGCTGGCAAAAAAGGAAAGCCCAGGAGTCCCCTGTCTTGCGCTAAGTGAGCTGTTTGACCAAAGCCCTTTGGGCTTCCAAGCAACGCTCTGAGCTCTATTTGCTCCAGGTTGCTTCTGCCAAGAACTCTGCCGTAGTGATAATAATGTAGGGAAAAAGACGCTGGCAGGCCTAACAAGGATGTAGATTACCCTCCCTCCCTTCTCTTCTGAATATTGCGGTTTTTCTTCTGTGGTGCAAGAGAGAAGAGCAGGATCCTCCCAGAGTCTCGTTTGGCTGAAAGGATTTATCGGGCTGAGAGCCAGCGTCAGGCCTGGCCACGGAAGCTGCCGTTGCAGAACTCCGTACCCTCTGATCTCAGGCTGCCATGGGATGGTCCAGCCACTTGGAGGGCCAATTATCTCACTCCTACTGTGGTGGGAGCTGTGGGTTAGTTACCTTTATGCCTCTCTTCTCTGGAGTGCAGTAAGTCATTCTTCCGGCAGATTTCCAGCATGCTGCTGCCCATGTAGTTAAAGGCACAGGCCATGGCTTGCGCTCTGGAACAAACACATGACATTCATCCTTGGGGTTTAATCGTTTTAAATGACAATGAAAAGCCTAGCAGTGCTTGTGGCTTTGGAAGGAGGTTTGAAGGCAGCACATGAGAAAAAAGAGCACCTGATTTGTAGGTATGTTCCACTGTTGGGACACAGGTTTTTTGAAAACCTGGAAACACTTTATGGGGAAGGGATGTCTTGAAGAGGGCGGGTCTCCCATAGTCTGCACCAGCTCCTGATTATTTTCTGTGGTTGTTATTTGTAAATTATAAATTGCATTATAACTGGTACACACACACACACACACACACACACACATACACATAACAGTCAGTGTGGTCCATAGGGGGACACCCAAGCCACCATGTGTCTTACCCAAATTTTTCTGCTCCCATGCTTTTCACAGTGTTGGGAGCACCATTGCAATGAGGAGGGAGGTGCACAGGGAAGGTCACTAGGACTGCCTACACACTGTAGATGTAAATCACGTTCTCCCCCAAAGAATCATGGGAACTGTAGTTTAAGGGTGCTGGGAATTGTAGCTCAGTGGGGGGCAAGTTACAGTTCCCACTATTCTTTGTTTGGAGGGGCATGTTTTTTCAACGTGCTTTAAATGTATGGTGTGTATTCAGTTCCTGGGCTGGGAGGAGTGTTATTGCAAAGGGGAGATTGGTGCCTTGAGAGGGGTTACTCTTCCCCGTGAGGGTGAATGAATGAGCCCAGGCAATTACCACTGCCAGCTCCAATGCTCATTGGCATGTGGTACCTGGTCACCACCCATGGGCACATGAGGTCATGGGCAGTCAGAAAGATTGCCCTGCCCTCATCCTGCAACACTTCTTTCCCTACCCCTTCTGCTTCCAAGGAGCTCCTGGTAGCTATATAGAGTTATTCACCTTCTGCTGTTACCCGCACAACAACCCTGTAATTTATGTCTTGAGTGAGAACCCCAAGGCACACAGTGAGCTGAGTGAGGATTCGCGCCTGGGTCTCCCCGCTCCTAATCAGCTACTCCACATACAGTGGTACCTCAGGTTACATACGCTTCAGGTTACCGTATTTTTTGCTCTATAAGACTCACTTTTTCCTTCCTAAAAAGTAAGGGGTAATGTGTGTGCGTCTTATGGAGCGAATGCAGGCTGCGCAGCTATCCCGGAAGCCAGAACAGCAAGAGGGATCGCTGCTTTCACTGCGCAGTGATCCCTCTTGCTTTTCTGGCTTCTGAGATTCAGAATACTTTTTTTCTTGTTTTCCTCCTCCAAAAACTAGGTTCGTCTTGTGGTCTGGTGCGTCTTATAGAGCGAAAAATACGGTACATATGCTTCAGGTTACAGACTCCGCTAACCCAGAAATAGTACCTCGGGTTAAGAACTTTGCTTCAGGATGAGAACAGAAATCGTGCTCTGGCGGCGCGGCAGCAGCAGAGGCCCCATTAGCTAAAGTGGTGCTTCAGGTTAAGAACAGTTTCAGGTTAACAACGGACCTCCGGAACGAATTAAGTATTTAACCAGAGGTACCACTGTAAACATCACGCCATCCTTTCGTCCTTTGCCAAGGGGTAGCAGGATAAATCAAAGCAGCCCTCTGAAAATGTATACCCATTTTGCAGAAACCTGAGTTTTCTTAACTGTTGACTATTAGGTTATTTTTGGGGGAGAGGGGAAAAGGAGTAGAGCTCACAGCTTCCTGCTTATTTGGCAGCAAACGGAAAAGGAATCAGACCTTTGCAATGCCCATCAATCTCTTCCTGACACTTAACCATCAGAAGAAAGACTTCTCACTTGTGATACACGCCTATCTCAAGGTACAAGTGAGAACTCGGAGGAGTGTCTCATTTTGGAACAAAGTAGGTGGTGGAGGAAATATCTTGTTGAAAACAGCGCTCGCTGCATAGTTCCAGGAAGAGGAAAAATTGATTTGAGGCTGTTCATATTTGTGGTTGTCGTTTCAGCCAGAACAGTAGTCTGTCCAGACTTTTGGTCCAGAGCATGTGTATAGAAGCACGAAACAATTTCCTGCCCTTCCCCCATTGTGTCCTGCCCATCCCCCTCTGGTAAAGTCAACAGCAGCATTGTATTATCCCAGCTATTGGTTCCAGGCAATGAAAGCCTTTGCTTGAAAGGGCAGCAAATAACTAAAAACTTGCCAGTTCAGTTTAGTGCTCTATTCTTTAACAAAGATGACCTGTCTCCATGGCCAGCTTCAGCAGGGCAGCCACGGTGTTGGTGTTTTTGGAGGAACACCAATCACCAATGAGGTGCATTTCAGAACACGCATGGTGAGAAAACTTTGCAAAGGATGCTGGGAGCTCTCTTGAGTGGGGAAATTAAACTCTGCCTCCACCTTATTGACAGCGCTTGGGAAACAACCCATTCTTTATGAATAAAAATATACTAGCTCATGGTGACCCTCTCTCATCAGTGCACAGTGTTATGCTGCTACTCTCTGGCCATGTTTGCACCATACATTTGAAGCACTATGCTACCACTTCAAACTGTCTCCACAAAGAATTCTGGGAGCTGTAGTTTGTTAAGGGTGCTGACCTCTATTTCCCTTCCAGAGCTACAATTCCCAGAGTTCCCTTCAAAGAGGAATTACACCACTCTGGAAATTGTAGCTCTGTGAGGGGAATGGGAAGTCTCCTAAAAACAAACTACAGCTCCCAGAATTCTTTGGGGGAAGCCATGACTGTTTAAAGTGATATCTTGGTGCTTTAAATGTATGCTGTGAATGTGGCCATTGCCTGCCTGTGCCGTTGCTGAGGTTTGCCAGTGGCACAGACCAGGCTTTCCCCAGTGTGGGGAACTTGTGGCCCTCCAGCCCTTGCTGGACTCAGAGGCTTCCCATCACCCCTGACCATTGACTGTCAGCTGTGCTGGCTGGGACTGATGGGAGTTGGAGTCCAGGAGAATCTACAGAGCCACCAGTACCCCATCTCTGCCGTAAGCACAGTGCAGCAGCTGACAATATATAGGTTCACGAGGGGTGCATGGCTTATTTATGTTTAAACAGTGTTGAGAAATGCTGGTGTCATGTATTGAGGTGACGAGGACGACTTTTGAAATGGTTGCAGTGCAGAAAAATTGCAGGTTTGCCCCTCTGAAATCCAGGCTTCTTTGTTTTGTTAATGTCAAACCACATTCCGCATATGTTGACTCCGCTCTTATCTCTGATTTTTATGTTCAGTTCTGCTTGTTTGGCTTTGCTGGTGTGTGTGTGTTCAGCAGTTTCGGAGGGGAGGGGAAAAGGTGCTCTATGGCCGACAAGAAGCTCAGCAATCAAAGGTGTTTGGTTTTTCTGAGACTTACATAACCAGACCTATTGGCTGCTTTTGCACAGTGATTCTTGCAGACTTTGCTGTGCTCCTAGCTCATTTGGTGGTGGTGGATCTCCACCCCCCACCCCCCGCATTCTGTTTTTGGCCACTTCCTTGAAAATTTAAATTCTGCAAGCAGTGTTTACTAAAGCTCAGCCCAATTATGTTGATAGATGTTTCTCCTCTACCCCTCCCCCCTTGGAAAAAAAATGAGCAATTAATGTGCAAAAGGCAGGAAGTGGTGGGGCTGGGAAAATATATCTGGGGTGGTGGGAGGGAGAATTTTGTTCCTCCTTTTTATATAAAAATTGGGCTGCTTTCAAGCTCAGTGTGCTCAATTATTATCTTGGAAGAATTTCTCTCTCCATCTCCCAGTGGCAGAAATACCTCTTCCAGAGCCTAAGAAGAGAAAGGTGGACTAGTATGTTTAGGTCTTTAGCTGGTGGCACCTACCCTCTGGAATTCCCTTTTGTTGAATATTAGGCAGGCACTGTCTCTGTTGTCTTTTGGGTGTCTGCTGCAGACTTTCCTCTTCCAACAAGTCTTTTAAGTGGTGATCTTTATCTCAGTCTGCATCTGTACTGGAATGATTTTTTTAAAAAAAACGCTTTTAAACATTTGTATTGCTTTTATCAATGGAATTTCCCCCTTTCCTTTTATATGGAGGAAGGGTCTGCTTTTGTTGTTGTTGTTGTTACACTTCTATGTTTGCAACTGTTTTATTTGTTACATGATCGTATATCTTGTTGCTGTGAACACTGCTCGCTCCTCCCAGGACCTTGCAATAAAGGGTGGGTAAGAAATCAGCAGAAAAGTTGTCCAAATAGTGTATAAACAGTAATTTCATAATTACTTGTCTTTGTATTTCTAATAGTATAACCAAATCAGAAATTTTTGATATAACTGTAAAAACTACTCTGAAAATTTATTATTTCAAAAATGAAACCTTCATCTGGTTGTAAATATTAAGATTATACCAGCAAGAATGAGTCTTTCTGTTAAAAAATGATTTAAATCACGTCTTACTGACTAGTGATTTATATTGTGATTTAATTCGTGATTTAAATTGATTTGATTTAAATCAAATCTACCCTGCTTTAAATAGTCCACTTTCCTCTGAAAAATTCTGGGAGCTGTAGTTTGAGGGTGCTGAGAAGCATTAGGACACCCCTGCTCCCTCCCAGAGCTACCATTCCCAGAGCAATGTTAACAATCAGTCCACAGGGAACTCCATAAATTGTAGCTCTTGAAGGGGAATAGCGGGTCTCTGAACAACTCTCGGCACTCTTAACAAACTACAGCTCCCAGAATTCTTTTGGGGGGGTGCCATGACCTCTAAAAAATGGTACCATAGTGCTTTAAATGCTTGGTGTGAATACGCTGAATGCATAGAGGAGGTGCTGCCTTGCTGCTCCTGGTACGAGTCGCTTCTTAACCTGGCGATAGCTGCAGGCTCAAGTTGGTGACTCATAAAATAATAAAAAATAATAATCTAGCAATCGTTTCAGACAGCAGGTGAGGACATGTCCAGAATGGAACATTCCCACCCTGCCTCCCATTTGGGCCCATGCATGCGGAGCATTTCCCACTGTGAGGGTGACTGAGTTTGGGCAAATATATCAGTTAGGAATCCTCGGGTCACAAGCAGGCATTGCTGCCAGGATCTGAAACAGGAGCTGGTTTGGCCAGTTCTCCCGTGTATTTTCTGCCCCTATAATTCCTTTCTCTTCACAGTTTTTGTGACAGGTGCAGCAGTTTGGGTAGCTGCAGTTTGGGGAGGGTGGGGGGGATATTGCCTGGGGTGAAGAAGAGAACTTGTTGTCCTGCTTTCCATTGCTTTGGAGGTTTTTTTGAAATGCCCTTTTCTTGATGATGATTTAAATTTGGTAAACTTCTGTAATGCTGTAGTAATGAGGCAAAGATTGATCATGAGAGGAGGGCAAATGTGCTGTGACCAGCTTCTGACTCATTGCAGATCTCTTGCCAAGTGTGTTGTAATACCACATAGTCATAATATGGGATGTGAAAGGGGTACATACCATCCTTCCCCCCCCCCTCCCCGGCTGCCCTTTGTGGGCCTGAAACTAGCTTGCTAGTGTATATGTTACGCTAGAAAGACTTGCTTGCACAGCTTCAAAATACAGTCCTGGAGAATGGCGTCTTTTAAAATATAAATATATACTTCCTTCAACTATGCCGAAGTGTGTGTGTCTGCCTGCTGTTCTTTATTCGCAAATCAGTGCTACACAGAAGACCAAAAAAATTAATTTTCTTAATGGTGTTGGTGATCTTGAAACAGTTTGCTTGAAAGAAAGCCGCAAGCCTTTCCCATTTGTTTTCTGGCCCCTCCATGAAATGTCTTCCTTGGGGAATGGCTTTGGAGTCTCTTGAGTCTTTGAATGAGGCTGGACCACAGATCCCATCATCTGTGGCCATTGACCATCCTGGCTGAGGATTAAGAGAGTTGTAGTCCGACAGCATCTGTGGAACTGTGTTGAGGGAGCAGTGGGGAATTGTACCCTATGTGAATCTGTCTGTGTTGATGGTATGAGCAACTTGGATTTCCTGTTGGGGCCAGACTCCATATGATGGAGCAGACATGTTTGCTAGGCCGCTGCCTGTCCTAAACCGGAAAGTAGCTGACGTGTTGGCCTTCAGGTGTTGTGAATTTCCGCTCCCACCATGCCTGACCCTTGGCTATGCTGGCTGGGTGGGACTGATGGGAGTTTATGGCGTTTGGAGGGCACCATGTTGGTAACCCCTGCCTTAAACTACCTCACAGGGTGGCTGTCAGGCTCCACCCTTGGAGGACAAGATGGGACAGAATATAATAAACATTGAAGTCTCTATCGTGTGTGTGTGTGTGTGCGCGCGTGCGTGTGTGTGTGTGTGAGAGAGAGAGAGAGAGAGAGAGAGAGAGAGAGAGTGTGTGTGTGTGTGTGTATGCTGGTAAGGTTTACTTTTTACCACAAAAGGAGCAAATGGCTGAAGAGAACGGACCATCTCTCCCTTCCTATGTGCTGCCCACACCACACATTTAAAGCAGTAACATACCACTTTAAACAGCCATGACTTCCCCCAAAGAACCATGGGAACTGTAGCTTGCTAAGGGCGCTGAGAGCTGTTAGTAGACCTCTGATTCCCCTCATAGAGCTATGGTTCCCAGAGAAGAGGGATTTTTTGTTAAAACACTTGCAACTGTAGGTTTGGGAGAGGAGGAGGGGTCTGCGAAGAAATCTCAGTACCCTTCAAACAACACTTCCCATGATTCTTTTGGGCCTCCATGACAGTGAAATGTCTGACGCAGTTGTGACTTCTGCCTCTTCACACACTTTCTCCCAATGAGTCCAGACTATAACAAAAGATTCCCGAAGGGCTGGGAGCCCAGAGAGTTCTCTTCCCTTACTCTGCCCCATTAGCTATAAAGACTAGATCTCCCTCCTTCATCACCTTTGGGTAGCTTGGAAATTTTAAATTAAATGTATATGGCTTCACATCAGTAAGTATTCCCTGGGCAGTTTTCCAACAAACAGGTATTTAAAAAGACACCTGCAGGTAATTAAAATCAAGCAGTAAAAATACATTTCTTACAAAAGAAACAAATGTGTGTGTGTGTGTGTGTACAGTATGTGTGTGTGTGTGTGTGTGTGTGTGTGTGTATATATATATATATATATATATCTCAAAGTAATCATATACCACTTAATTGCCAAAGTGGTTTACAAATATAAATCCTGTTGCAAAATAAACAAACAGTTGTGTCAAAATACTAAAATAAGCACTCGCAATTAAAATGTGCAATAAGATAAGCCAATCAAAGCATCTCCCTTATTGCAGATGGGGGCAGGCTGTGGTTGAGAGCCAGTGACTGGTGAGCTTGTGGCAAAGACGAGATTTGGACCTGGGGTTTACTGACTCATAGCTTTGTTATACCGTATTTTTCACCCTATAGGACGCACCTAGTTCTTTTTTGGGGGGGAATAAAGAAAAAAAAAATTTCCCCCCCAGGCACGGGGCTGGCGCGGGGGAAGCCCGAGAACAGCCTGCTATCCGCAAGCCTAGGGAGCCACGCAGGTCTCCCCAGGCTTGCGGAGAGCTGCGCGAAGCCCGGGTGCACGCCCGAGGCTTCGGAATGCAGGCAGCTCTGCGCAACCTTTGGGAGCCCGGCGTGGCTTCCTGCTGGTCTCCGGAGGGTTGCGCAGAGCTGCGCGGAGCCCGGGAGGGCAGGCAGCTCTGGTCAACCCTCCCGAGCCCGGCGCAGCTTCGCGCCGGGCTCCCAAGGGTTGCGCAGAGCTTCCTGAAGCCTGGAGAGCGAGAGGGGTCGGTGCGCACCAACCCCTCTCACTCGCCAGGCTTCAGCAAAAGCCTGTATCTGCCCCATAGGACGCACACACATTTCCCCTTCATTTTTGGAGGGGGAAAAGGGCGTCCTATAGGGTGAAAAATACGGTAGCCACTATGCCTGCCCCCACGGTCATAACATGAGGGTGGAAAATATTAATAGGAAGCCGAGAACTGTAGTTCTCCATTGGCTTTGCATAGCAGTGCAGATCTCCAGGGGTATATAGTGTTGTGCTGTGATTTACGGTATGTGGGCCTTGGGTGGAGAGCAGCGCCAGCTAATACAGATCTGCAATGTTAACCCACAGCGTGGAATAAGTTAACAGCTTCTCCTTTCCCCTTTATGCCCAGAGGAGTTGGGATTATCATTATTTTTTAGTACGTGAAAGGATTTTATGCACCAGAATGCTGTTCACGTAGCAAGCTTAACACGGTTAAAGTGCTTACAATTTGTAGGCACTACATGGGAATATGCAGTCTCTGCCTCGGGCTTGCAAACTTTAAAAAAGCTGAGACTTCCAAGGGAATAGGAATGGGGGGGGGGGAAACGGAGAGCTTTCAGCAATGTCCCAAAATGTTCAAGAACAGTTCGCAACAAGTAAGCTGAGTTATAAAAAGCTAGCGCAGCATTGTCCACACCAGAGTTTTCCCAAACTTGGGTTTCCAACTATTGTTGGACTACAACTCCCATCATCCCTAGCTAGCAGCACCAGCGGTCGGAGATGATGGGAGTTGTAGTCCAACAACAGCTGGAGACCCAAGTTTGGGGAACGCTGGTCTGTACTGACCAGCAGCAGTTGTCCAGGGTTTCAGGCCGTGGGTCTTTTCCAGACTTGCCTGGGGATTGAACTTGGGACGTTCTGCAAGCGAGGCAGAGGCTTGACCGCTAAGCTGAAGCTCTTCCCCATTACTGTCAAGGGCAGCTCACTCCCCTGTTGATCTTTAATTGGCAGGTCAGGAGCCACAGATGATACTATATTTCTATCTCATTTTCTCATTTCAAGGGGCTTGCGGTGCCGTACATGGTTCTATCCTCCTTCCCATTTTATCCTCTCAAGAACCCTGTGAGATAGGCAAGGGATCTCTCCCATTGCTCCACAGACACCACATAGGGGTAGCCAATGTAGCGCCTTCCAGATGTTGCTGGACTTCATCTCCCATTCTCCCTGACTATGGACCACTCTCGCTTGGGGCTGTTGGGAGTTGAAGTCTGCAACATACGGCAAACACTCCTGTGGCATCACACGGCGATTTCTTGGGCAGACGAGCCCTAAGATAAAGCACAGGCAGAGCTTGTCTTCCATCTCCTAAACACAGTTCTTTTTAACAGCGCCAGTTCATATATTCATGCGGGAGTAGTAGTGTAGTGGGGGGAAGGGAAATTGGATTCAGTTCGCACTGAAAGGCGGATCTACCTTATTCGCGCTATCCAAAACAATATGTGAACGGAAGCTCAGCCGTCCTTTGAGATTCGCATTTCTCCAAATTTTGCAATGTGGCTCTCCAGCCATGTATTCGGTACAAAACTACACAAACTGCAGAAAAGTGTGCATTAAAATGCACAATAGCATAGAAAAATGCATTATACTGGGGAAAATTGCAGACCAAAAAAGTGTATGTTGGAGAAATTAGCACTAAAATTCTTATTTATTTTCATGAGGACTTGCAGTGGGGGGGAGGATCGTAGACTGATATGGAAATGTGGCAAACTGGTCTTAAGTTCGGAAAAATCTGCAACTTGAAGAAGCTGAATTGACAGACACCCATCTCTAGTGAGTATTCAAGTGCATAAAGATCTAAGGGGTGCATATATTCCTGCCTGAAAGTCCCATTGAGAACGTCCCATTGTAGGTGGTTTGTTTGTTTGTTTTTGTCTAATTTATCTCCTTTATATACAACACACACACACACACACACCGTATTTTTTGCTCCATAAGACGTACTTTTTTCCTCCTAAAATGTAAGGGGAAATGTCTGTGCGCCTTATGGAGTGAATGTGTGGTCGGTCGCTGGCTCCCTTTCTGGCTCTGGCCCTTGTAAAAACAGAATTTTTCCCCTTTGCAAAGTAAGCTCAACAACTGTGAGCTGATCCTCCAAAAAAGTGGCTTTCCCCCTTCCTCCTCTAAAAACTAGGTGCGTCTTATGGAGCGAAAAATAAGATATATCTCTATTTCTATCTCTATATAGATCTCTCTCTCTCTCTCTCTCTCTCTTTCTCTCTCAAGAAATAGAGTTCTGTGTTCTGTGATTCAAGGTTGAACCATGTTTAACTTTCTGAACACAGGAAGATTAATTCATTTACTGTTTGGACACACCCATTCATTCGGAGTTCCTTGCTTTAGCATTGCATCTTTGTGGTTAAGGAATCGGGAATATTTTCGTTTCTTTTTTTACTTCATAGGCTTACTATTTCCTCTCTTGGTGTAATTTTTAAGAACCAAACTTCAATAAATCTTTTGATGGGCTTCCCCCGTCATTCCTCTCCATCTGCCTGGCCAGGGTGAAATATTTTGGTGGTTTCTGTAAAGGAAGCTTGATAAAGGAATTCTCAGTGAGAATAAGATCCTTTCTGGACTGCCCCTGAAACAGGAGCCACAGTGCAGGAATTGTTCTCTGTAGATTGTATCAGACTTCAGCTCCGTTGGTTTTGCCAGAAGTAAATATTCCTGCAGAGGGCAAACACTTGCTGTGCCTGAAAGCCAATCCTTGTCAAGAAGAAAGAACTGGTTTCCTCTTCTGCGGTCCTGTTACAAATTATTCAGAGGAGATCTCCCTTGTCCTGAGTTCTTCGGCAAGCAATTATAAATAGAGTAAAATTTGAACAATACCTTGTACATCAAAGGTTGCTTATTTCGGTAAGATGCACATATGAAGATGAAACATTTTAACCATGGTTGTCCCCCGCCCCGGTTGAGCAAGAGCAAGTCTCCCATTTTTGAATGCTTAAACCATGGTTGGGATGGCCAACCAGCATGTGAAATCACACTTTGTGGACAAGTCTGTTTAAACATGGTTAAGCACTGCGTGAGCGGTGAACATACCATGGTTAAGACAGGATGGTAACAAAAATAATTTGAAGGTGTAAGTTTTTCACTTTTGAATGCAGCATATTGCAGATACAAGAGTAGTAGCATTAAGGACATCGGAAATTAGTTCACACTTAATTATAAAGGCATCACATATGTTAGATAAAGAATTAGAAATTTGCTTCAAATGGTTTTGGTTTTTTTGGGGTGGGGGAAGCCTTGTCTCTGCTTATGTACTGTAACTTCAACCAGTGCTGAATCAAAACAGTGGCCCTCTTGGCACATAATGCCAATCTATAGCACTTTGTGTCTTCTCTGGTTCTGAAAAAAAAAAAAGAAGCACAGAAAAAGCCAATGGCTTTGGTGTTGGCAACAGGATCCTGATCTTTCAGAATAACTGAAAGCCAAGCTTCTAGTCTTTATGATTGCAAGTACGGGCTTTAGAGAACTTTTCTCAACTGTGACAGGAGGTGCGTTCATCCCTACAAGTGATCTCAGAAGACCTATGTGGAATACAGGAAAAGGAAACAAATCCATGCTGCTTTGGGGGGGGTGTGTCGCTAGGTCTTTCAGCCTTTCATTGTTGAGGACCCTGACAATAATGGGGAGACAGCCCTGTATGTCCTTTTTGCTGGCCTGGCCTTTCACCCAACCTTGCTTCAAGCTCTTTGAGGATGGGGGGCTGTGGTCCAGCATGATGGCTAAAAGAAGGAAGACACCAGCCTTGGCCCAATGTGCAGGCTTAGGCTGATGGGATATGTAGCACAAAACATCTGGAGGGTGCTAGGTTGGCGAAGGCTTGTATACAGTAGGTCTACTGTCTTGCTGGAGGGTGTCGGCCCCGTTCTGTACAGCCTTGTGTGTGTGCTTTGGCTCAGATCCCACCCATTCCTTCCTGTTTGAAAAGCTTGGGCTCTTGACAGAAACAGTATCCTTGCTCTCCCCCCCCCCGCCCTGTGCCCAGCCAAATCCATATGGCGAAACCCTTGATTTAGGAGGGGCAATACGTGCTATTACATACAGGACTCCTGTTCTCAATTGCACCTCTTGTTTTTCTTTCTGGTTTGGGTTTCTTCTGCCAACTTCCTCTCTGCGATGCACACTTTTCTCAGTTCATTTTAACTGGCGCCCGTGCGGGGATCTGAAATCCCTTCTTCGTTGCTTCAGTACAGAACAATATCAATAATGGAAACATTTCACCTAGAGGCAAGGAATGTTCTTCCTGGCACCCTATGCATAACCTTCTGTCTAAGGAATGCGTGTATATGTGTGTCCCGGGCTGCCTAACACACACACACACAGAGAGTGTGTGTCTCTGTATTACACAGTCTGTAAATGCTAAACTCATGAAGTCGCTCCATATGCTGCTGGACTCCATTTTCAGCAGTCATGACCAATGGTCAGGGATGATGGAGGTCATAGTCCAGCTACCTCTGGAGGGCCACAGGTTCTCCAACTTCATGCTAAGCTTATAGCTCTGTGCACTTAGGTGCACTCTTCTGGGGTTTGCATCTTCCAGAGCTGACCAATGGCTAGGTCCCCATCCTAGCCCTTAAAAAACCATACTTACGCCATGAAGACCTTAAGGTGATGATTTTATTCTGGAATAACTTGTTGCCCCCTCCAAAGTGGGATGGCTTGGAGGTGTGTGCAGCTGGGTTTATGAGACTTAACCCCATCATAAGCATACATGGGATTGTAGCGTTAATGTTATAGCTCACTCCCAAGTTTGATAGGGGACATGGGTGGTGCTGTGGGTTAAACCACAGGGCCTAGGACTTGCCGATCAAAAGATCGGTGGTTTGAATCCCTGCAACGGGGTGAGCTCCTGTTGCTCGGTCCCTGCTCCTGCCAACCTAGCAGTTCGAAAGCACGTCAAAGTGCAAGTAGATAAATAGGTACCGCTCTGGTGGGAAGGTAAACGGCGTTTCCGTGCGCTGCTGTGGTTCGCCAGAAGTGGCTTAGTCATGCTGGCCACTAGACCCGGAAGCTGTACGCCGGCTTCCTCGGCCAATAAAGCAAGATGAGCGCCGCAGCCCCAGAGTCGGCCACGACTGGACCTTATGGACCTTTATCTTTACCTTTAAGTTTGATAGAAGTTAAAACAACCCTTTTGAACGGTACGATAAACTTTACCTGCACAGCCACTTCCCTGGAAAGAAACTTCCTTTTTTGGTGTGATCCCACCTTTCCTCCAAGGACTTCCAGGGTGGAATCCATGCTTCTCCCCTTCCACATTTTATCCTCTTAAACAGCCTTGGGAAGCAGGTTAGGCTGAGAGACAGCCTGGACTAGCCTAAAGTCACCCAATTAGCTTCCTGGCTGAGTGGGGGGTTGAATCCTGACTTCCCAGGCCCTAGTCTAGCACTCAAACAACTGCACCACACTGGATTAAACACCAAGGCAAAGCTTCAGTGTAACAAACAGATTGATTGCTATCTAAAAGTTTTTTTTTAAAGAATCATTATCCGTATACTCAGTCTGACCCAACAGATAATTGGCTAAATTTTGTTTTAACTTGGATAGAGAACCTGCCTTTGCTCCCTTTATAATTCGCCATTGCTGTGATTGGATAGGGTCTCTGGAGGGGATTTTTTAATGATTGATTGATTGGCTATAATTGCAATAGAACGGAAACGTGCTCCTGGCGAAATGCAGGGTTGCATATTAACAGACGTTTAATCCCCCAGTTAGCTTGGTTAACAAAAGGAAAGCAGAAAGGGCTTCTGAGCTGGGGTTAGCAAACCAGACAACCTGAACCGTTGGTGATTTGGCACCTTACCTGTGGGTTGTGGCTCCTTCCAGGGAACACCTCCAGGAACTGTAACGTTTTGCATTATTAGCATTGTACAGCTTAGTTTTGGGGAAGGGCCATAGCTTAGTGCTTAGACCATCTTCTCAGCATGCAAAATAGTGAGAATCTACCTTGATGTCTTGGAAAATGTTGAATGGGGCTACAGATAAAGCGGGCTGATGTGTCGATGATAAATCCACTTCAAAGGTGCTTTGTGTCAGCAGCATGTTGCTGTATACACCTGCAATAAAACAGCAGTCTGGATGGAGTTCAGGGTTCCCTGCGTGCAGTACGTCTGTGGCATGTACTTTCCCGCACCCTGAAAGTAATGGGAGGATCCCTCTGCATCATGGGAGGAACAAAAACATGTTGCTTTTCCTCCATGCCGTTGCTCCAGTTCAGAGACAGCCAGTGTGGTGCTCTTCAGGTGTTAGAGAACACCTCCCATTCCCATCAGCCCCAGTCAGCATGGCCAGTGGTCAGGGGAGCTGTGGTCCAGCCGCACCCACAGGACACCCCAATGGCTATCATCTGCCAAGGCTATAATAAAAACTAGGTTGTGGGATATTGAATGCTAAGAACTAACAGTAGGAGCAGAGAAAACATGTTCCCCTCTTTATTTTCAACTTTATTGGGCACATAAAACTAACCACAATTACCTTGAATTTCTGCTTAACCCTCAAGAACGAAGGGCATTTTCGCTGGCCAGGTTTAATTCAAATCTATCAAACCTCCTTTGGGGAAGGTTCTCAGGCAGGGTGGAAGGAGAAAGAACTTGCCCAGGTGAAGACCACCTGGTGGAAACCCTTACACATCTGGTTCTTAATTGTAAACTGTATGCTGATCTCCGTCAGCAATTTCTAGATCAACTCTGTACCCCCAAATGGAAACCAGAGTTGGAGGTCATACAGTTTCTATTACTGGGGAATGATCAGGAGCTCACCAAGTTAGTGGCTAAATAACTCTATTTGGTTTTTTGTCGTCGAAATACACTGCAGACGTCTGATCTCCCTGGAGACCAAGAGATGTGACGATAGACTGCTCTGCCTCCTTTCTTTTAGCAAATGTTTTGTGCCACTAGGGAAGTGGTAATTCTGTATTGATTTGTATGTTTGTATGTGATGCCAATAAAAGGTTTGATGATGATGACCTCCCATTCCCATCAGCCCCAGTCAGCACAACCAGTGGTCAGGGGTGAATGGGAGCTGTGGTCCAGCTGCACCCACAGGGCACCCCATGGGCTACACCTACAATTAACCACAATGGTTTCCTCCACTATTGGAGGCAGTACGCCTCTGAATTCCAGTGCTGGAGTACGCCCATTGCTGTTGCACTCAAGTCCTGTATCCGGGCTTCCCAAGGGCACCTGGTTGTCTACGGTGAGAATGAGATGCAGGACTAGATGGGCCTCCTTTGGCCTGATCCAGCAGGGCTCTTTATAGGTTTATGAGAGAGGTGATACTGGCTTGGGGAGCCTGGCTGCCTTGCTTCCTGACTTGGGACAGGTGGCAGCTTGGGAAATTTAGGAAGAGGAGGCTTCAGCATCATATCTGCCTAATGGTAGAGCCGGCCCCACCTGCCTAATAAGGGGCTTCTGAGGGTGCTCTTGCCTGCCTGTTGCTTATAGTGTGCCGTGACGCTTGCTGTCTTAGGCCATCGATGCCAGGGAAGAGAATTATCCTCCTAAGAGAAAAAGGCTGTTTAGTATGAAGCCCGTATAAGCTTCACGATATCCGATTATGGGTTGCGCTGTGCCATATGGGTGCCATTTAGTGTACCTGCAAGATATTAAGCTTTTTAGTTGGCCTGCTCTTTGAGTGCCTAAGTGCATTATATCAATAAAATCTCGTTTAAAATCTGGCACAGAATGGCTTGAATCGGGGTTTTTCCTTGCTTCTCTGCACATGGTTTTCATTAGGTAGAACATGCATTTGATGGAGCAGACAAAGGGATGTGTGTTTCCTGTCTCTTGTCCTTTCCTTCTGGTATTTGGGGAGAGTAAATCAGACACCTGACTAAGTTTGAGGGCCCAGCTCATAGGGCAACTTCAGAACTTCATGTGATGAAAGTTCACCAAGAGAAATGCCGAGGTGGTGAACACCACCGTAAGCAATTTCTCCCTTTCCTAAAAACAACAACACATCAGTTGCAAATTAACGTGGCAGTGTGTTACTCTGTAGTGCCCTTTTCTCAAAACTTCTGATCTGCTTCCTGTTGTGTGCTGAAAGCAAAACTTTCCGCAGAGGAATGCAAGAATGGCAGAAGTCTGCATGCATCTTTTTACTTTTCCGTGCTGCTGATGGGCTCAAGGGTTGATGTTACCTGTAGATGCTGTAATTTCCACATGCCCTGAACGATACAGAAAGGAAGTGATGACTGATGGCTTTTGTGAGGGTTGAAATGAGTCACTGCGTGTGAGTGCATTGGTGGGAGACTTTCACTCCCCAAACAACTAAAAAACATTTGGGGGTGGCAGCAGCAGCAGGGGGGTGGGTGGGAGCTGATGCTATTAATCTAGACTAGAGGTGAGGAACTTCAAATGTGGCCCTCCAGATCTCTGTCTGCTTCTCAGGACTCTTCCCAGGCCACAGCCCTCACTGGTCTTGCTTCACATCTTCCTTGAGTGTGTTTGCCTGGCTGGAAATGGGCCCTTGAACTTGGACAATCTCTGGTTGCTTGGATGGAAGATGCTTCTGCTCCAAGTTGGCTTCTGCTCCAGCACTGACTGGCATGTGGCCCTGGGGTAATGCCCAGAAAATATTATGTGGCCCTCTGTCTGGAAAAGAGCCCCCATCCCTGATAAAGGCCGCCTCCAAGATTTTTTTTTTTTTAGTAAATAATCCAACACAAGCCCTAGTCAGAGCAGACCGACTGAAGTTAATGAACCTGACTAACGTAAGCCTCTTAATTTCAGTCGGTCTATGAGTAGGATGCTTAACCTGACTTCTGCACTAGATTAGATCATTTCTAAACTCATTTATTCAAAGTATTTTTATATGGGGTGGTGGGAAAGATTCTCAGAGCAGCTTGCAGATGTATCAACAATAAAGATAGCTCCTAACCTTAGATATACAGTCAAAGGGTTGCATCCAGATACGTTCTACTTGGAGTAAAACCACTGAAACGAAAAGACCTAGTTTAGTCACACCCATTAATTTCATTGAGTCTACACTAGGTATGGCTAATGTTGGACACAACCCAAGGACCACAACACACAAGGAAAAGTGATTGGGAGGGGAAAGGGGGGGGGGAGCAAAAGCAAATGCTGGTGCTTGTTCCTAGTTGCAGAATCCCCAGAATGCAAACTGTTGAAAGGCAGGAGGAGTTAAAAGTTGCTGGTCTCTCAGCTGAGCCAGTGGAGAATCCCTGCTGCCTCATCTCTCCCTCTGATATTGCTTGATTCTGAATACCCCCTTTCTGCCTTCCAGTTACGTTGCCAGAACCCCAGCGCCTGCTAACCTGATTTCCGCCACTTCCCACTAATTGCTACGTGGTTACAAAAATTTTCTATTACGGGCATTGTTTTGTCGAGCTTCTAAATGTAGAATCCTCTTAATTGGGACACCATGTCAGGCTGCGTATTGTCCCCAGAAAACACAGCTGGTACCAAATATAAAACGCCTTTTAAAGGGACATGATTATTGCAACAGCTTACTAAAAATAAGTCCCCTCGTTTCAAAATTTCTAGCAGGTGAAATGTTCAAAACACCTTGCATGAATTATTTCGGGGATGCTTACAGCTTAAAGTGGTATGATGCTGCTTTAAATGCATAGTGCAGAAATGCACCTTAACCCTGTTAGATTCTGTTCTGCTCTCTCTTGACAGCCCTCCAGGAAAGTATTATCTAAAGCAGGCATAGGCAAACTCCGGCCCTCCAGATGTTTGGGACTACAGTTCCCATCATCCCTGACCACCGGTCCTGTTAGTTAGGGATCATGGGAATTGTAGTCCCAAACATCTGGAGGGCCGGAGTTTGCCTATGCCTGGTCTAAAGCCCAAGCTTAGGCTCTAGTCTAGCTGTGTAAACCTGGGTCATTGATTTGCTTTTGGTTTTTTTCCCTCCTGCAGGTGAAAGACCTGACCAAGTTCTTGGACCCCGCTGGGCTTGGAGTAATCAGTTTTGAAGACTTCTATCGAGGAATCTCAGCTATCAGGAACGGAGGTTGGTTTTTATTCCTACGCCCCGAGATTGGGAGGAAGGCATCCCAGGCACTTCCTGAACCTTCCCAGCATGGAGGCATTTCCTGACATTGTTGATGTACCCCCTCCCCTCCCCCAGGGTATTTCATGCCTCTTCCTTGAAATGTCAGTGTCCTCCTTTGAAAGAAATGAGAGATAAGGGGGGGTGTCCGTTTAGGTTGTTATCATTCTGATTGATTACTAGGGAGTAACACAGGGAGTAGGGAGGGAAATCCGCTCCCACAAGAAGCAGTGGTGGTCACCAGTTTGGAAGGCTAATCATCTCTGGTTAAAAGATGGGTTTGGACAGCAGTACTGAGAAAGGACTGTATCTGTCACTGCCGGGCTGCTGCCAGTCAGAGCAGACAGTAAAGGACTAGATGAACTGACTGGCCAATGCTGTGTCAGATGCGCCAACTTCCAGTCTGTTTCTGAGTGTTGACTTGACTACTTTTTGTCCCAAGGCAATTCCAGGTTCATGGCTCTTGCATTCATATACAAAGCCCTCAAGCACTGTTGGCAGCTCCCCTGGGTCTCAGAAGCCTCATTGGCCTCAATGAGAAGTTGTGACATATCGTGTTGCTGCTCTCATGCTTTAAGAACGTAAAAGGAGCCTGCTGGATCAGGCCAGTGGCCCATCTAGACCAGCATCCTGTTCTCACAGTGGCCAACCAGATGCCTGTGCAGGAAACCAGCAAGCAGTGCCTGAGAACAAGGGCGCTCTCCCTTCCAGCAACTGGGATTCAGAGGTATACTGCCTCTGACTGTGAAGGTGCAGAGCACAGCCTCCATTATGACTAGTAGCCATTCAGAGCCAGTGTGGTGTAGTGGTTAAGAGCGGTAGTCTTGTAATCTGGTGAACCAGGTTCGCGTCTCTGCTCCTCCACTGCAGCTGCTGGGTGACCTTGGGCTAGTCACACTTCCTTGAAGTCTCTCAGCCCCACTCACCTCACAGAGTGTTTGTTGTGGGGGAGGAAGGGAAAGGAGAATGTGAGCCGCTTTGAGACTCCTTCGGGTAGTGATAAAGCGGGATATCAAACCCAAACTCTTCTTCTTCTTCTTCTTATCCTGCACAAATCTGTCCAATCCTCTTTTAAAGGCATCCGAGTCGGTGGTCATCACTGCCTCCCGTGGGAACAAGTGCCAGAGTTTTAACTATGAACTTATATGAAGAAGTCCTGAATTATCTGTCCTGAATTATCCAATGTTCAGCTTCACTGAATTTCCATGAGTTCTACTGTTATGAGAGAGGGATCAAATCTTTCCTCTATCCACTCCCTTCATTCATGCCATGTATAATTTCATAAACTTCTAGCATGTCGCCTCTTACTTAATTTTTCTCCTCCATCCTAGAAAGTCCCAAATGTTGCAACCTTCCCTCACGAGGGAATCTCTCCAACCCCTTAATCATTTTGGTAGGCCTGTTCTGAACATTTTCCAACTCTACAATATCCTTTTTGAGGTGAATACTCTTTCCAGCAAGCATCTTTGCTGTTGACTTTCAGACATTACTTGAAGACCTTTTCATGCTGCGAGGCCTGTGCAGATGCTTAAACTTCTTTGATTAATCCATTTTAATGACTATTTTGTATTGTTCTCAGTGGCATTTTATGTTCTGTCAAACTTAAGTGTCTTGCAGGGCCTTTGATATTTGAGTTGGCAGCGTATAAATACTTTCTATAAAGTAATAAAGGATAAATACTCCCTTGCAATGGGTAGAGCATCCGAAGGTTGCCACTTTGGAAAGCGCCACTCTGTCCTCTTTGTATCTGTGGCCAGGAGGACTGAAAATTCTGTTCTGTGCTACAGAACCATGGGCACATCAGAGGAAATACTAACTTTAGAATCTTCGAAAATTGACATCGGAACAACCTCTGCTCAGTTCCAAACGCTTTAGGGGCAATTGTCCCAGGATAAAGCTGTCACTACAAATGTATGTTTAAAAGATACAGCTTGGGAGGGGGCAATGGAAGTCTTACGAGTGTTTGCGCTATGCTCTCTAGAACAGCTTTCTCGGAGACATGGCTTCAGGTTTCTATCCATAATTCATTGCTTGCAGTATCATGGTGTTGCTCTAATTAGATAGAAGTAACACCTAATAAAGCACTTTAATTCAGGGCTCCCTTAACTATAAGTCTTTGGAGTTGCATAATTTTGGGCTTTCTCATAGTGGCTGAATTTGAAGTATCCATCAAACCCTGTTATTTCTTTCTTCCTGTCGACAACTAGAGACATTAAGAGATTCCAGAGCCTCTTGGTTTGAGAATAGTGGTAGTTTCTCCAAAGGTGTTGGTACTGGGACAGCAGGTGAAGGTGGCACCTCATCTGGAGTAATGTGCTGAACATAGGAATATGCCTTATACTGAATCTCGGAGTACAGTGGTACCTCTGGATGCGAACGTGATCCATTCTGGAGCCCCGTTCGCATCCTGAAGCAAATGCAACCTGAGTCTGTGCGCATGCGCGGGTCACAATTTGCCGCTTCTGTGCATCTGCGTGATGTCATTTTGAGCGTTTGTGCATGAGCAAGCGGTGAAACCTGGAAGTACAGTGGTACCTCTAGATGCAAACGGTATCCATTCTAGAGCCCTGTTTGCATCTAGAAGCAAACGTAAGCAGCGATGGCATGTCTGCGCACACGTGCATCACTTTTCACCGCTTCTGCGCATGCGTGTAACGTCATTTTGAGCATCTGCACATGCACAAGCGGCGAAACCCAGAAGTAACGCGCTCCTTTACTTCCGGGTTGCTGCAGAGCGCAATTCGAACGCGCTCATCCCGAAGCACATTCAACCGGAGGTATGACTGTAACGCGTTCCGTTACTTCCGGGTTGCCGTGGAGCGCAACCCGAAAACGTTCAACCTTAAGCAACTTTAACCTGAGGTATGACTGTATTGGTCTATCTAGCTCAGAATTGTCCACACTGTGTGGCAGTGGCTCTCCAGGGTATCAGACAGGGTCTTCTCCCAGCCCTACCTACAGATGCCAGTGACTGAACATGGGCCTTCTGCATGCAAGACTGATAGATGCTCTAGGACTGAGGATTCAAGCACAAGAGCACCATCCTTTTCTGTGGTTTCCAGCAACTGGTATTCAGAAGCATTTGCCTTCCACTGCGGCAGCTGAGCATAGCCATGAAACTGAAACAGGGGAGAAGCCCAGTTCCTGGCAATTTGGCAGCCTTGAGGCGTGATGTGTTTCCTATGCCTACCCTGCACAAAGCCGTTGTTGGCTTCCTCCCCACAGCAATTCTTAAAGCTTCCACTGGTGAAGCAAGCAGGTTTTGCTGACTAATGTCACACCCGAAAGTACATGATGCAGTTGGCAACAAACAAAATATCTTTTTTTATACCTAGCCTTTCTTGCTTAGTCTGCTGACACAAATGCTAACTTTCTTCCCATCCCCTTGTGATATATCTGCATTGCAGTTCACTTTTTCTCAGCTGAAGGGAAATTGGAAGTTGTTCGGTCACATGGATGGGCAGGGCAGGCGGAAACTCCCTACCTGGAATTAATTTTGTTTTGTTTTTACAATAGTATCAGATCCAGATTGTTTAAGACTCTAAACTATAAGCCAAAGTTGTCCTTGGCTCAAATGCTGCTTCTGTGAACATGCTAGGGCAAAATCCAGTGGTGGTAGAGCCCAGAAATGATAGTCAGGCTGAACCACATCAGATTGCTGATGAGCGAACTCCTTTGTGCACAAACCCCACCCCACCCCCAATAAAAGAAAAGAAATTATTTATAAGTGGAAAGCTAGTGGAAAGGTAAAGGACCCCTGGACAGTTAAGTCCAGTCAAAGGCGACTATGGGGTTGCGATGCTCATCTCACCCCTTTTCAAACACCCTCGCTTGTGGAGTGTTCCCTCAGCCTCCTCTCCTCTTCCCTCTTCTTAGGACAGCCTCTCTGGGCAGCCACTGCTGCTGCTCCTGGTCTCTGAGCTGCCCCTCCCCAATCCCAAGGAGAGGTGCTTCCTCACAGTGCCCCACAGAGGTCTTGGAAGCACCCCTTGGCCACCCCCAGAGGCACCATTTGCCTGGGGAGCACGTAGCCAGGGCTACTGATGCAGCAAACGGCTGTGCAAGCCTTTGGGAGGCAGAGAGGGCCTCAGAGGAGGGAAGGAAAGAAAGAGGGACAGAGGCCATGTTGCCCGCGGCACCCCTGACCATTATTCAAGGCACCCCAGGGTGCCATGGCACACTGGTTGAAAACCACTGATTTGGCATCATCAGCAAGCTTGACTACCTCACTGCTCACTCCTAATTCTAGACTGTTATGAGCCAGTTAAAAAGCACAGATTCCAATACCAATCCTTTGGAGGGAAACTCCATTTTCTACTTCTCTCCATTCAGAGAACTGCCCATTTATTCTCACTCTTTGCTTCCTGCAACCTAACCAATTCCTGATCCACAAGAGGACTTCTCCTGTTATTTCTTGTCCGCTAAACTTACTCAGGAGTCTCTGGTGAAGTCCATAAAGACAACCCTAAGACTAAGGAGGAAGAAGCTTGTAGGATAGACTCCTCCCACATTTTCACCAGTGATCTGGCGGTCTTCATAGCCTCTACTTTCTCTACTAGCTTAGCAGCATTTGAGCAGATGATCCAATGCGTTGACCTACTTTTTCCGAGAGGAGAAGCGGCAAGGAAGTTTGTAACAGTGATGTCGGTTTGCCTTTGCTACTGCAAACTCAAAATGGGGATGGCAGAAAGCTACCCAGATGTGGAGCATTGAGGTCGTTGCGTTGACATCACAGCCTTGAGGCTCCAACCGAATGAAGGATTTGCAGGAAAATCTCTGGCCTTCTCAAAGCTTCTGCCTGTCTTCTTTTCCACTCTGCTCTTCTGCTGTATTCACTGGGCAGTTCTAGCACCAAGCCATCAGCACAGGAAGAATGCTAGACTCAGTTATCCACTGTGGCATATCTTGATAACGATTTATCAGAATATCTAACATGCAGTGTTAGAAACTCAGATATAATGTAATTGCCTAATGACACCTTAAACCTAGGTTACGATCGCCAGAATAGAACAACCCAAACTAAAACAAATTCAAGCTTCAAGCGAAATAGTTCAGATTCTTCTCTAAGGGACATTTTGCTTTCACTCTGTTTATTTACCTATTTAATTTATAGTGCTGCCCCGTAGCAGAAGTGTTCCAGGAAGCTAGTGTGGTGTAGTGGTTAGTGTGTTGGACCTAGGACCTGGGAGATCAGAGTTCAAATCCCCACTTAGTCATGAAGCTCATTGGGTGACCTTGGACCAGACACAGCCTCTTAACTTACCTCACAGGGTCATTGTCGGGTTTTAACTGATGCAGAGGTTGAACCGCGTACTCCTTGGAGAAAAAGGTGGGATCTCAATGCAGTAAATAAGTTGTTCTGCTTATATGCTTAAGAAAGCTGGAGGAGCTAGCCAGATGGAGATGTCATCCGGCAGCCTGACATCCAGAGATCTCCAAATGGTCGCAATTGGACTCACACCAGTAGGAAAACGTGCCTGGCGCCTGGCTAATGTCTAACACTGGCCACATGCTAGCTGGTGTATCCCCGCCCCCCTCGTACTGTAGGCTAGATTCTGCTTCCACACCCTCAGCCCATTCTATCCTTTGTCCACATTAGCAAAAGGCATGATCAGTTCAAGGACATGCTTTAGTCAGGCACAAAAACTCAGGTGACCAAGCAGGGCCAGTGAGGGCCCTGGGGAGAGTTCTGAGGGCCAGATTGAGAGGTGGGGGCTGCATTTGGCCCCCAGGCCTGAGGCTTCCCACCCCTGATCTGAATAATGGCAGTACAGTGGTACCTTGGGTTAAGAACTTAATTTGTTCTGGAGGTCTGTTCTTAACCTGAAACTGTTCTTAACCTGAGGTACCACTTTAGCTAATGGGGCTTCCCGCTGCTGCCACACGATTTCTGTTCTCATCCTGAAGCAAAGTTCTTAACCCGAGGTACTATTTCTGGGTTAGCGGAGTCTGTAACCTGAAGCGTCTGTAACCTGAAGTGTCTGTAACCCGAGGTACCACTGTATGGAGCATGTTGCTTTGGGTGCTTTTTATTTAATTTTCCTCCAAAAAAACTAGAAGCAGCCAGGTGACATTTTATTTTTCTTTCTTTCTATTTATTTATTTAGAGCATTTGTACCCTGCTCCTCGGCGAAAGAAACTCCCAGAGCGGTTTACGTACAATCAAAACGAGACAGTCCCTACCCGTAGGGTAAAATCTAAAAGAACACAGTACACGAGGGACAAGGAGGGGAAGAGGAAAATCAAAACAGTTGTTCCTATAATGCCCAGCTGGCACAGCTGAGGGGGTGGAGGTGCCAGCAAAGCTGGTGAAATGAGCCCTGCTTCCTGTCTCTCCCACAGAGGCAGTCTGGTGGAATGGCTGGCCCCAGGTGACCGTTGAGGGGAGAGGAGGAGGCCTGATGGAGCTGGCCTGTCACAGCAGAGCCCATGGACTCTCGCCCTTTCCCAACTCTGGTTGCTGGATCTTATGGAATGGCAACAACTGATGCAGAGTTGGTGCAATGCTGTGACATCCCCAGGGCTTTGCTTCCCCAGTCTGGTCCTGTCTCCGCAGTCCGTTGGCACAATAGCCTATCTTCCTGCCTCGGCTCTCGAAACTATTCTGCTCCAGCGCCCCTGGTCTCGGCGGCGTGTCTCCCAGGCGCCACGAGGCCATAATGCTCTCCCAGCTGACTTAATGCTCCTGAAAGCTTCTATTGTTGTAGGTTGGGCCTATGCGAAGCAGGGGAAAAGCAAACATGGCTCCGGTCCTGATCGACACGTTGCTTTTTGCTGCCCTTGCTCATTTCACAAATGTTGTCATATCCCGTGTGCAAGCACCCATCTCACTCCAGCAACTGTTAGAGGAAAATGGATATTGGCTCCATTGTATTGCAATGAGCAAAGCCGAATGAGAGACTTGTGTCTGGTTAAAAGCTGAAGGCTCTGATGACTGTGTGTCAGTGGTGGCTGTGGTGCCCATTGGGACTGGTAGGGTGGAAGGCAGGGAGCCCAACAGTAGGGGGAGCCAGAGGCAACAACAAGCAGAGCCAACTACAGTGGTATGTCGGGTTACAGACGCTTCAAGTTACAGACTCCGCTAACCCAGAAATAGTACCTCGGGTTAAGAACTTTGCTTCAGGATGAGAACAGAAATCGTGTGGCGGCAGCGGGAGGCCCCATTAGCTAAAGTGGTACCTTCAGTTTCAGGTTAAGAACGGATCTCCAGAATGAATTAAGTTCTTAACCCAAGACTGTAGTTCTAGTTTTGTCCCCACACTCCTGCTCAGTTCTGAAAGGGCAGAACCGAGGCCAAAGAGGAGGAAATGGACCATTAGGGCTGCGCTCAGCTGAGACTCAGGAGCAGGAGGGCAGCCAGGGCCTGGACTGGTTGTCAGCAAGAAGGCAAACATCTGGGGGTGCCAGCTGTGCCCATGTGGCTTTTGGGGATCTGCTTGGGACACGACAGTCGGGATGGCAAATCCCAAGTGCTCTGTTGCTGTACCAATGCTCTCTCTCTTTTTAGCTATTGTATTTCTGGGCGCACCAGCACTACAAAGTCCCGTTGACCATGCTGGACAGCACGTGCGCCTGTAATGTGCGGATGGGGAGTCCTTTGTGGGTTTTTGTTGCTAATGAGCATCGAGGGTTTGTGGGTTTTTTAACGCTCATTTGAACAGGGATTCAAAAGCTTTCATGTAGCCTATTGTGTTGGCGGGGACCGTTGGGTGAGGTCACCATAGCAACATCAACTGTATACAATGTGCCATATGCTTGGGGGGGGGGGGAGGAAGACCTGCACCAAGAGAGATGCAATAATGAGTTTGGTAGATGACTCCAAGCCATGTTGAGCTTGTCCTTTCTGTGCCATTGGTCCTGGACCTGTGAAGAGGTTGGCAGGCAGCCAGCTCCCTGCTGTGTCTCTGTTGCAACTGCAGAACAACAGTTTGATTGGGTGGGTGGGCTTGAGGGGTGGCCTGGCAGCCTTTCTGAGACCCTAATTCTAGAGAAGCTAATGAATATACAGAGGAGAGATGTTGGATTTCAAAAAGACGCTCATGTGGGAAAAGCTGGGTAGCATGCATTTAAAATACATTGGTACCTCTGGATGCGAATGGGATCCATTCCGGAGCTCCGTTCGCATTCTGAAGCAAACGCAACCTGCGTCTGCGCATGCGCGGGTTGCAATTCACCGCTTCCGCACATGCGCATGTCGTCATTTTGAGCGTCTGCGCATGTGTGAGCGGCAAAACCCAGAAGTAACGTGTTCCGTTACTTCTGGGTAGCCGCAGAGCGCAACCTGAAAATGCTCAACCCGAAGCTACTTCAACCCGAGGTATGACTGTAAAGCATTTGTACTGCTCAGGTTTACCCCAGAGAATTTTGGGAATTGTAGTATTTGCTGAGAGCGCATTCTGCAAAACATCCCTAGCTGCAATCTGCTCCTCTCCCTCGCCCAGCTCCCAAATCCCCAACATCACCTAAGTTAAATAGGGAGAAGATATTATGTTGAAACCAGTTTAGATCTATAGCTGTGGTTTTCAACCAGTGTGCTGTGGCACCCTGGGGTGCCTTGAAGGATGGCCGGGTGTCTTGGGCAACACTAGCCTCCTTTTCTTTCCTTCCCTCCTTCATCTGATGCCCTCTCCTGTCTTTTTCTCCCAAAGGCTTGCACGGCCGTTTGCTGCAGCAGTAACCCTGGCTACGTGCTCCCCAGGCAAATGGTGCCTCTGGGGCCGGCCAGTGTGAGAGGGCAGTTCTCTTTGGGGCACGGGGGGGGGCGCAGCTCAGGTACCAGGGGCGGCACCTGTGGCTGCTCAGAGGACTCCCAAGGAGAGGGGAGAGGAGAGGAGGCTGAGGAAACACTCCGCAAGGGAGGGTGTTTGAGAGGCCGCCAACTCTGCAAGAAAGGGAGCCTTGGAGTCAAAATGGTTGAAAACCTCTGATCTATAACTTCAGGCTCCAGGGGCCTCTCTGTCTGTTTCTTGGGTCTTTCTCCAGGCCACACTCCCCTCTCTCCAGGCAATACCCTGCATTGGTCCTTCTTTTTATTTCTGGGTGTTTTTGCCTGGGTGGAATGTGTCCATAAATACTGACGATGTCTCTTGCTTTTCTGGATGGAGGACTGTGTGAAGAAACCAGCCCATTGGACGAAGGTGTAATTTGCATAAATTGCTCCACCTACTTTTGCCTCTGGCCCCGTCTGTCATTGGCGTGTGGCCCTCAGGAGGTCACCCAGAAGGGAATATGGCCCTCAGGATGGAAATGTTTGCCCTTTGGTGGGGCAAAGGAACAGTTCTCAGAGTGGTTTAACAATCAGTCCCTGTTGCCAAGGAAGTCTGGGAACTATGGCTCTGTGAGGGGAACATGGGGGTCACCTACAAACTTTCAGGACCTTTAAGAAACTGCAACTCCCAGAGCCATAGGTAGCCCACACCTGTGCTACCTGAGCCTTTGAACAGGAGATACCTGAGATTGGGCCTGACTTCTTCTCCATGCAAAGCCCTGAACTATGTGCCTATGTGTAATAGGTGCATCATCAATTTGGGATTATCATAACGTGTGTTTTTTGTTTGTTTGTTTTAAAACCTTTTGTGAGAGTGTTCACAACATCCTTTAAGAAGTTATTGTCGTTCTCCAATTCTGTACCTACCTTTTTGGAATGAGGGAGATCAGGTGCTTTGCACAAACTCCACCCACTACGCCACACTGCCTCTCTAACCCAGTGTACCATCTGACGCAATGTAAATCTGCTGCAGTAAGTCTAGGGAGTTTTGTACTGCAGCAAACTCAAAACCCACGGCATCATTATTTTATTGGATTTGCTGCAATAAATGAGAACTTGGCAGTTAATTTACCCCAGGACAAAAATGATAGTTTACAAGCTGTGTTGTGGTTGGTAGATTTGGTTCATTCAGTTCCTGAGCATGTAAAGCTGTAAACTTTAATATGTGGTCAAGTGGGAGAAAGAGTTGTGGTAACAAGAGACCTGATTGTGTAAAAGAACCTTCTGATCTCAAAGTCTTTTTCTGCCTTTAAATGAGCAGACATCCTGACATGTATCTCTTGGCTGTGCCAGTGGAGAGTTAATAATTAGGGTCTCGCACCAGAGTAATAGTCCAAACTGTAGCATATTCTGGGAATATGCTGCTCCTAACAACCATACCAAAAGAACAAAATTATTATTTCATTTTAAAAATGCTCAACGCATTTCAAAAGGGGGTTGAGGAACTGCAACTCGCTCGATTTAAAATCATTTTCCATCTGCTGTATACAAAATGCTGCTCCACAACTCTGCAGACCCCCTTAACACAATTAAAAAACAATGGGAGCATGACATAGGTTACGAGATAAACTACCTAATGGACTAGAATGTGGTCCAAACCTCCCTTTAAATCCATTTCAGCCAAAAGGGAAATCACTTTGAAACTTATCTATAGATGGCATCTTACACTGAGGAAATTGGTGGTAATACATCCAGGAACCTTACCAAAATTCTGGAGAGGCTGTACCTCTACAGGCACGTACATCCACATGTGGTGGGACTGTCCCCGAATCCAACCCTTTTGGACAGCAGTCCAACAAGAAATATGTAAAGTACAGCAGTCCTACAAGAAATATGTAAAGTAACTAAGCAGGTATTGGAACCCACCCCAGAACTGACCCTATTGAATATTTTCCCAGACAGAAATGCTCACTCACAGTAGAAAGAGCTTATAACCCAGCTACTCCCAGCAGCCAGAAACATCATAGCTGGACACTGGAGAAACCTGTCAGGAGTAAACATGGACTTTGGGCACCAAATTGTATAGGGAAACAGCTTTAATGGAAAAGCTAACCGATAGATTGAAACTGACATGGGGACAAATAAAATAGAGAAACTGACATGGGGACACCTTCACCCTGGTATGAAGTTGTTGTTGTTGTTTAGTCGTTTAGTCGTGTCCGACTCTTCGTGACCCCATGGACCAGAGCATGCCAGGCATTCCTGTCTTCCACTGCCTCCCGCAGTTTGGTCAAACTCATGCTAGTAGCTTCAAGAACACTTTCCAACCATCTCGTCCTCTGTCCTCCCCTTCTCCTTGTGCCCTCCATCTTTCCCAACATCAGGGTCTTTTCCAGGGAGTCTTCTCTTCTCATGAGGTGGCCAAAGTATTGGAGCCTCAGCTTCAGGATCTGTCCTTCCAGTGAGCATTCAGGGCTGATTTCCTTCAGAATGGATAGGTTTGATCTTCGGCTCCCCTTTATTACACACACAGGTCAAAATGACAATAATGATAGCAGGGATCTGCCAGCAGCACACAGATCAGTATGGCTAACTTGACGCAAGAATTCATTCCTCCCTTCCACACATGCAAATGAATCTCATGGCGGTCAATCAAAGGCAAACAACAACGCCCCAAGCCCCCCCCTCAATCTTCTCTTACTGCCCACATAAACCAATGTATAGAAAGAGAACCTACCCAAATGACGGCGACATAAAAACCTCACCCATATACCAATTTGGGGAAATGAAAAAATAATGTGCAAATTTATCACTCGCCCTCTCCCCTCTACTCTCTCCCCTTCCCTCTGGGTGCCATATTGACTTACATTGAATGTAACCCAAAGACTTTATAATCTGAACAAAAAAAGGGAGAGACATTGCATGTTCTTTTGTAGATGATGAAAATCTTTAATAAAAAGTATTTAAGATCGGTTTTCCAGCATGTAATAGCCACCTCCTGAATGTGATTTCAGAAGAGCAGAAATTTACAAAGCCTCGAAAGGGGAATTGTTGCAATCCAGACCGGCTGCAATGTGCAGAATCAGCAGCCGTAAAACCGCCGTTTGAGAAGCACGGCTTGTGTGTTGAAACGATGAGCCAGCTATATACTCCTTGCTGCTCAGGCTGCGCTACTGGCTGAAGACGGGACCCAAGCTCGTTTCTCAGCATGAATTACGGTATTGCCCTTGGCAGCCGCAGACCCCGGTTTAAGAGATCTAATTTATCAGGCTGCCATGTGCTAGACTTCAGCTGTAGTGGACTGATCCTGATAGAATAGCCTTTTCCGCTTTCATATTATAGGGGACAGTGTTGCAGTAGAGCAGTGTTTCCCAACCTTGGGCCTCCAGCTGTTTTTGGACTACAACTCCCATCATCCCTAGCTAGCAAGACCAGTGGTCAGGGATGATGGGAATTGTAGTTCAAAAGCAGCTGGAGGCCCAAGGTTGGGAAACACTGCAGTAGAGGAAGAGCGGAAGGACTGTAGCTCAGGGATGGGGGAACTCAGCTTCACTCCTTGACATCTTCAGGGTAGGGCTGAGAATGCCCTCCTGCCTGAAACCCTGGAGAACCGTTGCCAGTCAGTGTAGGCCAGGCTTCCTCAACCTTGGCCCTCCAGATGTTTTTGGCCTACAACTCCCATGATCCCTAGCTAGCAGGACCAGTGGTCAGGGATGAGGGGAATTGTAGTCTCAAAACATCTGGAGGGCCAAGGATAAGGAAGTCTGGTGTAGGCAATACAGTGGTACCTCGGGTTACAGACGCTTCAGGTTACAGACGCCGGTAACCCAGAAATAGTACCTCAGGTTAAGAACTTTACTTCGGGATGAGAACAGAAATAGCGCTGCAGTAGTGGGGGCAGTGGGAGGCCCCATTAGCTAAAGTGGTACCTCAGGTTAAGAACAGTTTCAGGTTAAGGATGGACCTCCAGAACGAATTAAGTTCTTAACCCGAGGTACCACTGTACTGAGATTGGGTCTGACAAGGTGCAAGACAGCCTCCTATGTTTCTAACATGGCGAAGAGTAACTTTGTACTAATGTAAAAATGGTTTTTCCTCTAGGAACTTTTTTACCTGTGTTGCTTTTGCAGAGGAAAACTATTGCATGAACAAATTTGTAATCCCAGGGTAGGGAAGCGCCAAGTATAGGTGAAAAATGTTTTCATGGGGTTGGGGGGGATGGGAAGATTCTCAAGCAAAATATTGTTGACGGCTTTCCGGGTCGTGTAACCAGCATGACTAAACCGCTTCTGGAGCAATGGAACACCGTGACGAGTGTCAGAGCGCACGGAAACGCCGTTTACCTATGTTTTTATCTGCCAGGGTCAGTGTGGTAGCAGCAAACTGATACATTCTCTATGCCCACTCTAATAGTAGATTATTAATATTTTTTATCCACCGTTATAACTATTTTCTTACCTATTAAATTATATTTAATAAATGCATTTTCAGTTTCCTTTGACTACACCGTGAAATTTTGCAATTTTCTTAT
This sequence comes from Podarcis erhardii, assembly GCF_964252035.2. Lineage (NCBI taxonomy): Eukaryota > Metazoa > Chordata > Lepidosauria > Squamata > Lacertidae > Podarcis > Podarcis erhardii. The sequence continues at coordinate 36,876,175 of NC_138503.1, forward strand.
TTTTGACATAAAATTATAATTTTCTATAGTCTAATTTGAATTTACATCCCCAAAACATCACCACACCACACTTCCAACTATGTTAGATTTCTAGGTATGGGCATCTTCGATTTGACCGGTGACTTGTTGCTTTTAACATATAGCCACAAGATTTTAAGACTTAAAGTTTGTTTCTTGAAACTTATCTACAAATATTTTTTTTTTAAAAAAAGAAAGAGATTTTCCTGAGCTCAGCTTTTGGAATCTGACCAAAATCTTAAATGGCCCTTTTGACCTCCTCTTGGAACATGCATTGTAAATTCTGTATTTATGTTCCTAATCAATATCTCTTGGATTTTGGTATCTTAAGAGTTGACGGTGTCGGGGTCTCCTCCAGGTGTTTTTCACGACTAAGTTGAGGAATGCTGTGTTAAAGCAACATTTGTTCAAGAAGCAAAGCCCCTTTTTAGCTTCAGATATGCCAAGATTCTATACGTGTCTTTTTCTTTAAATATTTGAGTCAGTTTATATCTCTTGCTTGGATGCGGGTGGCGCTGCGGTCTAAACCACCGAGCCTAGGGCTTGCTGATCAGAAGGTTGGCGGTTCGAATCCCCGCAACGGGGTGAGCCCCCTTTGTTCGGTCCCTTCTTCTGCCAACCTAGCAGTTCGAAAGCACATCAAAGTGCAAGTAGATAAATATGGTAGGTACCGCTCCAGCGGGAAGGTAAATGGCGTTTTCGTGCGCTGCTCTGGTTCGCCAGAAGCGGTTTAGTCATGCTGGCCACATGACCCGGAAGCTGTACGCCAGCTCCCTCGGCCAATAAAGCGAGATGAGCGCCGCAACCCCAGAGTCGTCCGTGACTGGACTTAACAGTCAGGGGTCCATTTATCTTTACCTATATCTCTTGCTGGAATATTATTTTTGCATTGGCTCCAACAAATTTCTACTCCTGAGTATGCCTAGTGTTTAATACAACCCTTTACGTATTTTCACTTAAATAAAATTTTTTTTACTCCAATGAGAAGCAAACGATATTTTCAAGCAATTATCTCATAATAGCGGGCATGCTGCCTCTCAGAAGGAGGCGATTCTGCTCCATCTGTGTATCAGCAGGGATTGAACATTGTAGCTCACCTCACCTAGAGATGCAACATGGTTTTCCCCACTGGAAGCGGAGATAAAGGCAAGGAGAGAGGCACAGCGGGCACCAGAGGAACCTAGGGGCCAAAGCCCCTTCGCCCCCCCTTAAATAATTGAGGGAGCTGCCCCCCTGAGTTGAAGGGAATTCCCATTCAAATGGTTTGTGTATGCCATGTCATGTGATCGATTATGCAGGGTAGGGCTTACCTGGAACCTCCCAATATTTTATTTAAGCTGGCACCCCTGGTGGGCACCCTCCTCTGTGGGTGGAAGCTTTGGGCTTACAGAATATCATTTGCATTCATCTTCTGACGCTTCTCCTGTAGCTTGAGACTTCACTGGAGGAGCATTCCAACCCTCAATGTTGCTTTTTTTAATAAAAAAACTCCCTGTCTTTCCCTCCTGTAATAATATTTTGGTGTGTGTTCTCACCCCCTTTCAGCAGTTCCTGACAGCCAGCTCTGCACTATGGGATATGCCCATGATGAACCACCACCTGCCTGTCCCGATGAGTTTGATGACTTTGTCACATTTGAGGTGAGTGTCTGAACACAAAGCCTTTTGCTTGCCCCTAGTGACCAAGGCCCCTAGTGACTAAGGTTTGAGTCTTTACAGCAGCTGTCTCCAGCCTTTTCAGGCCCAGAAGACTGGCCCTAAACCCAAACATGTGTTTGGGGACCCCATTGCTTAATTTGTCAATTTGTTACCTGGTGGGAGTGCTGCTGTGGCGACCCACCTTAAACCAGGCCACATGGTCATGGGTCTCAGCTAGGGATGGGGGGAAATGCCATTCAGTTTAAAGGCAATCTTGCCTTTTATCCTTCAAAATTTGCTCCTTTCCAAATTTTGCAGTGCAGGTCTCCAGCCAAGTTATCTGTGCAACCATGCATATACTAAAGTGTGCATATGTTTGTGAAAATAATGTCGTTGTTTATTTTTTTAAAATGCATTGTATTACATAAAATTGTTTGGCAAAAATGAAATACCCTAAAATGCTGATGGATTGTCGTGAGGACTTTAAAAAAGAATTCACTAGCTGATGAAATGTGGCATTCTTAATCTGTGAGGGCTTTCTTGGCAGCCTTGCAAGGTGGCAGTGCCATGCACCACCATTTACAGGATCGCTCACACCCACCGCCCTGCCACATTTATTTTCTTAAGAACGCTTGCTTTTGCAAAGAAGAATCCATCTGTGTGCAGGACTGGATGGAGACCAGAAGTATATACGGTACCCACTGCTTGAAATTAGTTAGCACGGCCCATTTGCTTTCCTTGATAAATGGCCAGGAACTGGTAGCCTTGTTTTCTTGGTGTAGCATTTCTTTAATTCTCCTTCCTCTCGTCTGCAGATTCAGGGGTGAGTATTGCAGGCATAACTGGGGAAGTACAAATCTTTATGCAAGCTTGCCTCACCTTATCCAGTGTCAGGCCTTGTCTCCAACATGAATTTCCCCCACCTCTTCCTTTGGTTATGCATTAAGGAAGCTTTGCAGGAGGGTTGAAATATATGTCTGTCGGCCTGTCTTGATGACATGAGTGCTCCGTTTCATGCTAGTCATTTGCCTGGGGCAGATCAGGGTGCAGGGATGTTGAAGCCTGTGGCTACTGGGTTGCTGCAAATTGTGAGCTTTCCACTCCATTCAAAAGAACACTGTAACCGGCCAATGGGGGCGGGGGAGTGTGACAACTACATTTTTTCAAGCCCAATTTATTTCCCTGAGGTCGTGCCCTTAGGCATTTAAAAACTGCATGCAGGTCATATGGCTCTACTCCCCCCCCCCCCTTTTCATCCCCACTCAGATCTTGCCGCCTCTGCAAATACATCCCACGGTCAGGCAGAGTGACTGGCAGCTAAATCCATCTGGCTTTGTTTTCTCCTAATGACACTTGAGAAGGTTCAAACAGAGGTTCTCTCCTGTCCCTCAGACTCTCCAGTTACAAGATCAGAGCTTGGCTGGAAGCTGCTTCTGCCCAAAGACAATGTTGAAGTGAGGCCTAGTGGAAGTGATGCAACTTTAGTGTGGCCATTGCTCCTTGGGAGTCGGCGGTTGCCACAAGAGAGGAGGCCCTTTCTTTTTATTCTCCCCACCCCCCTTTAATTTTTTTAAAATATATTTTTATTAATAACTTTTTTATAGTACAGATCAGTCCCCTTCTCATTTTGTTGATGGGACACAGAGAGTGTAAAGTGAAATAAAAATAAAAAAAATCAGAAACATCAATCTGATAGTGCAGTCTTTCTGATAGTATCCAAATTCAGGTCCACAATAATCAAAGCAGCCAGAATGCTTACAGGAGATGCTTTTGTATTTAATCTCCAAACAATAAAACAGTGCCAATGTGCCACAAAAGAGTCTTTATATTTTGTTCTTTTAGCCAGGTGTAGATCATTTGTTATTCCCCCCCCCCAAAAGCAAGTTGCCAAAACCATAAGAGAGCATGCATTTCTCATATTAAAGAATAAATGAAAATAAATAAACAAACCTCTTCCTTCTCTCTCTCTCTCTCTCTCTCTCTCTCTCTCTGAGTTGGCAACGCTGCCCTCTGCTGACCGACCAATATAATACACTTGGGTGATAATCTTAAAATGCATTCAAAAACGGAATAGCAGAAACAACAAAAATCCCTTTATTTGTGGAACACAGTTGTAAGACAGGCAATCAAGGTGTGGTCAAAAACACAACTTGAACTAAGATCGGACGAAATGAGTGGTGGTGGAAATATGAGAAGTGGCGTAATTGTGCTGGACTGACTTTGGAAGAGACTGAAAGAGGCTGTATTGTATTATTGAGAGCTTGTATTAGATCATTGAAAGTGAAGGATTTGTGTATAATGAGTGGAAAGCACCGGAGTCCTGTAAAGCTCGCTTTTGTTCTATTAGCTATGAACACCCTTCATGCAACCTGTCGTTTATGCTTGTGCACAAGTATACTTTATACTTGTAAAGTGCTTAGAAGCCTCGCTGGCTGTTAAGCAGTATATAAATTAATACTAATGACAGTGCTAGTGCTGGTTACTAGACCTGCGGTCTAGTAAGACAATCTTGATTCTGAATTAAAATGAAGACCCATAGCACAGTGGCAGAACACCTGCTTTTGTATGCAGGAGGGTTCCAGGTTCAATCCCCAGCTTCTACAGGGCAGGGAAATGCTTAGAAAGACAGTCATTTAAAAAGAAGCAGCTAAAGTACGTGGAACAGGATTAAAGTGTTCTAGAAGGAAACAGCAAAGTCCAGCTGTCCACTAGTGCCAAGCTCAGGCTCTCAGAGAGGAATTTGCCACACATTCAGACAGCCTATGAATTGAACGGTGTGTAAAGCAGTGGAGTATCTGATGCAGAACTCTTCAGCATAAAAGTGAAACCATGGCCAGCCGTAGAGGATATGCTTCAGTAATCTGCTATACTTTTGGAAAATGGTTTACCTATCTGTCCGTTTGTCCACTGTGGGTTTGGACACCTCTTGAGATATTAGCACACACAGGTTCCCGAGGTGGAAGTCTTTGTCGATGCTGGGATGCTGGGCACCATTTTGAATCAAGATGGCTGGCCAAAACGTGACTTTGCCTGATTTTTGGCATGGCAGGTCCTAACACTGCTAATGTGAAGATACTGTCTCCCCATTTGGCAGGACTTTGGCTTGACTTCACGCAGTTTGGTATGACAGTTACAAACAAGGTTTCTTGAGGTACAGGAGGAGACTTTTGCCAATTTATGGCTCCCATCAGATGCTCTGAGTCCTGCATCATTGTGTATGTGTGTGTGTGTATCTAGCCCCAAAACTCATAAATCACATTATCAATTTAAAAATCACAATTTTTTTTTAGTTTCTTCAAATGCCTGGGCAGAACCAGACCCTTTCTGCTACCATGGTGGACACTACCATTGTCGACATTTTCCGTGAGCCATAGTGCTTTTGCCTCTCATGACCTAGTCCAGCCACTGCACTGGAGATATGGAGTCTTGGCTCATTTACCTGTCAGTCTTGATTTAGAGAAGCTCTGCTCATTCTGGGGCTGAAGGAGAGCCGCCTTCTAACCGCAACTTGTCTTTTGTTGCCTTTTGCCAATGATTACTTAAGGACTATGTTCCTGTGTGCTCAGTGATGTGAGGAATGTCAGGTGGCTGAAGTTGACTGAATCCCTTTATCTCCTTAAGCTTGGACATTGCTTCCTCTGGGGCACAGCGTACTTTCTGTGAAAACATTTTTTTGTGGGGGGAGGGAGAGCGAGAGCGAGAGAGAGAGCTCAACCATGCACATTAGTCATGTGCTTTTTCCGAATCACGTGTGAAATCTGCAGTTGCACACAGCCCCATAAAACTTGGACCTACTGTAGCACCGCCAGTTACTTCTAGATAAACAAGGTTACGCCTTAGATATCTGGGTGGGGCTGTCCTTGATTAACCCCATCACATATGGCAGTACAGTCATACCTCGGGTTACAAATGCTTCAGGTTGCGTTTTTTTGGGTTACGGACCCGCCAAAACCGGGAAGTACCAGAATGGGTTACTTCTGGGTTTCGGCCGTCGCGCATGCGAAGAAGTGCTGAATCGTGCTTTGCGCATGCGCAGAAGCACCGAGTCGCAACCCACGCATGCACAGACGCAGCACTGCGGGTTGCTAACGCTGCAGGTTGCGAACGTGCCTCCCTCATGGATCACGTTTGCAACCCGAGCATCCACTGTAATGGCCAACCAGATACCTCTGGGAGCTTTTCTGTATCCCCAGCATCTGTTACTCTGAGGTAGAGTGCCTCTAGATATGGTGGCTCAGCTTAGCAACCATGTCTAGCTTCGGGAGATAGACCTATAAGAGGAGTGGCAAAGCTTTTTTCAGCCAGAGGGCTGCATTTCCCTCAAAGGAACCTCCTGGGGGCCACATGGCCGTGGTGGGTGGGGCCAGAGACAAAATTGGGTGGGGCCATGGATGCTGATTTTACCTTTGTACAGTAGGTTTGTTTCTGCACACACCCACACAGATCCCTCTATCCTCCATTCTGGGCACCACAATTTAAGGAGGATACAGTGGTACCTCAGGTTACAGACACTTCAGATTACAGACTCCGCTAACCCAGAAATAGTACCTCGGGTTAAGAACTTTGCTTCAGGATGAGAACAGAAATCATGCGGCGGTGGTGCAGCGGCCTCATTAGCTAAAGTGGTACCTTAGGTTAAGAACAGTTTCAGGTTAAGAACGGACCTCCAGAACAAATTAAGTTCTTAAGCCGAGGTACCACTGTATTGACAAGCTGGAAGGTGTGCAAACAAGGGCAAGCAAGATGATAAAGGATCTAGAAACCAAGCCTTATGCGGAACAGTTGAGGGAGCTGGGTATGTTTAGGTTGGAGAAGAGGAGATGGAGAAGAGATACGATAGCCATATTCAAATATCTTAAGGGCTGTTACATGGAAGGAGCAAGCTTGTTTTCTCCCGCTCCGGAGGATGGGACTCAAACCAGTGGCTTCAAGATACAAGAAAGGAGATTCCGACTAAACACCAGGAAGAATTTCTGACGGTAAGAACTCTTGGACAGTGGAACAGACTCCCTCAAGAGGTGGTGGACTCTCCTTCCTTGGAGGTTTTTATGCAGAGATTGCATGACCATCTGTCATGCATGCTTGAGTTGAGGTTCCTGCATTGCAGGGGGTTGGACTAGATGACCCCTAGGGTCCCTTTCCAACTCTACAGTTCTATGATCCAGGCAAGCAAGAAGCATTATCAGAGTTCAATTACAAAGTCTAGCCAGGCAAAAATACTCAAGGAAGGTGTGAAGTAAGGATGGAGACAACTGGTGGGGGAGCAGATGGAGAAGCCCCCAAGCCTGAGGCTCCCTATTCTTGACCTGTATCATCTACTAGTTGGCTTCCCATTATTTAAAGCCACCAAACTCTGTACAAGGTCATCACCATTACTTCCTGCAGCAGTGAATCCCACAGTTACACCCGATGGCATAGAAATCCTTCCATTTTTCTATCCCTAATCCCTTGGCAAGGGATGTGGGTGGTGCTGTGGGTTAAACCACAGAGCCTAGTACTTGCCAATCAGAAGGTTGGCGGTTTGAATCCCTGCGACGGGGTGAGCTCCCGTTGCTCGGTCCCTGCTCCTGCCAACCTAGCAGTTCGAAAGTATGTCAAAGTGCAAGTAGATAAATAGGTACCGCTCCGGCAGGAAGCTAAACGGCGTTTCCGTGCGCTGCTCTGGTTCGCCAGAAGCGGCTTAGTCATGCTGGCCACATGACCCGGAAGCTGTACGCCGGCTTCCTCGGCCGATAAAGCGAGATGAGCGCCGCAACCCCAGAGTCAGCCATGACTGGACCTAATGGTCAGGGGTCCCCTTTACCTTTACCTTTAACCCCTTGGCAATCGGTTTCTCTGGGTGACACCCCCCTCCCTTTTCGTATAGGGAGAGAGAAATGTTCCTGAGCTAGAAAAGGGTGTGTTCCTTTGACACAAGTTTAAAACTTAGCTCTCTTTGTCCAAAGGTGGCTGAGGTCTGCATTTAGTTGCAAGAATTGAGCCTTCCCAGTGAAACACCGGCAGTGAAATAGGGGTGGGCTGGGGGGGGGGGAGATTAGCCTGTAGGCTGTTATCTGGGGAGTTCAAGAACAAAAGGAACTCTGTTGAGAGAGCTGAGGCCAGTTTGTTCAAACCAGCCCAGTTTGTACTTCCTGATCGCTTCTTGCCTCCTCCCCAACCCCAGCAGAAAGCCAGGAGGTGTGTGTGTTTCTAAGTAAGCGTATCCAGAGTTGGACTTTCGCTTTTCAGAGAAGGAACTTTGCCTGCCTTCAGGTAAAAGATTATCCCTCGGCTTTAAGAGGAAAGCGGTGCCAATCTGAGGTGCTAACATGGTCCAGATTCCGGTCCTCTCTGGAATGCTCTAGCTCAGCCCCTCAGGTGGATTTTGAGGCAGTTGAGCCTGTGTCGGAAGGGGTACTTGCCTGTCCATCTGTTTGCCCATAACACTTCGGCATCAGTAGGGAGCCATACCTAGTCAGCGTTTTCCCTGAGCCTGCTAAGACGTGGCGTTCTCCACCTGTGAGTTTGTATGTGTGTGTGTGCATGTTTTAAAAGAAGGTGTACTTTTGTGGTGGTTTTTGCTCTCCCAGTATCGTTGAGCTCATCCAGGAAGGAAAGGGGTTTGGATCTATTGAGCAACAGAGAAACCGGTTCTCTGGGAGGTCAGCACAAGCAACCGATGTAAATCATTTCTTCGAATGGTTGCAGAATTAACGCACTGTGGATCCTGCGGAGTTTGGGAAATAGAGGAAGGTGCTTGCATGAAATATTCCGTTCAGCAATCAACCAAGGTTTTTTAAAAAAATAATTTTTATTTGATTTTACAGGTGTAGAGTTATAACAATGCAAAATACATATCCATATTTAGAGATTGCTTTGAATCTCTAGATTTTCCACCTTCCCCTCCATGAATCCTATTACTGTATAAACCTTTTCAACTGCATATTATTTCATCATCCAAATTTTATGTGTCTCCAGTTTATCCATAGAATCTTCTGCATTACAAGTGTTATTGCAATCCTGCTAGCGTTTTCATCTGCTTACAGTGGTCTCTCAAGTAAATTATATTTCCCCCCCATTCTTTATTGAAGTTTTGGTCAGCAGTAGTTTGCACCTTACAGCTCTACAGTCCTCAGAAGTTTGAGGGGGCAGCGGCCTCCCCTAAGCTGAGGGATCCCCTCCTCGCATCTGCCACCTTCATTATGTTGTTTTTGTTGTGTACCTCTTACCTACGATATCTGATATTTCTCTTTACCTATATAGGACCCACTGTATTCTCTTGGCTGTAGTTTTGTTTTCACTGCATTTAATACTGTAATTTTTTAATTGGTGTTACCCCACCCCGGGAAGGTGTGCATATGAAATCTTCTCCTTCATTTGATTACTCTGCAAGCGTTAAGTGCAGACGTTTCCAGTATCCATAAGAAAGTTGTTTTTTTTATATATGCTTCCCCCACTCTTTCCCTTGCTACCACCAATCCTTTGGCTGTTCTTCCCAGAGACTCTGGGGTCCTTTTCAATTAGGGGAGGATGGAGATCTTATCAGAGCTAGTGGTAATGATGTCTCCTGAAGGCAGTTCCACCTGCTGTTAAGGTTGGGGTGTGTGTGGAAAGAATAGGCTTATAAGGGAACATAGGAAGCTGCCTTATACTGAGCCCAAACCACTGGTTCATCTAGCTCAGTATTGTCAACACTGGCCGGCAGCGGCTCCATGAGGTTTCAGGTGGTGGACAGTCCCAGCCCTACCTGAAGATGGTGGGGATCAAACCTGGGGCCTTTTGCATCTATAACAGCTGCTCTAGCACTGAGCTACAAACACATGTTTAAGCATCTGTATGTGGCTTGCAGGATAGCCGCCCTTGGTCTACATACTGACCTGCAGCTGTTTAAGGTTTCAGGCATGGATCTCTCTTAGCCCCACCCAGAGATGCCAGAGATTGAACCTGCATGAAGAACAGGTGCTTTGAGACTAAGATGGGGCTCTACAGTACTTTAGGATGTGTGAGCAAACATAACAGGCCAGGGTACCGGACCTGAGATATTGCATTGAATGGAACCTGTGGTGTAACTGGGGCAGGCATCCTTGATAGCTGCTCTTAAGCTTGTCCACAATGCAATAAAAAATACATTGTGATTGTGAATATAACTTTTTGTAACTACAGTGTGGTGTTGTTTGTTTCCTCGCAACCTATGTTGAAGATTCAGGTAGGTAGCCAGCAGTGTTGGTCTGACGCAGTCGAAATAAATACAAAAATAAGAAAATGGTCCAGTTGCACCTTAAAGACCAACTAAGTTTGTTCTGGGTGTAAGCTTTCGTGTGCATGCACACTTCTTCAGATACCTTTTCTTATCGACCTCACAAAGAGACTTGCACAGGTACAGGTATCTGAAGAAGTGTGCATGCACACGAAAGCTTACACCCAGAACAAACTTAGGTGGTCTCTAAGGTGCTACTGGACAGTTTTCTTTAATGTTTTCACCATAGGTTGAAATAATAATAATAATAAAAGACTGGCTGACGGAAGGGGTGAAAAACCTCTGCTATAATGTTAGCAGGTTGTTTTCGCAGAGAATGCAAGAGTTACTGCTGTATTTGATATTACCTTGAACGCAAAATGTACAGACTTGGACTGAGCCTTTATCTTATTTTTTACTGTTTATATGTGCTTTTGTTTTCAAGACTCGGTTTGCCACTTCTTTCTCTCCCCCCTCCCTTTCAAATTGAGTATTTGTTCAACGTTCACAGAAAAGATTTATCTGTAGAATGTGCTGAGGTCAGGCCTGCTGGTAACACAAAAAACAAACTTCCTTAGCCGAGGAATCTGCAAAGGTCTTTCAACAGCTGCCCTGGAAACCAGCTGCCCTTCCTGAGGCTGTAAAATGGGGGCGAGGTGCAGGCGGCAAGGTAGATCCCCCCCCCCCAAAGTGACAGTTTAACTTTTTTTTTTTTTTTTGCTCTTGCTGCTGCAGCAGCAGTTTTTTGAAGGCTTTGCTTTTTGGTAAATGGATATCTAGGTTAGGAATGTGAGCCTGTCTCCCTGGCGTCTTGGCTGGGGGTTTAATATTTAATTGGAGGGGAGGAAACAGAAATGACCAGGCAAGGCTATATCTGCCGTTGCTCCAAAGCAGTGGCTGAAACTTAGAACTCTCTCTACTTTGCCTATTGAGGGGTAGAAGCCACTCAGTGGTGCAATGCACACAAACACTGGTGTATACCTTCGACTTTAAACCAGCTTTTGCTAACCTGGTGCCCTCCAGATATTTGGACTACAACTCCCACCAACCTCAGCCACTTAGTTCCCCCTTTTCTGCCCCATGGAGGGGACCAAGAAACAGTCACCCATGCCTTCATCAAATGAATGCTGAGCTACTGCATTCCTCCCTCTGTGGGGCTGCCCTTGAATGTGGGGTTGCAAACGGATGAATGTATTGATTAGAGCAGGCACCCCAACCTTTGGCCCTCCAGATGTTTTGGACTACAATTCCCATCATCCCTGACCACTGGTCCTGTTAGCTAGGGATCATGGGAGTTGTAGGCCAAAACATCTGGAGGGCCGAAGGTTGGGGATGCCTGGATTAGAGTATTGAACTGGAACTGGGGAAACCTACCTCAGCTTTCTGACTTGGGGCTAGTATCTCGGCCCTCCAGATGTTTTGAGACTACAATTCCCATCATCACTGACCACTGGTCCTGCTAGCTAGGGATCATGGGAGTTGTAGGCCAAAAGCATCTGGAGGGCTGAGGTTGAGGAAGACTGGAATCTGTCCTATCCCTCAGGGTGGTCATGAGGGAAAAACAGAGAGAACCTTTACCGTAAGTTCTGTGAAAGAAAGCTATGATATAAGACTAACATGTAAAAAAAACCAGGAGCATTGACAAGAGCTATCAGTTTTGAGCTGGCTTTTTGGGGGGACGGGGGCTATGGTTAAGCAAGCTGGCAGAGGGTTTCAGTTCTTTAAAAAAATAGTTTAATGTTACTGTGTTAAGGGGACTGTGATCAGTTTTCACACTTCAGCTCAAGGCTTCAGGATCATATGCTGAAAATCTAGAGAGAAATACAATTCTGGAATTATCTTCTGTTTACCTGTCTCATGTGTGCCTTTGGCATTTAAGCAAGTGACATGAAAGCTTGCAAAATCTTGCTGCTAAGCACATGGTGTCTCCGTTACTAACCTTTCTTGATACAGAACTTTGCAGTGTTTTTGAAAAAGCTCCTCTGAACTTGATATGGGTGTGTATTTATTTGTTTTCCCCTGGTGTGCAAATTTAATAGTCAAGAGTCAAGATGACCTTCAGGAGTAATTTGCCTGCTTTTGCATTCTCTTTGGAGTAGAAGGGAATAAGCGGTATTCTCCCAGAGATTATTCTGACGTCTCTTCACCAGAAATAACTGCCTTTAAAAAAAAAAAAAAAAGGTGTTGTAACACAAATGGATATGTGTAACCTGGATTTCTTGCTTGCTTGTTGAAAGGGTCTGTCCTTAATGGCTCGAAAAACAATACACTCTGAAGGCTTTTGTTTTTATTTACTAGAGCGTTGTACCCAAAGTTGCTCAGGAATTCTAAGAAACAATAAAAGCGGTGCAGTTTTGAAATGTTCTGTTGGTGATCTTGATTAAAATGGGCATCTAGTTGTATCCAAACATAGATGAAAACCTGCTCTTTGATCTCAGGGCCCATTGTGCAAAAATTTGGATAAGATGTCTTAAGAGGTGTCCAGCTACACAGTGAAGAAACAACTTTCTAAAATATATAGTAGATTTAGTACATGTCTGTCCACCTGTCCTTCTGCTGTGGAACTCAAGGCACTGTTACATTGGGGGTTCCCAGGCTGTGTCTCCCAGGCACTGACCAGATCAGATCTACTTAGCCTGAGTAGATTAGCCGCATCACATGTCTTCTGGATCCTGCCCTGGGACCATTCCTAATGGCAGAACACAGATCGTAAATATTTCAGTTACCTGCTTCATTTATCTGGTTCAATGCTCTAACGTCTGAATCCAGCCTCGTGGTTTGCTTTGATCCAAACAAACCATGCGTGGTAAGCGAAGAACAAACCTTGGTCACACCTCGTGGTTTGTTCATAGTGGAATGTAGACAAATGGTAGGGCTGGCTATAGATATGTCTGTTTACGTTTGTGTTTTAAATGGGAGAAGAAATATTCTGTGACTCTGAAAACCCAAGGCCTTGTACTGTTAATGATGTTACAAGCCTAGTTGGCAGTGGTGCTTAGTGACCAAGTTCTGAGAGGAGAGGGAGATAGGTGATTGCTTTGAGGATGTTAAGTGGGGCCTGGATCAGTGCATTCTGATTGGTCTGGATGGTGGCATAACCTGATTGGCTGGAAGTTCTTGTCAGTTGGGATTTAACTGTCAGTTGGGAGAAAGACAGTTGAGGAATTGAAGGGAAAGGAAGGCCTGATTCTCAGCTGGCCTCCACCTGCCTGTAGTCTTACATACAACCAGCCCAAGGGGTGGCCCTGCTTGTCACCTTCCTCCTCAGTCTGAGGGTTGCCCTTGTAGAACTCAGCAAGGATGGGAACAAACCTAGAACTAGTTGGCTCTGCCTGTCCATGCCTCTGGCTCCCCCTACTGTTGGGCTCCCTGCCTTCCACCCTACCAGTCCCAACAGGCGCCACCCATCACTTGCATTAAGCCAAACAATGGCTTTGCTCCCGGTAGTTGGGGAGGAGCGCAGTGGCCAAATTTTTCTCCCTGTGCACCAGTGCACTTCCTCGTTCATGCTAAGCCATAGTTGGGCTTTGTTTTGTGTGCAGATGAGGCCATTGTAATAGGAGAGTTCATGAAGAAGTATACAACAGAAAGAGTGCATGTGTACCTTCAGTGAAGGAGGTATGTTAAGACCCTCCTTCTCAAAATGGCCTTCTCTCTCTTTTTTAATTTTTATAACTTTAATTTTGCTTTAAACAGGTACATATAAATATAGACAACCAAAATTACAAAGGAAAATTCCTTAATAGTAAAGGGGGGAAAACTATAAAAAACTACAAAAAATATCGAAGTACATGACACAGAACATAAGCAACTATGGGAAAGATAAAAGAAAAGAAAAAAGAAAAATAGAGGGAAAAAAAAAAGAAAAAGGAAGATGAGCCAAAGCTGGAAAGCTCATCTATTGTACACTTCCGTCAAGCTTTCTCCATTCAGTACTCCACCCCTCTCTTTTCGTTCCTGCTCCAGGAACATAGGAAGCTGCCCAATACCGAGCCAGACCATTGGCCCGTCTAGCTCAGTATTGACTACACTGACTGGCAGCGGTTCTCCAGCGCTTCAGCGGGAGCCTCTTCCGACCCCACATGGAGACGCCAGGGATTGAACCTGGAGCCTTCTGCATACAAAGCAGTTGTTCTACCTCTGAGAGAGAGAGCTCTTCCTCCAGAAAATGCTTTCTGCTGAAAGAAAACATAGTTGTGATTTGGAGTTGTCATGAGATCTCTCTCTCTCTCTCTCTCTCTCTCTCTCTGTTCTTACGTTGCTTTTTCTCCTCTTCTCTGCAACAGGCAAATGAAGTGACAGACAGTGCGTACATGGGCTCAGAGAGCACCTATAGCGAGTGTGAGACTTTCACGGACGAAGACACCAGCACCCTGGTGCATCACGAGATGCATGATGAAGTAGAAACGGATAGTGCGATCGATTCCACTGTGCACTCGGAGTTCACGGACCCCATTGAGGAGCCTGAGAACGGGTAGGTGCTTTATCTTGGTGATGGGTAGGACAGCAGGAGCCTCTCCGGAAACTTAAAGCAGAGATTTGGAAGCTTAGTTTCTTGGCAGACCAGCCTTAGGAAGCACAAAACAAAGGGGTAAGTGGCCATTTCTCCCCTCCACAAAATGTAAGGGCTGCATTCATGCATCATAGTAAGCCATAAAACCATGGTTTACTGTGTGAGAGCCAATCACACCTGTTTCTCTTCTCTCTCTACCAATGCTAGGAAGAAGCAGCCCGCTATCCTTGGCTTCGCGGTTGTGTCCGTTGCACTGATTGTGGTTGGGTTTGCTCCAAACCAGCTGCAGTGCTAAAACCTATGTTTATTCTTGGCTAAATGATCATGAAAACCTTTTAAAACTTCCAGCCACAGTGATGTGTGTGAGTTCTGCATCTGGCACGGAGAGCCAGGACAAGGTTTTACCATGGCATGTGAACTGGGCCGAGGGGGGAGCCTTGCTGGCTCTGATCAGCAGCCCATCAAGCTTAGCAATCTGTTTCCCACAGTGGCTAACCAGAAGCCTTGTCTTCCGGCATTGCTTCTTAGCATCTGATATTCAGGGCACACCCGATTCTGGAGGCAGCACAGCCATTGTAACTTGTTGGTAGCCATTAATAGCCTTATCCTCCCTGGATGTGTCTAATCCCCTCTCTAAAGCTATCTAAGCCACTTGCCATCATCACACCTTCATGGCAACCAGTTCCCATGCATTTATATCTGCTGCGTGAAGAAGTACTTTCGTTATTCTGTCTGTTTTTGTCATTGGTCGTGGACCCACAGGTGGCTGCAGGCTGATAGGCTTCTCATCCCTGGTTTATGGAATTGGCATTTATTTCATTTAAACATTTGTATCAGGTGTCTTTTCTAGATCAGCTGTGCCCAAGGTGGCAAACGGAAAACGAACCATAAAAATAAAGTAATCTAATAATAGCACTTTAATTTTTTTTTTTTTAAAGGCACTATGTTGAGATACAATTCAGGCAGTATAAAAACAGTTTTGAGAGCCACAACAGAGAAGTTGCGTGAATTATAACACTTTCTTAAATGTGGCAACTGAGGAAGTTCTGTCTGTTAGAGGCTGTCCTTGAGCAGGCCTTGCCTCATGTCCCCACCAATCTAACTAGGACCTAGGAGAGCAGGGTTCAAATCTCCACTCAGCCATGAAGCTCATTCGGTGACCTTGGGCCAGTCACCATCTTTGAGACTAACCGACCTTACAGAGTTGCTGTGAGGATGAAAAGGGGAGGAGGAGAAACATGTACATTGTCCCAAGATCCTTGGAAGATAAAGGTGGTATATAAATGTAATAAGTAAGTAAATTTTAAGGGCAGGCCAACTGCGCATGGCCTCAGGCACTGGTCTTAAAGCACAGGCAAAAATGAGGCCTGGAAACAACAGCCTGTGGGTTTCTGGAAGAAATTGCCCCTCTTTCCTGTGGAACAAAGGCATTGGTGTTAGGACTAAAGGACTAGAAAGGTGAATGGGGGATCAAACTGGCAACTAGCTGTGTTGCATAGGAGCCAGCTCCTAGGGGCCAAGGGGTCTTCGGGGCCCCCAGTAAAATATTTAAGGAAGCAGGGGCCCCCAAAATTGATGGGCATTCAAATGGTGTGTGTGCACCATGTCCTGTGATTGATTATGAGGGTCGGGGCTTACCTCCCCCCAGTATTTTATTCAAGTTGGCACCCCTGCTGTGTTTGACCTGCAAGGTTTGTCTTGTGCAGAGCAAAGTCGAAGTTTTGGGGAAGTGCATGCTAATTTCCACCCCTGAGGTTGAGGATATTTTGTGTCTTTTTGAAAAGGCAGTCATGCTGGTACCCCCCCCCCCTTTTAAAACTTGACCTGTTCAATGAAAGAAAATGCATTCATATATCCACCTGCCACCTTCTCTCAAAAGTGTCCAGAGTGTGATCCGACCTGATCATAGCAATCATTCGTCCTGATAAGGCTTGCACAGGGGAGAAAATTCTTGGTGAAGTCAGACCACTGGCCTTCTTGGGCCCGGAATGTCTACGCTGTCAGGAATTGTACCGATGATTTCCTACAAATTCTGCACTCTACCACCAAGCTACAAGTCCTGGGAGGGGTTTTGGCTGGCAGTAATTCTCCAGGTTCTCTGGCAGGAGCTGACTGAGGCTGTGACTTAACTATAGCCCTGTCTGACTAGTTCCCTGCTGGGCATAAGCCACCATATGTATGCATGAGAAGGGTTTTCCATTTTGGGTATCAGGGTGTTGTTGTTTTTTAAGTTGACTTGGGACTTAAGCTGTTCCTTTGCACTAGTTTAGGGTTAGGCAACTTTTTCCCACCCCCAAAAAACCCCTGTTCACTTTCTACTTGGAGCACCTGAAGGAGGACTTCCCGTATGCCCGCAAGGAGCTGGAGAAGGTTCTGATTGTGATCCGGGGCTGAAAGAGTGTTTTTGCTGCTGGAGGCCCTGCAGATTAAGAGGGGGAACTGGGATTAGCCTCCTGCCGCTTTCTTTGCTGAAATGAGCTGGGCTCAGTGGTTGCTAACCCTCAGTCCGTAATCAGCTTCTGAGCTGCGAGGCCACCAAGGGCCTTTTTTTTTCCTGGAGAGAATTAGGAAGCATGCCAGCTTGCGTTCGCCTTGCCCGGCCTCCTGGGAGTATGGCTCAGTGCATTGGACTCTCCTGCCTGTAGGTACAAATGCCTTTCTTGGGAGGCGGGTGGGTGGGATATTTGTCTTTTTAAAAGTGGAGTTGCTGTGTTTGACCAGGATAGTGGCGGTTCTGTATGTGTAGCTTTCGAGTGGCTTCTTTACAAGCACTGGAGACGCAAGGTCAAGCGGCCAGCAAATTAACATCACCGTTGCTTCTTACAAAGCAAGGTGGAAAATGCCATTCCTGCAAGTCTTATAAAGAGTTATGTGCGGGATTAATAGATGTGCTAGGGGTGGGGGCAGCATCATATGCTCCTGGGTAGGCATTGTATTGCTCAGCCAGGAATGGTATGTCCTAGGAGGAGGCGTTTTTTTGATCCCTGACACATACATACATACATACATACATACATACATACATACATACAATGAGCCTGGACACCCTCCATTTGCTGCAAGAAGGAAAAAGAATGGGTGGTGATTTTTCGTTTATTATTATTACTATTGCCATCCTCAATCATTACAGGAACAGATTCCTTTCAAGCCTTTCATTTCCATATTTTGCATTCCAGTGCTTAACAAAGCAAGTCCATCTCCCGACCAGATGGCTCTTCCACAGTCTGCCTTCTCTCCCTTGGTTGGAGCGGCACAGTTTATCCATTTCTGCCAGCTCCAGACATTTTAATAACCATTCCCATTCAGCTGAAATTGGTTGACATTTCCATTTTCCAGCCCACACTTATTTTTGCTGCCATCCACATGATCCTAATTGATCTATGGGAATGTTGCTCTCAGTCAAAATGGCAGGAATGATTATTATGATGGCTTCTCATGAGAGCCCAGGGCAATTGTCAGTGCAGCAGCATACAATAATAATAACAGACAATTTTTTATAATAGTGTGTCTTAATTCTTTAGAGCTGCCTTGGAATGTGCCACACTTTTTAGTGTGGACAAACTAATTTTTTTAAAAACAACAACAACAACCCAAAACTTGATGGACACTCTGTGCCATTTATTTCTAATATGCTAGTGGGCATTCCTAGAGTATGACTATACCTGCTCCCCTTTCTGTGTTACAAACTATAGTTCATCCAGATGGGCATTTCCTTATTTTGTTGACAAGGATCTGAAATATGACATTGGAGATAGTAAATATATATGGTCCAAATTTGAACTCTCCTAGAATGTGTTCCCTGAATATTTGAGCTGTTTGACTGATATGACATATGAAGAGAAGCAGAAATTGGGCCTTTTGCATAACTGGCCTTGCCTTGATCTTGACAGGGATTTGCCTCCCATAAGATTGGCTTGACCACTTCCTCTCCCTCTTCCCCTCCCTCCCTCCCTCCCTCCCTCCCTCACTGGGGCTTACTAGATTTTAATATCTACTTTCCTCCAATATTTCCTTCCTGCACTGGGGTCTTGATCCCCTCTTCCTTATTTCTGTTTTGCTGGTGGTCAGAAGATCTTCTCCTTGTTGATGTCTAGAGATTTGACTCCCATCTTGCCGCCTTCTGCTCATGCACTTCCCTTGTTTTTAGTGCGTTAGGGATATTTACCAAAATAGGGACACATTCCTCTCCCTTTCCAGAAGCTTACTTACCATGGCCAGTATTTTTGAGCCATCAAAAATGCCTGGCTAAACAGGAATGTTTCAAAATTTCTTCTGAAAGTCAGTAATGAGGGAGGGCACTCCACAGATGGGGAACCACCGCTGAAAGGGCCCTGTCACAGGTGAACACCAGCTGAGCAGCAACTGGAAGTGACACCACCAACAGAGTGGTACCCCTGCTGCCAGAGGAGAGGTCACTAGTTCCTTGTGTAGTGTCTTTATTTTTACTCTCTTCCTCAAATATCAAAACTAAACCCAAGCTGTGAGCCCAGTTTAGATGATCGATTTTACTGATTTTACTTATTTCTTTTGAAGATTGCTTCCCAGAATTTTGTAATCTTTTCATAACACTAGCATGCAATTACACACCCAGACCCCACAGATACACACAAACCTTAAAACACAATGGAACAAATCCCAAAAGTAGCATAATTGTATATTATCCTTGGGCAGTGCTTGTAGCTTTTTCATCATGTGTACTTTGTTTTGGAGTACTTCAAGCTGAATCTCTGTATTGCCTTTGCTTTTGAGAATTTTTCATCAGCAGCGAGGAACACAGCCTCACTCCTCCTCCTGTTTCCTGGATGATAGCACGACTGTTCCGTCTGTTAACACAAAATGCGCACACACTTTTGCATCCCTAGAATTGCTGATAACTCTGGGTTTCCTGTTTTTGAAGGACCAGTGTCACGAATTCTCATCCACACAGAGGTCCAGGGGTTTGGTCCTTTTTTAAAAAGCCACTTCTTACTCTGATTTAGAAATTATGTTTGAAGAGCCTTCCCAAGCCTTTTTTAGTTCTTCAGTCCTGAAAGATCTGCAGCTCACCCAAAGATTCAACCTCATTTATCTTGCCAAGTGGGTGGCCCTTAGGCCCATTTTCCAGTCAGGGAAGTGAGGCTGCAGGGCCACGTCCCAAGACCTGTCCAGTGACAACTCATCTAGGTTAAAATGGCAAATGAGGACTCGCATCTGTGACTCTGTCTGCTAGGCTGTGCACCCATGTACGATGGCGTTCTTTTTGTTATGGAATGCTGGTATCTGTGAAATAAGCCTGCGGTCTGTGCCTTTGACAAGTTACACTGCTCAAAAGCGTGTTCCTGGGCCCTTAATAGGATTATGCAGTCCTAAATGCCGCAACACTTTAATATGTGGGTTGGCTGTGCAGCTGAAAATATTTTACCGTTGATTCAGCCGCCTCTTAGATTGGTTGCCTGCCATATAGCCACTGCCTTATTGTATGCACTTTCTACAAAGGACATAAGTTTTGCTTGGCCCAGCTATATTTGCGTTGTGCTTGGGCATTCACAGCACCTTCTGCAACGGTGGGTCTGCGCAGATTTGCAGCCTTGGGTGTATGCATGTAAGCACTGCCATGTGTCACGTGCCTTGGCCTTGTGTGAATGCACAGCTTGAGTGGTGCACTCCAAGGCAGAGCAGTGATTGGTTTGGTCACCAAACTAAAACAAGGAAGGGGGGAGGATTGCATCCAATGTAAGAGTCCTGCTGCATCAGGCCAAAGGTCCATTGAATCCAGCATTGTTCCCATAATAGCCAGCCAGATGCCATTCTGCCATCTGCAGAAGACTGCCATGCAGGCCCCTGGCTCTCCCTGCATTTCGCACTCTGCTGGCTGAGGCTGATGGGACTATGAGTTCAATGCAGCTGGAAGGCACCAAGTTCATAAAAGCTCCCTTTTAGCTTGCAGCAATCACCGCTGCTCCTGTTAACCAAGTCAGCCCAAAATATTTATCTACTAGCAGACCCCGTAAGTGGCATTGCTCAGGCATTGCTAAGAAAGCATAAAATCAACACCGTTGCTTTGATCAGTTCAGTCTGCCGCCTTGGTTCAAAATGATATACAACAGTATCCAAACACTGACAGAAACCTGTTCTTTGATCTCAGGGATCATCATGCAAAATTTGATTATGATATCTTAAGAGGTGCTGAAATGCGTAGTGAATGAATGAACTAACAACTTTCCAAAATATATAGTAATGTAAAGGTTAAAGGGACCCCTGAAAATTAGGTTCAGTCGTGGCCGACTCTGGGGTTGCGGCGCTCATCTCGCTTTACTGGCCGAGGGAGCCGGCGTACAGCTTCCGGGTCAAGTGGCCAGCATGACTAAGCCGCTTCTGGCGAACCAGAGCAGAGCACAGAAACGCCATTTACCTTCCCGCGGGAGTGGTACCTATTTATCTACTTGCACTTTGACGTGCTTTCGAACTGCTAGGTTGGCAGGAGCAGGGACCGAGCAACGGGAGCTCACTCCGTCACGGTGATTCGAACTGCTGACCTTCTGATCGGCAAGTCCTAGGCTCTGTGGTAAACCTCAGCGCCACCCACGCCCCTTGCCAAGGGATTAGGGATAGAAAAATGGAAGGATTTCTATGCCATCGGGTGTAACTGTGGGATTCACTGCTGCAGGAAGTGATGGTGATGGCCATGTGCAGACTTTGGTGGCTTTAAATAATGGGAAGCCAATTTGTAGATGATACAGGTCAAGAATAGGGAGCCTCAGGCTTGGATCCTGAATGCCATTGTGGTGAAGCCACATGATAAATGTAATAATACATAAATGATTACATAATGACTGATAAATGTCATAAATAATAATATTGCGGTCCTTTGGCAGCAAAAAAATGCAGGCAGCAGTTTTGAGCATGACTCCATCAATGCCGCTCTCTGCAGGGGTGTGGCCATCATTTGTTGGAAGCGGTGGGTGTGGTGAACTCCTTGATTCCTTCTCTTGAGATACTGACTTCCCTTTCCACCAACAGATCTCACCCTCATGACCTTCCTTTGACCTCGGACATTAACAATCACTCCATCGTCACCGTAATTAGCGGGGAGGAGCACTTTGAGGACTACGGGGAAGGGAATGAGGTGGATCTCTTCTCAGACAGCTTGTGCAACGGAGAAAGTGGCTTCAGCAGTTCATCCTTCCTCTCTCCCAGGTAAGATGGCCAGAACCTGTGTCTCATGTTGCTGCATTTTGAGCGTTTCTCAACTGGCTGGTGCCTGTCTCTAAGCTTCTTCCGTAGCCTATCTTCAGCACCACCACCACCACTGGTTGCGGTGTCGAAAATAACTGTTGCAGATAACTCTGGTTATATGTCTTTGAGCCAGCCGCTAAACCAACCTTTCCCAATATGGTGCCCTCAATAAAGTTGGACTACAACTCCTATCAGCCCTAGCCAGCATGCTACGCAAGTTGAAGCTGATGGGAGTTGTAGTCCAGCAACATCTGGAGGGCACAGGTTGGCAAAGGCTGCAGTAAACATTGGCCGGAGGGAAATCTATTAGAGCTGTGCAGTTAGCAGTATTGGTGAACAGTCATGAGATTGCTCCAGCACACGGCTTCCAGTTCTGCTCTGCTTTAATGGAGGCAGGCCCCACGACAGCAGGAGATTGTTGGTGAAGGAAAAACAAGGATGATTAAGTGTAATTATCCTTGCAAATCCCCCCCCCCCAGGGACAGGGGGAATGGGCTTTACTCGCAGTTCATCTTGGTATCTGGCTCTCCCTTTGGCAAGGAAAGCACTTTGCCTGTCGAAAACCCTCCAAGGCTGCCATTAAGAAGCAGAGGTTCTCCTGTTAGAGTTTAATTGAACTAAAGTACAGGCGCATGCTAGAAGAGAAGAGATCACAAATTCCAGAGCCAACCCAACTGCGAGGACTTTAAAGTTTGAACTTGAGATAAGACTCCATTTGGTGCAAAAGACAGGGGGAGGGGAGCCTACAGTTTCTTTATTTAAAGTTTTCTTCTCTACATTTATGATTCGGCAACCCTCCTTTGAACATTAGTTCAAATTATATTTGTACAAGCAAGGATGGAAGAAATTGGATTATAAATAAGGAATATAACATCAAACGAAACTGTGAGTGTAAAAAAAGCAAAAAGGGAGGAAAGCTCTATTTTGCAAAAGGTTTATGATGGAAACTTAGAGCTGATTCTTCCCCATTCTTTATTGTTTAAAGTGAACTGAATAACGCTAAGAGGACTTGGAATTTAATTTAATTGGAAGTATAATTGCTCATATATCTTCAGTTGGAAGGAAGGATGAAAGGAGTCTGTGAACTGCCAAGGAACTGATAAGGTTTTTATTGAGTCATCTACAGCTTGACAGATCACTCTTCTTCCCAGGCTGAGAGGGAAAATGGTGACAACAGGTTATTTATTGGGACAGAGTGACTTTTGCAGCTGTTGTTAAAGTTACAAAACAGTGAAGCAAGGGACAGGGTGAGGGAGAAATTTCTGGAACAACAATGGGATATCAGCTCCGTCCAAGGCATGATGGATAACAACAACAACTGGGGGAAAGAAAGACATAACATCTTACGAGGACAGGAAGAAACACCATGGACAGAATAATTGCCACACACAGGAAGAACAAGAATAAAGTTTGAGTTCCTCACTTATAGTTTTATAAATCATTTAATGTGTCAACACGAATAGAAGTTATTAATACTGCAGCTGTTGTATAAGGGATTATTATTATGACCAGAATGTAATTGAAATTAATAAGATTTTGGAACGCAGAAATAATGCAAATAATCATTCCATCAAATCCAGCATGCAGTGGCCTACTTCATCTAAATTATATAATTCGATATTTGAACAATTGGTATTAATAATTGTATTATAAATTGGTATTGTTATAAGGGGGCTATTATTAGACTGTAATTGAAGACTAATAAAAAATTTTTGCTCCTGCACACACATCCTGATCACAGCTCCACAAGCACTTGGGCGTACTTTCAGCAGCGGCACACTAGCATATCAAACGTGGGTCAAGTGGCAGATGGGAAGGTCTGGTTGTTTCAGCACGTTCCCAGCACTGCCTGTCTCCACATTCTCAGCACTCCCCACCCAGCTGGGGTTAGCTTGGCTATTGGGTACTTCCACCAAACAGGTTTTTGCTGGTATCGAGTTGGCTTGTTTACCAGCCTGATACTCTGAAGCCGTCAGGGCACACCTTGCCACAGTTTTCTCCCCTCTGTGTGCTGAATGTGCAGGGGAATAGCCGTGAGCCAACAACACACAGGCAGCAGGAAGAAAGTGACTGTGCTACATAGCAAGCTGCACCATCCCAGGTTAGATCGTTGGTCCATCTGGCTCAATCTTGTCTGTACTTACTGGCTCTGCAAGATTTCAGAGAGAACTCTTGCCCCGTTCTACCTGGAGTTTTAAGCTGACAGCATCCACACGAAAAGCAGAGGTGCTCTCCCTTTGCAAACATAGGAAGGTGCATTGCACTGAGTCAGACCATTGATCCATCTTGCTTGGTATTGTCTACACTGACTCGCTGCAGATTTCCAGAGTTTCAGAGAAGGGTCCTTCCCAGCCTGACCTTATGCATGGAAAGCAGATGCTCTACCACTGAGCTGTGACAAAAAGCCCTGTGCACCACAAATCCTGCTTCTCTCACCTCTACAGATCCATATAAATGTGTCCTAAGCAGCAGGGAGAAAATGATTTGTGTGAGAGAGCGATACTTTCTTCGGCTGCACGAAATAGCTATAGAAGATGATGGGTGTCACATACCTTCTCTGATGCCTTCTGAGCATAATAAGGCACCTTTCTCCTGCCTTTCCCATGCAGTCCATAGAGATGCCTTCATTTTAGGGCATTTCTCCCATATCTGTGCAGATGTTTCTCTACCTGGATTACATTGTGCCTGCGGCACACAGGTCATCATGGCCTGTGCCCTTGGCATGCAATGGGTCCAAGTTGCCAGGTGTGCTAGCAAATCACCCAGCAGCTTAGTGCAAACACATCTTCCCTCCATGCAAGGAAATGAGTGCTTTGATGGGATCTAAGTAAGGCCATGTGCAGATTGACCATACCTTGGTGCCAAATCAACCTGCTGGGAAACGAGGCAAGCAGGAGGAGCCAGTTTGTCATAGGAACAGAGGAAGCTGCCTTATCAGACCACTGGCTGGCAGCAGCTCTCCTGGATTTCAAGCAAGCGTCTCTCCTAGTCTCTAGCTTGCAGATGCAACCTGGGGCTGTGTTGCCAAACGGAATGCCCCTGAAAGATGCTGAGCTGGACTCTGGCTAACGGCTGCTAACGGCTTGTGTGGTTGTTGACAGGATGCTTGGCGCTGGCTAGTCCTGCTGAGTGAGCAGGAGAAAATAGGGAGAGTTGCACAAATGGGCTGAAGGGCTTCCTGTTGTCAGTGGTCCAGCAGGAGCAGGGATTTCCTCTGGGGATGTGAACAGGAAGATGCATCTTACTCCTCTCCTAGCTCAGAAGCTGCCATCTTGTCCCAGCAAGCAAGTCTACTGCATACAAATATGTCCTCTACTCTCTGCACTCCTGAGGTTGTTATACTTAAGGATGGATGGATCTGTCAGTTGACTTCTCTCTGCTTCTCATTTTTTCCAACCTTGAATTCAGTTCTCTTCATTTCTGCAGCAATTTGTGTGTTGTTTTTTTTTTAAAAAAAAAACCTTCATTTAAATCCCAAGTGGAAATACAAAAAAAATCAGGAAAAACAGGAGGGGGTGGCTCAGCGACCACAGAATGCTTGTTTATTGTAGGATGGGGGAGAGAGGGAATGGAGAGGTGGACTCCGGAACAGCCACCCTCCATGCTGCAACACAATGGCGGTGTAGCTTGAGAATGACTTGAACATCTTTCTGTGCTGAACAGAGTGCTTCTTCTATTTGCGGTTTGGTTTTGCTCTCTTCTCCCAGTCTTCCCCACAGTGCTGCCCTTACTTAAGCGAAAGCAACAGCTTTTGGTGGTGTAGTGGTTAAGAGCAGTAGACTCGTAATCTGGGGAACCGGGTTCGCATCTCCGCTCCTCTACATGCAGCTGCTGGGTGACCTTGGGCCAGTCACACTTCTCTGAAGTCTCTCAGCCCCACTCACCTCACAGAGTGTTTGTTGTGGGGGAGGAAGGGAAAGGAGAATGTTGGCTGCTTTGAGACTCCTTCGGGTAGTGATAAAGCGGGATATCAAATCCAAACTCTTCTTCTGTAGCATTTACACAGAGAGGAACATTTTGCTTTGCAACTTGTGAAGAGGTGGTTCTCAAGTCCAGATTTCCAAAGCAGGGTGTTTCTGCAATTAACAAGTTGCAAGCTTTTCCTGCTCTCAAAGGAAGGAGCATTGTATTCCAAATCATGTGGAGCGAAATGGAAAGTGTTGTATCAGTTAGACCAGAGCTTGTTCTTCTCTAGGTTTGATTCTTCATTGTGCTTTTTTCCTCCGCCTTGCAAGCTTCAGCTCTTGCTAGGCCGCAGTGTTCAAAAATTATTTTTTTTTTAAAAAAGTGAATGACTTCTTTGGGGGTAGGAAGGGGATCAATTGTGGGAGTTTGTTGCACATTTTAGAACAACTTCATCTGAAATCAGTAGCTTGGTATAAGAATGCTGTTATTCATACAGTGCCAAAGCTTTTTGACTGCACACCAAGAAGTGTGAAGCTCCTGTAGTTTGCAATGGCTTCAGTTCTGGCACCATAGGGCAGCATGTTCGGGCATCTGCCACAGACCCACATATTCCTGCAGGGGTCCCTCTGACAAGAGCCCCCTGGACCAGCTGCAGTAAAGGATGCACATTCACTGAGGGGGCACAAAGAGGAGGTCTTTCCCCAGGGCCCTCCAAACCCCGGGGGTTGTTGCTTCTTTTCATCTGAATAGATGCTTGCGGCCTCCTCTTGAGATGTAAGTTGCTCAGCAAAACAGTAGGAACTGAGCCAAGTCATTTACTGTCTTTCCAGGTGTTTGTAAATTTAACCTTGTTTCTACCAGCTCACACCTCTGTGGGTCTATGTTTGTGTTTGCGTGTGTGTGTGTGTGTATTTAAATTAAACCTCTCCTTTGTGGTTTTCACTATTAACCTTATCTCCGATTTAAACCTTGTGGCTTCCAGAAGTTTATTTCAGTGGAGGGGAGGTATAACCACCTGCCTCTCTCAAACATATTTTAAATCCTTACTGCAAATTTTTTTTTAGCTGTCACAGTATGAAAAATGGCTGCCACAGATCACTACATGTGTAAATGTTGGCACAGATCACGTGCAACTACGTTGGCTTGGGGAGAGTTCCAAGGGTCACACAGAATAGCCTCGAGAGCTATATTTGGCTCCTGGGTCTGACGTTCCCATCCAGTATCCTATATAGTGTGGATGGGATCTGGCTCTCCGGATAATGACCTTTGCAAAAGCTTCTAGCAAGACAGATGAGCATCAGTTGGGACACTCTATTGCAGGTATTCCCAAACTGAAGTTCACAGACCACCAGTGGCCTGCAAGCTTCATTTAGATGGCTCACGGCGTGTTGTCTATGGATTTGTGGTTGAAGATGAGAAAAGGCACATACACCACATTAAATATCCATATTGATTTGTAATGGTATTTTTCTTGATGCTTTTTTAATTGGAAAAAAATACCAACTGAGCACACGCACACCCTTTTCCTCAACCCAAAGGCACAGTTCAGATGTAAAGTCCATGCACAAGCACTGAAGTGGGGAGAGACTGAAAGTTGTTAAAATCCACAAGAAGGAAAATGTGGATCCAACCATATGTTAGGGAATGCTGCAGTATGTCCTGTAGGGTCTTTGTTTGTGTGCTGGATGAGTGGCCACCAGTTCATGGAATTCAAATTATAATACAATGAAATTCAAATTAAAAGAAGCAGTAATAATACAATTAAAAATCATGCACAGTGCATTACAGTTTCTGCGACAGGCAGAAAAATCATGAAGTGGTCTTCTAAGACTCTCAGCAAATCTTCGAGTGATTTGTGGGGTGAAGTGGCAGTTTGTTGGAAAGAGGCAGCAAATCATTATCTCCTTGAAATGGCATTAACTAGCCCACGCCTTTCTTTTACAAAACACCACCTGCCTCCAAAATTGGCTACTCGAGAGCATCCGTCTTCTTCTCTTTCAACTTCTGGAAGCCACAGGTGGAATCGAGGGGCTCTGCCTGAATGTTCTCCTTTTTTACAAGAATGACACACTTGTGATTTTTCTAGCACCAACCCACTTGCGGCGAAACTGCACAGCATTATCACTGATGAGGCGTTTGAGTTTTACTGTACCCAGTGCCACAAACAAATCAACCGCCTCGAGGACCTGTCTGCTCGCCTAAATGATCTTGAAATGAATAGGTAACTCGTTTGGGGCATGAGACACTCTTCTTTTTAAAGTTGCATGATTTATATGTTCTTGGGAAAGTAGGGCTCGCATGGTTTGCTAAGCATGGGTGCTCACTTTTTTCCTTCCTTTCTTTATAACAAATCACATCTGCAGTACGTTCAGAGGAAGGGCCCTGAACTGTTGTTGTCTATTGGTGAAGGCTGAACCGTGAATCAGGAAGTCTCCAGTTCAAATCTAGCCTCTGCCAATCTGCCTACCAGGCAGCTTTAAGTGATATTTGGCCCTGTTATTGAAACCATTTGATATTTGGGGCGCTTACAATGCAGGATGGGCCTGTTTCCTTTGAGGTTTGCCAAATTGGTTGGTTGGTTTATTTCACAAGATTTATTTTATACACCACTCGATTGTAATATAATTAAACCCCAGAGCTTATTTACAAAAATAACAAATTTTAAACGGCTAAGTGTGATGATGGAGCAGCTTGCCTGCCAAAGTGTATTATTCAGTTGTGGTTTTCCCCACCCTCACCCACATCCTCTTAGTAATATCAAGTCTACCATTTTCTTGCATAAGATAGGAACATAGGGTTGTGGCCCCCCATGTCATACTCAAGAGTGGACCCACTGCAATAGATCCAAGTTAGTTTTGTCCATTAATTTCAGTGGATCGACTCTTAAGTAGAGCTTGGCATTGGAGACTAAGCCCTAGGAAGTTGCCTTATACTGAGTCAGGCTGTTGACTCCTTTATGTCAGTTCTGGTCTGGGTCTGTCCAGGATTTCAGGCAGGGGCCCCTCCCAGCCCTATCAGGAGATGCCAGAGATTGAACCCAGGACCTTCTGCATGCAAAGCAGGTTCCCTGTCACTGAGCCACAGCCCTTCCCCATCACCCTCTTCACTGCCTGTGTGTATATCTTCAGGGAGGAAGGCTGTTTCTCAATAGCAGTCTTGATCACTGGCTGCTGATAATGCACATCAGTGTCTGTGCAACTTGCACTCAGTTGACTGCCCTTAAAAAAAATGTTGGGAGATGGAGGTGTTTGTTAGCACTGCATGTGAAAGCACCCTATCTCTATCCCTTCAAAACCAGGAAGAACACTGCCAGTGAGAATCCTCCTTTTTGCATTTTTCTGCTCTGCAATTAATCTCCTTTGCATGAACTAATCTGTGTGTCTGAAGCAAATGTGGCATTTCTGGATTCCTCCTTGGTGCCTTTGTGATCTACACTGGCCTAAGGAGAACGGGGCGTGGGGAATGGCAGCAGCTAGTGAAAGAGGTGGGGGGCTTCAAGCAAGATGAGGCAATGGTGGTTTTAGAAAGCAGGTTGAGAACTGTAGATGAATATGTTGGACAGGCTTGGTAAATGGAGACCCTAGCGATCGCTGCAAGCCATGAGGCAGCTGTCACCAATCTAGCCCCCTCCACCTGCTTTGGTTAGCAGCTCTCATCAGCCTCAGTCAGCACAGATGTTGGCAAATGTTGGGATAAGCCATGGCAGAAGGAATGGAGTTGGGTATGGCAGATGGGAGGAGGAGATGAGGCAAATAAGAGAGGAGCATGAGAGGCCTTGCAGCTCTACTCAATAAGTAAGCTTAATTGAGTACGTGTGCAGGTTTGTAGTCTTGTCAACTGATCTACTGCATTTACTCGAATCTAATGTGCCATTGAATCTAATGCACACCCTAATGTTCACGATGTAATTTGGCCAAAAAAGGTGCACTTTACATTTGAGTTAATGCAGTATTTAGCTCAGTATTGTCCACACAATGACTGGCAGTAGTTTTCCAGGCAGGGCTCTTCCCCAGTCCTTATTTGGAGATGCTGGGGGTTGAACCTGTGACCTTCTGCATGCAAAGCAGGTGTCCTGCCACTCAGATACAGCCCCTTCCAGCCTGAAGGAAATGATTGCATTAGATTGGTGTGCCAAGATCAAAGGCTTATGACAACATTGCAAACATTGCGAATGGAGATGTCATGTATTCCGAGAACCCCCTTTACTTACTACTACATAGATTTCCAGCAATTATATTATGCTGAATGTCCAACCCCCCAACCCGGTCTGGTAGATGTTCACAAGGGGAATTCACACGATCGGAAGGCATGGAGGTGGGGAAGAGACGGTGTGACAGTGGAGGCTGGTATATCAGGGCAAGTGGAGCACTGCCCCTCTAACCTCAGCCTACCTTCAGCCAGCCCCCACCTGCCCACTCTGACACATTGCCAGTCCAAGGAATGGCACAGCCAATCAGCTTCCTTCTCCTTAGGCTCCAGGTTTCCCCTTGTAGCACTCAGCAGGGAGGAGGAGGGCGACAAAAGTTGGCTTTGATTCTAGTCCTGGCTGTGCCTGTCATTGGCTCTGGCTCCACCTACTGTTAGTCCCTCCCCCTGTCTTCCGTCTTACCAGTTCAAGTGGGCACCAGCCACCTCTGAACATGGCAAGGACATCTTGGTGCCATGTGCTGCTGTCAACAGGGACCTGCAGCCACTGCTGGCTGCATGTGCCTATATGACATGCCTACTGCTAAAGTGGTATGTTCAAATCCATGTTGCTGTTTTTACACACAGATGCCTCCCCTTTCTCTCCACTGGAACTTAGGTTGTAAATGCTAAGAAGAGGCTGACCTTTGTTTGCATGTTTCTCTGTACAGCACTGCATGCATTAAGGGTGCTATATATAGAATCTCAGCATTGAAAAGGACCTTCAATACCTTTTAGTGACTCTCTGTTGATGCAAGAAGCCCACTCCTACAGCTTCTCTGATAGACGGCTACCCAGCTTAAAAATCTATCGCAACGGTCAATCCATTCCTCTCTCTGTGTTTGCATATATTATGTTCTGCTCTTAAGGACCAGCCCTACTATTAGGCAAAGTGAAGCAGTCACCTCAGGTGGTGGATGCTGGCAGGTGGGTGGCGGCAGCAGCAGCACCTTCAGCCATTCCTGCTGAGCCTCCTGGGCATTCTCCTCTGGTGGAGGTCAGAGCTATGTGTGCTAGAGACTTGTTATGCACCCCCTAAACTAGCCTGCTGCCTTCATGTGTGGTGGAGGACACAATCCCTTTCCCAGTGTTGAAACAAGATTAAAGTCCCAGTCCAGGCCACACTTGCACCAAACATTTAAAGCACTATGCTGCCACCTTAACAGTCATGGTTTATCCCAAAGCATTCTGGGAATTGTCATTTGTTATGGGTTCTAAGAGTTGTTAGGTGACCCCCTCTTCTTCTCACAGAGCTACAGTTCCCCAAGTGCTTTAACAATCAATTCACCTTTCCCAATGAACTCTGAGAGAAGCGCTGGCTGTTAATGTGGCACCATAGTGCTTTAAATGTATGGTGCAGATGTGACCCCGGTCAGATTCTGCTCTTGGAATTGTGGGAGATGGGGGACAGATGCCCTCTTGTCCTTTGCCTCAGTGGATAAAAATATTTTGGGCAAGCTGTTGCTCCTAAGTGTTATATATCTTAACAGTTAAAACCTATCCCCTGAAACAGATATACACACCTCTAGAGGTCAGAAAAGGTGATGCCACGATTTGGGCTAGGAACCTTTTTCCTAGGGGTGACCTTTAAGAGTTCTCTCAGCCCCACTACTTACTGGGTTTGGGTTCTCCTCTCTCTGCTTCTTGTCGTGTTTCCAGTCATCCGTCCGGCCCCTTCTCCTCTTTCTCTGACAGAAGCTCCTGCTTAGAAAGATGGCCAAGGCACGTCCAGCCTTGGTTCGTAAGTGGGGCTTTTTTCAGGTGTGTGCATTTGGCTTCACCTCTGTGTGCCACAGACCTTTTCTGTGGTGCGCCTGTTTGAGGTACGTTGCTTGGCACTCCCTGCACCTTGCTATCGGGGGTTCAGATGCCCGCTTGGCTGACAGGTGGGTTTAAATCCAGCAGAAGCCAAAAGTCCCACCACACTCAAGTTCTATTCTTAGCCTCGGGATCTGTTTTCAAGACTGGCCAGTGAACGGACGCAGGGGGAAGAGGAGCGATGGACGCTCCTGCAGGTACCGCAGAGGGCCCGTTTTGTTCCATTCCGATGTTGCATCGCTGCTAAAAACATGTGCAGAAAAGATGTTGCCTCTGGCTGGGTTTAGATTTGGGGCGGGATGGGGTGCATGGCCTGGGTGTGCTGTGTTGTGCATTTGTGCCGTGAATTGTAAAGGATATGCCCCTGCCGCTCTGTCTTCGCTTGCTTCCTGTTTCGCTTGTTGCTCTTGGGTGTCAGTTTTCCTGACTTAGTTTTCCTGTTGTTCATTCCACAGTCCAAATAAGAGGCTCTCAAGCAAGAAGGTAGCCAGGTACGCTCTGATGTTCCTTTTACTCTCCCTGTGCTTGCTCTCAAAGCCCACGCGACGGCTTCCTTGCATGGGTCCCCCCCCCCGTGTGGTGGTGGGGTCACTCTTTCTCCTTCCACCTTCTCTTTCCAGTGACTGCATGAGGGCAGTTTCTTTCCTTGTTTTTTAAAAAGTACATCTCCTGAGCAGTTACATCTTTCGGCGTTGCATGCTAGAAGTGCATGTGGGTGGTCTTTGTTTGGTATGTTTTCTCCTTGCCCCAGAGGGAATGGATGAAGTACTCCTGGAGGCTCTATTTATATTTTGCTTGGATTTGAGGAGTCTTGCAGTTTGGGGGTTGCCATTTTTTTACTAGTCTGCGGGGGGCTGTTGGAGAAGGGGGACACAGCGAACCTGCATTCCACACTAGATACAGAGGAGGGGGCTTCTCTCCTCCCTGTAGCCTGTTTGGTTTCTATGCTGGGTGCACAGGAGGGCCGGATTGCTTGACCTGTCCTCCATCCGCCCTACTCACCAACTGACATGCTGCTCCTTGTTACCAGTCTAGCACTTAAATTTGGAAGGCTACCTTGTCTCAGGGGTAAAAGGTGTAAGGCTTCTGCCCAGCGTACCTTGGGAGTCTGCTTTTTCCATGCGGGGCTCTCCTGTTAAAGCATCTCAGACATCCACCAGGACCCACTTTGTCTTAATGATTATTCTCTACACATTGGTTGCAATAAGAACAAAGTGTGAGAAAGGGCATTCTTAGGGCTTCTTCCTGCTCTCGTTCGCTCTCTTCCCCCAACCCAGCATTATGGAATAGCATCCTGCTGCTGATTTGCCAAAATTCAACCAGAGCATGTGGATACCCATCTGTTGGTCCGCCCTTCAGGACTCACGATTAAACTATGAAAGTTGCACAAGGGGTGGGTGTTCTTCACTGGATTAGGTGTTGCTTTCACTGCAATTTTGGGTCTGGGAAAAGGGGTTAGCTTTAATCAGAGTAACCCACTGAAATTAATGGACATGATGAACTTAGTTCCTTTATTTTCAATAGGTCTACTCTGACTAAAACTTAGGTGGATACATCTAAGCAGCTAAAACACCAGCAGCTGCCTCCCCCAATGTAGGTGACACACACACACACACACACACAGTCCTCCATCTGTTTTTAAATTCTATTCTATTTATTACATTTATACCCAACCTGAGCCTCTGAAGTGAAGAGATAGAGGAGCATTTAAAAACTACTTGGGAGTGGCTCCTCACACACCCCTGCCCCAGGTAACACCCATGAGAGCTGCCTATGAGACTAGAGCTTTTACTTCACTTTCCTCGTTTATTGGGGGGCAGGATGCGGCTCACCAACCCTCTCACGCTGGCTGGCCAGTGGGACCAGTTTCTTTCTGACATGCACACTGGTTGGGACAATATTGATTGCTTAGTCACCGCTGTGTCCTCCTCCTGCCGCCACAGCCAGAGGTAACTAACATGGCATCCTCCAAATAAATGCTGCTGGGCCCCAACTTCCATCAGCCCCACCTAACATGGACTAGTGGTTAGGGTGGTTAGGGATGATGGGAGCTGTAGCCCAGCAACCTCTGGGTTAGGTTGGCTATCCCTGCCATATGGCCTGGCTCAAATTTAATGGGCCATCAGGGAGGAGGCTGTGCTTGCCCTCTTGCAGGGCTTTTGGGGTGGCATTTCTTTACCAAAGCTGATGGTATTCCTGGCTCTGCCTTGTCTGCAAGAGACAGGTTTTGCTGCTGTGTAGGGAGATCTGGAACGAGGTCCACAGCTTTGAAGCTGCCTGTATATTTTTCATGCTTTGCTTTGGTTGATCAGCAGTGTAACTTGCATTAACCACCTGTAACCTATCATTAACCACTTCTTATTAACCACCCTTCAAACACCACAATGCGTTCACAGTCTCTCGGTGCATGAATTTCTGTGTTAAGGCTTTGCATGGCGGGTGGGGAAGGCAGAGGACACCCAAAGCCTGCCTCCCCCTTGTCCTTTGGGTGGAATATTGAACACTCTTTAAGTGATAAAGTGCATTACTAGTTAACAGCTGATAAATGTCTGACCTGGGTGTCGTGTCATAAAATGATGGCCTTTGGACCACAACAGAGACCCACAGGGAGAAGTGTTAAAATGGAAGCAGCTTCCATGGGTGTGGGGGGCATAGAATCATAGCATTGTAGAGTTGGAAGGGACCATGAGTGTCATCTAGTCCAACCCCCTGCAATGCAGGAGCCTCAACATGATGGGAGGGCTTGTTTTACCAATTTGCTCTCTGCCTCCCAGCCTGCCTCTTAGGGAACATAGAAAGCTGCCTTATGCTTTCCACCTAGCTCAGTATGGTCTACACTGACTGGCAGTGGCTCCCCAGGGTTTTAGGCAGAGAGATTTCCTGCCCCTACCTGAAAATGTGGGGATTTAACCTGGAAACTTCTGAATGCAAGGCAGGTGCTGTGCTTCTGAGCTACAGCTCTTCCCGCGAAGTAGATTAGACTGAAATACAGCCGCTTGCCCAAGGCTTTAGAGTGGGTGAGGATTTGAATGTCGGATTCCCAGATGCAAACAGGCCACTCCAGCAATTTATCCTGGGACGTCCAGCCTGCGAAGTATATATGCTGCAGCGTTGAGCCACGGTCCTTCCTCTTTCATGTTCTTTATTGCTCTTGAGAACGTGTTTTATCTCGCTGCCATGAAGATCAGAAAGAAATTAAGTGGGAGAAAGTCAGATCTTAATCATCCCATATTCCAAAGAGCAAAGGGGAAAAGGTGTGTAAGTGTGGGTACCTGGTAATATGCTATTGTTCTCTGCCACCCCAGAAAGGTGTCAGACAACCTTGCTCAGCTTAGAGGACTATTGAGGGATGCTGTGGGTGGGCTGGCAGTAGCCCGTGAAACAGAAGTGTTTGGGGTTTTTTAATTGAGAAATCCAACTCTGGTAGTCAGACAGGGCTTCTGAACTGCACTTGATGATGGAATCCCCTGCAGGAAGGGAAAGGAGCAAGGTGGAAATGTTAACCCATGCACAACTGTGCTAGTTCGGTGTTCTCCTCTGTGATGATGGTCCTTCTAATTGTCTTCTTGCTTTGGATCGGCCTGGTCTGTCTTCGTTACAGACACCTTCACCAGACAGGAACCCTCCCTCTAGATGTCATGGAGGAACCCTTCCGGAACAACACCGAATGCCTGGAAGAGGACATCACTGATAAGGTGGGTGTGTTTTACAGCTGGAAAGCATTACTGTTAGAGTGTGTGGAAGCAAATGCTTTCTTCTCTGTCTGTCTGTCTCTCTGTTAAAGATCTGGGTATGTGTCTCCTGATCAGGAGGAGACTAACACAGACCAGTGACTCATATAGAGAGGCAGCAAACGCCCTCCTCTCATATGGGTGTAATGCTGCTCTAGTACTGCTCCAGACAATTGCGGGCTCCCAACTCCCACCTGCCCCAGCCTGCATGGCCACTGGGATGCTTTACTTTTTATGTGTTTAGAAAAATTTCTAACCCATCCTTTATTAAAGGCCACAGGTTCCCTGTTCATGATTACAAGAAGGCCACCCCCCACTTTCCCAGCTGTTGCTGCTGCTGCTGTGGAGCACTGGCTTAGGATATGCGAGCATCCAGCATCTTAAGGGTTTTGAAACAGCAGCCCTGAGCATTGACTCAAATGGATTACCAAGAAGGAGCATTCTATTTTTAAATCTCTCCCAAAAGGTGAGGCTTTGGGTATTACAGACTAAGGAGCCAAGGATGATAATATGACGTTAAGCAAAGGACCATGAAGTGCAGAGGAAACAAAGTGTACAACTGGTTACAGCTGCTTGCTCTTGAATTGGACCAAAACCTCTGGCCCCAGACTGGCTTTCATGCCCTATGGGTGAAGCAGGAAGGACAGGCCTTTTAATGCTTGACTCTCACTGCTCCTTTTGCAGGTGATCTTCCTAGAGAAAAGAGTGACAGAGCTGGAAAAGGACACGGCGGCAAATGGGGAGCAGCACAGCCGCTTAAAGCAGGAAAACCTACAACTGGTGCACAGGTAAAAATCGGGTGGGTGGGAGATTGGCTTGCATGACAGGTGTCAGCTTTGAGACAAGCCTGTCTGTGTGTTCAGAAATGGCATGTGACACAGTTGTGTGGAATGACAGGGCTTGAGACATGACACAGCCCTATCAATTGTTAGTAGAATTTACCGTATTTTTCACCCTATAGGGCGCACTGGCCCATAGGGCGCACCTAGTTTTTTTGGGGGGAAATAAAGAAAAAAATTATTTCTCCCCCAGGCGTGGGCTTCCCCCGCCCCCAGAACAGGCTGCTATCCGCAAGCCTTGGGAGCCCGGCAGGAACTCCCGCCGGGCTCCCCAGGCTTGCGGATAGCTTCCTGAAGCCTGCATTCACCTCATAGGACGCACACACATTTCCCCTTCATTTTTGGAGGGGAAAAAGTGCGTCCTGTAGGGCAAAAAATACGGTACTTTACCATGCTCTGTTATTTAGCTGGTGGAGACAATGAGAAAGAGGAGAACTGGTTCTGGTTTGGGGTGCATAAAAGCATCAAGGTCAACTCAGTGTTCTATTTTCCTCTATACTCAATATAATTTTTCTCTTTTATTTAGTTATTGTGGTTCTCTATTTTGGTAAGGTCTGTTAGGGTCCATGACAGCTATATAAGTTGATCAACTTATAAAGCAGGGAACCCTTGCTTTAAACAAAGAAATTAGGCCAATGCTCAAATCATTGGGTGGGGGACATGATTCCGCTAATATTGTGAGGATAGGGTGTGCAGTTTTTGGATTTCATTATGGGCCTCATGCTTCCCCTCCATGCCCCAGTATTTTAGGTGTGGTGTGCATGTGTGCCATTTCAAATAGAATACTTCCTATTTATTTAAACACAATTTCTATGTTTCTAAGCATTTACAAAGAACTACCTGAAATAGTAAGCAAATAATATTGATAGGAGCAAACAGTAAAAACAAATTTAATGTCATATTTTGTCAAAATATAAATAAAACCAGCAACTTTAAAACAAGTATACACAATAAGAAAATTACATGTTAGAATCGGCATGGTGAAATGACCCCTATACCAAATGTTATTTTCCTTCATTTGTGTGCAAAATGCTTTTTCGCCTGAACATTTGTGCTCCAGGGGGAGTTGCCCTGTGAGTGTCAGCCACTGAACTCCACAACCTCTCTATGTCTCCACAGAGCGAACGCCCTGGAGGAGCAGCTGAAAGAGCAGGAGCTGAAATCGGATGAGGTCCTCATGGATGAAATCCGGAAACAGCGGGATCTGCTGAGCAAGATGGAGCGGGAGAAGAGCATTGAGATTGAGAACCTCCAAGCCCGGTACGGTTGGCAAATGGATGGAGACTTTGCTTAGGCACATCCTTACTCTGGGTCATCCAGTTACATTCACTGGTGGAAGATTCAGCAAGTAAAAAAGGAAGCCCTTATTCGTACAACTTACAGTTAACACATGTTGGTGGTGGTGGGGCTACATTCCCCTTTGGAGAGCCTTCCAGGGGTTCACATGCCAGGGGTGTGTGACCAGAGCTAAAGGTGGGCGGAGCAACCGATGTAAATTTTAGGCTTTGTACAGTTATTTACACTCACACACATGTCTCTCTTCTCCATCCAGGGAAGCGAGAAACAAGATCAGGGTTCAAGGGCACATGAGGCCAGCCAAGGCCAGCGAGGGGTGTGGCCTGGGGAGAGTCACAAGGGCCAGGCAGAGAGGCCTCATGCTTGCAGGGATGGCAGTACATTTCCAAGCTTATGCTTGTTTCTGTAAACTGCAGGATACAACAGCTGGATGATGAGAATGGAGAACTTCGGTCCTGCGTCCCTTGCCTGAGAGCCAATATTGAGAGGCTAGAGGAGGTGAGGTGCCTCTGCCAGGCAGAGATTTCTGTAATATGCCTCTGTGTGTCTTAAAAATAAAAGGGGTGGTGTGCTTTCCTCTGGACCAGAACTTCTCAGCAGTAAAGAAAAATGCATATGGCTCTATGTCTCAGTGACACAGCATTAATTATCCCACCCTTACTCAGCTTCCTTGCCTTCAGAGCAAGCTGTGCTCAGTTTGCTCTTGCCAGAGGGGCTTCACACCTGCTTTAGGCCATGCACTTAGGCAAATCTCAGATTATTTTTCTCCCCCTGAGGTCAAATACTAGCCTTTCCATGAATGCGAGCCTAGGCTGCCTTGTAACTTCAAACCTGTCACTTTCAGACTCCAATCCCCATGTTCACTTACCTTGTAGTAAACCCCACTGAATATAGCAGGGATTTCTTTGGAGTAGATATGCATAGAAATGTATGATGTATCTCCTGTGATTTGCTATAGCAGTTATCCTAAAATGATACTGCATCAATTTCTCTTATATGATCAAGTGGAAGGCTAGGCTCGGTTGGAGGGGTTGTGATTAGATTTTGGCTTAATTTTTACCAGAAGCAGGGGGTGGTTCACCTGTAATCCAAAATACAAAACATAGTGCAAGTGAGTGAGACTTTTATTTTGAGATGCAGGCTACAAGTGTTCAGCTCCTTCAGATAAGAAGAAAAGAAAGGAAAGGAAAGGAAAGGAAAGGAAAGGAAAGGAAAGGAAAGGAAAGGAAAGGAAAGGGGAGAAGGGAATTTTGTAGCAGGTAACAGGTGATTTTCAAGTAGAGCTTGTATCCAAGTACAGGGTGAGTCTTTTAAAAGAGGCCCCGTGGAAAATGTGTACTCTGTATCCACGGGGCCTCTTTTAAAGAACTCATCCTGTATATACTGTAACTGGGAAATTAACATTGTATATGAATTCAGTGATTTTATACAAAATGGGCGATATGTGAGATTTTGCACAGATGGATTTCCCTTGGTATCAAAACCAAACATTCTGACACCTTGTTTCAAATGTTAGCTAATAGTATGTACCTTCAGTTACAGATAGGTAGCCGTGTTGGTCTGCCATAGTCAAAACAAAAAATTCCTTCCAGTAGCACCTTAAAGACCAACTACCCGTATTTTTCGCTCTATAACACGCACTTGACCATAACACGCACATAGTTTTTAGAGGAGGAAAACAAGAAAAAACATATTCTAAACGAAACAGTGGATGTATGATTTTTGTGGTTCATGCTGTGGCCACAGACATGTGATCTGACAGTGAGTTTGGGGTGACCCAGTGCAAAAATCCTGAGGATCCATGTGGATCTGTGCTTTGTAACCACGTTTTAAGTGGGGAGGGAAGGAAAAGCACTCAAGGGACAAGGAACACGCGAGGGGTGGGTGGAGAAGGATGCTGTTAATAATGCAGAAGAGGGGTATAAGAGGAGAAGGCCCCTCTCCTCTCCCGCTTTGCTCCTTTAAAGGCTCTGCTTCTCTGTCTCCTCCCCGGCTCGCTGAAAAAAACAGCTCCGGACTCGTATAAGCGGCTCCTCTCCTCTCCCGCTTTGCTCCTTTAAAGCAAGCAGGCTCTCTGTCCCTCTCTCCTCCCCACTCAGCGGCTCTTCTCCCGCAAGCCACGAAGGAGGGAAGGAAGGGGAACCATGTATCTTCTGCTCACAACCGCAGCAGATCCCCCCGCCATCTGTAGGCATTCGCTCCATAACACGCACAGACATTTCCCCTTACTTTCTAGGAGGAAAAAAGTGAGTGTTATGGTGCAAAAAATACGGTAAGTTAGTTCTAGGTATGAGCTTTCGTGTGCATGCACACTTATCTGAAGAAGTGTGCATGCACACGAAAGCTCATAGTAGAACTAACTTAGTTGGTCTTTAAGGTGCTACTGGAAGGAATTTTTTGTTATGTACCTTCAGTTTTTGTAGTTTTAACTAGAGAATAATGGAGAGTTTCTGGACGATACATTTTTTTAAAAGAAAGGTTCCTTGTCTAAAAATCTACACTTTTGTTTGTTCCTTGATTTTCAATCCAAGAGGCTATTTTTGTCCTGCTTTTTGGAAGCTTAATTTGGCTATTTTTGCTGCATTGTTGAATACTTAGGGTATTGAGCTGCAACCTTTGTTAGGCTTCTAGTTACTAATTGTTACTGGTAGCAAATACCGTATTTTTCTCCCTATAGGACGCACTTTTTCCCCTCCAAAAATGAAGGGGAAATGTGTGTGCGTCCTATGGGGCGGATCCAGGCTTCAGGAAGCTATCCGCAAGTCTTGGGAGCCCGTAGTACAACTTGGGAGCTGTATGTGATGACTAGAGGTGTCAGATCAACAGATCAACAGAGCCAGACTGATACCCAGAGAGAACTTGCTGCAAGACAGACCCAAAAAAGAAAATAACATAACACCTCTAGTCATCACATACAGCTCCCAAGTTAAAACAGTACAACGCATCATCAGAGATCTACAACCTCTCCTGGACAATGACAGTTCTCTTTCTCAAGCTCTGGGAGGAAGACCTTTCATTGCCTCCAGACAGCCCCCCAATCTTAAACAACTCCTAACCCACAATAATACTATAACCAGACTTAACACGGACACTGGCACCAGAGCCTGCAATAAACCCAGATGCCAACTTTGCTGCCACATACACCCGGACAACACCATTACTGGCCCCAACAACATCACACATACCATCTCGGGACTATTTAATTGCTCATCGTCTAACATTGTGTATGCCATAAAATGCCAACAGTGTCCTTCAGCTCTCTATATTGGACAAACAGGCCAGACCTTACGCCAAAGAATAAACGGACATAAATCCGACATCAGGAACCACAAGACAGAAAAACCAGTAGGAGAACACTTCAATCTCCCAGGACATTCTATACAAGATCTCAAAGTAGCTGTTCTATTACAAAGGAATTTCAGAAATAGACTGGAAAGAGAAGCTGCTGAATTGCAACTTATCACCAAACTTAAAACTATGGAGAGACCTGGTTTGAACAAAGACATTGGATTCTTATCTCATTATACATGACAAAGCCATTTTTCACCTTCTCACCCCTTGCTTTTTCCTGTTAGACCTATTGCAGTCGTTAAGAGTCGTCAACAGGCTCATCGCAGCTATCTGCCAATCACCCATTCCCACCACCCTTCTGAGTAATACCCCTCCCCACCTTCTCACTATATAGAAAGGTCCGGTGACTTCTGTTTCAGTGTATCTGAAGAAGTGTGCATGCACACGAAAGCTCATACCTAGAACTAACTCAGTTGGTCTTTAAGGTGCTACTGGAAGGAATTTTTTTATTTTATAATTCTTTAATGAGGGTTATGAAGACCAAGAGTGTACAACAATCTTGTAAAGTAGGCCAGTGTTAACTTTCATGTTACAGATGCGGGTGGGGTGACAGGAAAATATGCCTAAGGCCCCCTATTACATTCATGTTTGGCCAAGGGGTCTCCCACTTTTGCTGACTCTATGAGGAGAGAGTTTCAAGCAGTATCCATAATAATAAAACCCAACCAATCGCACGTGTTACCTTGTCTGGATCACTTATGCATTTCTAACCCCTTTGCCTTGCTTAAAGCAGGTTTCTTATGTTCCTTGCTTGTTGCCATTCTGCCCTCTAGTGTCCCTTTTCCAAGTGAAGGAAGGCATGGGGTCTTGCTGGACTTCAGAGGTACTTGGAAGAGGCGAGTGTGTTGGGAGGGTCACAGTTTCATTTCCCTGGCTTTTTTTTTCAGGAGAAGCAGAAGTTGCTAGACGAGATAGAAGACCTCACAATGCAGCTCAATGAGGAGCAGGAGAACAAGAGGAAGTTGGGAGACAAGCTGACCCACGAGAGGCACCAGTTCCAAAAGGACAAGGAATCGACCCAGGAGGTGAGCAGAGCCTGCTGGCTTCCAGAGGGGGACTGCGCCATGGGGCACTCCCTGCTATCCTGCCTCATCCCCACCCCCAGATATCTCACTCTCTTCTGACTAGATTATTTGTATTATTTGTATTATTTATTAAATTTGTATACCGTCCTTCATCCACAGATCTTGAGGCAGTTCACGACATAAAAATACAATATAAAAGCACAACATACATGATAAGAACAAGAACAAAGAAACAGAAACCCACCCCATCCCCTCCAGAGCAGGCTTTTTCCTTGTCTTTTTTCACTCTTATGTTTAGCAAAATGCATTGCTTAAACCAACCTTTGCCAGCCTGGTGTCCTCTAGATGTTTTGGGCTACAACTCCCATCAGCATGTGTTGGCTGGGGCTGATAGGAGTCAAGAGTCACAGCAGCATAGTGAGGGCCACAGGTTCCCCATCCCTGCCGTAAAGTCTTGGCCCTTATCAGTCCTGCCCTTGGTTGCTGATCTCCAGTTTTGGGTGGAACTAGTTGTAGATCATAGGATTATGTTTAAGACTTCATTTCAGGGTGGGTGTAAGGTTATCAGAGTTTAAAGGCCTCCTGTCTGTCTGTCTCTCCTTTTTGAATAAATATTACATTGTTATCAGTACAGAAACATTTGTGCCTTTTGCCTTGCACACCTAGTGCACCAGCCCATTTACCTCCTTGCAGTAAAGAGTCGCTTTGTATGTATGGGCTAGTGCTCTTGGGCGATAGTCCTCCACTAATTTAGTTGCCTCCCTTGCCTTGCAGTTGATTGAGGACCTCAGGAAACAGCTGGAGCACCTGCAGCTCTTCAAGCTGGAAGCAGAACAGCGAAGGGGCAGGAGCAGTAGCATAGGCCTCCAGGAATACAACAGCCGGACGCGGGAGACAGAACTGGAGCAAGAGATCAGGCGGCTCAAGCAGGTACTCGAGCTTTCCTTACAGACTTCTATGCTATAGCTAGATTGGGCACTGGGAGGAGAGAGCATTGTGGGTCTCAGTATAGCTCTACTGGCCCTGCATTTCAGAGACTGGTTCAAATTAAATGCAAGAGGATGCTAAAACAATGTGCTGGAACAACTAAAGGTCAGATGTTGGTGTAGAGAGGTCAAAATAAATGAGCAAGTTTATAACTAAACTGTTGAATCTTTGGTCCTTAAACCAATATTGTGCCCTTAGGATTTGGTATGTTGGCTAAGCAGAACAATTGTGCACTCATTAATCATATACACTTCTCCCAGTGGTATGCTAAAATAATCATTCCATGGCACATTATTCTTAAACTTAGATCTTCTGCCATTTACGGATCTTTTACAGATTGTAGGTGCCAAGTAATGTCATCCACATATCTGCAGAGCATATCTAGATGGTCAGCTTCTTTATAAGGCATCCCGCTGCAGGATCAAAAATGCATTTTTAAATGCATTTAC
Organism: Podarcis erhardii; assembly: GCF_964252035.2. Classification (NCBI taxonomy): domain Eukaryota; kingdom Metazoa; phylum Chordata; class Lepidosauria; order Squamata; family Lacertidae; genus Podarcis; species Podarcis erhardii. The sequence goes on from NC_138503.1 coordinate 36,919,360, forward strand.
ATTAAAGATATAGCTTGCTATTTATTCTGCAGACTCAAGGGAATATTTTTTGTCAAGCATTATTTTATATTACCTGGATGAAACACGTCAGGATGTTGTGGGCACGGTTGTTGTTGGAGAACTAGTTTTATATTACTTATATGGTGGCATTATTTGTCACAGCTGCCAGGAAATTATGACCATGCATCTGAATTACTTTTATAATCATTTTTAATTCAGCTGAGGTTTATGAGGTCGTATCCAATGCATTCGTGCAACAGACTTGCATGTGCTCAGTGCAGCTTTCTCTTCCTGTCCTCTCTTCTACAGCACCCCATGTATCATCAAAATCTGCTCTGGGGGGTTGTGGGACGCATGAGGGGAGGAGAGAAAGAGTCCCATTGTTCCAGCAAAGCAATGCACGGGGAGCATTAGACAGAACTCATGGCACATATGTTTTAGTTTTGAAAGATATTTATGTGTGCTGTCAATTTGTGGCATGAATGGATGTGAGGTTTGCAAAGGCTACATGTAAGTGTATCACAAATACTGTCAGTCAGAATACTAGATGGCGGGCATCTGCAGTAAGGCAGCTTCACACATTTGTTCATAGTGGAAGGAGCTGGTAGTGATAACAGTTGCAACATTTTGGGTTTCTTTTTGCCAACAGGATAACCGAAACTTGAAGGAACAGAATGATGAGCTGAATGGGCAGATCATAAACCTCAGTATTCAAGGCGCCAAGAACCTCTTCTCTGCTTCCTTCTCTGAATCTCTGGCTGCAGAAATCAGCTCTGTCTCTAGAGATGAGGTACTGTGGGAGGGTCTGCGGGAAACTCTAGGTACCACTTTCCTGTCAGCAGTAAAGGTGAAATTAAATTCATATGAAATGGAAATCAAAAGTATGGTGGTAAAATTTTGCAGTCAGAACTCAAACCTTTCAATACTTTGGGTTTTTTAAGGAAGACTAAGGACTTAAATCTTTTCCCCATATCCAAGTGTAAATACATTATAAATTATCAGTTTGCCAGATGCAAGCCCCCCCCCCCCCCCGTTTTAATTTGGAACAAATAATCAAATTCAACAGGGTTTTGCATAATGCTGAGTTTTCGCTGTTGGTGCTGCACTGAAGTGCTGTGCCTACATGGAACTTGGCAGGTATGAATCCTGATGAGACAGAAACCGTATTTCTTCCCCCTTCAAAAACAAACAAAAGTTTCTGGCCTTTAGGAAGTTGAAAAGTATTTATTCCAGTGAGAAAATGGAAGTTAGACCAGAATCTTTAAATTTTAATTTGTGGACCACCCTTCTGCAGTACTCTCCTTGTCACTTACAACCCACTGTAATGACAAAATAGGTATGGGGGGGGATTGTGCCATTTTTGTGCTTTTATTATTACTTCTCTCTCTGAATATGGTTTTATTGATGCATTTTAAGAGTTGTAAGCTGCCCCAAGGGGTCTTAAATCAGAAAGTATAGAAGCTGTATTTTGTGAGTGAAAGCTGATCAGTAAAAAACCAGTTCAGTAAACAGTCATGTAAGTTCTCTCTGGAAGAGGCAGTGTTAGAGTGGTACATAAAGCAGTTACCCTGGGATTCATTTCAAAATCTTTCCCTAATAACCATGCAGAATTGGGATGCAGGTGAGCCTCACTCTGTATATTTAGCTGTAAGGGATGTCAGTTAAGACAACATACAACTTCAGATGTCATCTAGCTTTAAAATCCACTGAAGGAAACAGTGAGAAGCATGAAGGGAGACGGAACATGGCAGCTGCTACTTTGTGATTGGTATGTTCCATCAAAGGTGCAAGAACAAGCTCTGGATTGATTCCACTGAGATTCCATTAGGAAGGGCTATTGGTAATGGTTTGCTGCTCTTGTATTTGGGAGCTTTTTTCTGCACAGAAACATAGGAAGCTGCCTTATACTCAGTCCATCCAGCCAAGTAGTGTCTACGTTGACTGGCAGCAGCTCTCCAGGATTTGAGGCTGGATTCTCTCCCAGCCCTGTCTGGAGATGCTGGAGATTGGGACCTTCTGCATGCAAAGCAGATGTCGAACCACTGCGCTATGGCCCTCTGTGCAGCAGTTCATCATCGTACTGTGCCTTTGGACAAGCTGTTCAGCCCAGAGTTTGCCGACTCAGAATAATAGACTTCATGTAACATGTTTCCCTTCTCTCCCTCCTCCCTGCAGCTAATGGAGGCGATTCAGAAACAAGAAGAGATCAATTTCCGGCTGCAGGACTACATTGACCGGATCATTGTGGCCATCATGGAAACCAACCCATCCATCCTGGAGGTCAAGTAGGAGGCTGAGAACTGCGGTCCTGAGTGACACTTGGGTGTCGTGCATTTGCTGCTCTTGAGGAGATGCTGGCAAGTCTTGGCTCTTCTGCAAAGAAGGCGCGGGAAGCCTCACGTCATGAAATTGGTTAGGTGGTGGAACCTGGTGGACTTGTGGGAGAGAGAGAGATGGCTATTGAGGCTGGCTGCGCTGACTCCAGTGGGTTTTTGAGCCCTTGTGACTCACGAGGGTTGGGTGGGGGTGGGCAAAAGGAAACCCGGAGGGAAACAATGCAAGGCGCAGAACACAGCGGGAAAAGTGGGTGGGGGAATGGGAACGTACACCAGCAGCCTGCCGTGCTGGGCTGCAACTTGAAACCCTCTTCCTGTAAGCTTACAACCCTGCCCTGCACAAGGGGAGAGAAAAGAGGTCCAAATCTCTCTTGTCCCGCAGCAGCCATCACAGGGGAGATGAAGAAGAAAAGAAGTTCTCCACTGCCTCCCTCCCTCCCTTGCCTTGCCCACCCCATCCTTCCTGAAAACTCACTGGGAGACACATCAGTTGCACTCTGCAGCATCTCCCTTCTTGAAGCTGTGGGCACCCTCCAAGAGGGGTCAAGGCCACAAGACACGTGGATGACTTTTATCATTGAACCAGTGGAAGAGGAGAAAAGGGCCCTTACCTGGTCCGAACGTTTTAGTCTCTCTAGCTTGCAGAAGCATTCCCCATCAAAATATTTGAGGGAGGGGGCTTGCTTGTAGTTTGTGTGATCCCCGACCCCTTTTGTTTGGCAAGCTGCCTTAAAGAAAACATAGCTGGCTTGTTTCCTATCAGAGGTTGCAGGGAGGTGAACAGGTTCTGGCAGGTGGGGAAACAGGAGAGGGGCTTTCTGGCATTATAGTTTTAAAAAATTGCCCATTGACACCCTCTCTGCTTGAAGACCTAGTCGCAGCTGATGGCTATTCTGCAGGCCAGCTGCCCACCAGGTGATGTGGTTGGTCTGCTGGAGGCACCGGGGAGGGGGGATGCTCAGCTGATGATACTTCAGCACTGGAGGCAGAGCTATTTTTCCCCTCAGGTGCAGCAGCCGCCGCCACATCCCTTCACCTTCACTGCACACCTTTATCTTATCCTTTTATTTTCGCAGCAGTTTGGTCACTTTAAGACAGGAATGGTGACTGTTCTATCCCAACCTTTTTTTGCGGGAGGAGGAGAGAGGAGATTTAAGATACTTCAGACAGAGAAGCAAGCTGTTCAGCTGCTGACATAACCATGTCTTGCTGCACAGAATGTTCCATTAACCAGAAATGAAGCTTTTGCCATCAAATCCATACCAAGAGTCAAATCTAAAATGGTTAAAGCTGGCAGGATTTTGGGTTGTTTGCTTCATTTTGCATACCCTTTGGGACAGGATGAGAGAGATGGATGTGTTGCAACTTAATCCTCTTTTCCTTCTTCCCTTCTCCTTCTCTCTAAGCCCAGTTGGAAGAAAAAACATATGTTGCCCACCTCCCCATCCCAAATTTTATAGGAAAAGGTTGGTTTTTCCCATACCTAAAAGGTATGCTGTCTCCACAGAACCAGAAGGTTAACGTGTTCTTCTATATATATATATATTTTAAAATCTGGCCCTGGGGGTTGGTTTTAAATCATGTTTTGCTTGGGGGTTTCTCTTTTTAATGGCACAACTAGGGAACAGGGAAGGTGGAGCGTAAATCTGTTGTTGATGGATCCTGCTGCTTTGTACATAGATAACATTCAGGGCCCCCTAAGAAGGGGCACTGATTGGCCAGTGCCTGGGACTCCCAGTGAAGGTTTGGTTCTGGGATGGAGCTGAGAGTTCTGAGCTTTTTCTGGGTGCCTTCTCTCTCCCTCTCTCTCTTAAATCTCCCCGCCCTCTCTTAAAGCACACGCATTTAGGCACAAGGTATGTAGCAGTACCCCACATACTTGCCTGAGCCATCTAAGCAACTGGCTCTCATGGAGAGCAGAAGTGGGCAGTGAAAGCTGACATATCTCCTTCTTCCTGGAAAGCATAAAGTGCTAGTTCTCAACCCCTGATGTACAGGGAAAGCAACAATCCTAGTCTGTTTTTTTCTAAAATCAAAAATGCACCAAAGTGAGCACCCCAATCCAAGGTCACTGGGTTTTGCTCCTATTGAGCTCAATTGCATTTACCAGGTTCCCAGGATGAATTGTGGCACCATGGTCAGATTATGTGGAACTATTTTTTTGTATTATTATAATCAGTGGATTCATGCTCTATAATTTCTAGCTAGATCAAGTGGGGGGGGTGAGGAACACAGGGACAAAAAATGTGGAAGTGTTTGCTTCTCCACCTGGACAGCGATTCTTTGAGCTCAAACACCCACCTTCACATTTATCCCCTTGCTGTGCCCACTCAACCACCCCTGAAATCTGGAGAAAGAATCCGCGTATTGTACATTTCCAGTGGACTCTTGGGTGTAAATCAGTGTATACTTGGAGAAGGAAGGCTTTTCTTTTTCTACCTTGTAGAGTTAGGTATTTTTTATAGATTGATGGCTGATCAATTTTTTAATACTTCAAAAAAAGAGAGCAATGTATCTGTGTATACACACACACATGCACACACACACGCACATATATATATGTATAATGTACAAATCTATAAATAAGCAGATCTGCCTTTCTTGACTTGGGCATCAATGCCCACGATAACACACACACACACTCCTCTCCCAGCCCTCCCGGTTGATCACAAAGAGGTACTGTAATGTAAATAGTCACAGGAGGGGGAAAATTATAATAATAAACCAACAAAAGTGAAGCACTGGCTTGCACACTGCTTTAATTTCCTGAGGAAACCTGTTCTTCCCTGCTGGTATGTGAAGGAACTTCCAGAAAGAGGCGAACAGTATTTGTCTTAACGGGTGTACTGACTCTTGTCTGATTAAAAGCTGTTACCGTCTCTTTGCTGGAGACCAGTCTCTCTCTGTCTCAGTTTTTGTTCTCTTTTGTGTTGCAACGCACCAGGGAAATATGGAAATAATAAGAGGTGGGGGGGGGGGACTCCTGGTGCAGAGGCAGGAGCCACAGCCTACCTGTAATGGGAATGGGAGTTGACTGGGAGCATCAGGCTATTTGGGTGAGTCTTCATGTGGGCTTTGCAGAATTGGGCCCCAGGAAGCTGCACCCAGGATATTAACCAGAGGTTATCGGCCATTGTTAGTCAAACATGCCCCTGGAAGTGCCACATGTGCATTTGTATGTGATTATGATAAAACACACATCGCTACACGGGGTGATTCATTCTGATACATTCATCTGCATTCAAGCCAAGATGTTGAGATATATATACACACACATGAGCAAGTTCTTCATGTAGAGAATTTTGTACATTTGGTGGGGATATTTTATAGTTTCTCCAGTATTGAGCATATTCACACAACAGGCACACTTCCCTAAGGTATTAACAGAGGCCTAACATAAGTTCCCAGAAGTAATTTGAAAACTCATGTTAACAAATATATTAACCTCATAGACAATTATGCAAGGCTCATAGACAATTATGCAAGGCTGACAGGCCAAACCTTACGCCAAAGAATAAACGGACATAAATCTGACATCAGGAATCACAAGACAGAGAAACCAGTAGGAGAACACTTCAATCTCCCAGGACATTCTATACAAGATCTCAAAGTAGCTGTTCTATTACAAAGGAATTTCAGAAATAGACTGGAAAGAGAAGCTGCTGAATTGCAACTTATTACCAAACTTAAAACCATGGAGAGACCTGGTCTGAACAAAGACATTGGATTCTTATCTCATTATACATGACAAAGCCATTTTTCACCTTCTCACCCCTTGCTTTTTCCTGTAAGACCTATTGCAGTCGTTAAGAGTCGTCAACAGGCTCATCACAGCTATCTGCCAATCACCCATTCCCACCACCCTTCTGAGTAATACCCCTCCCCACCTTCTCACTATATAGAAGGGTCTGGTGACTTCTGTTTCAGTGTATCTGAAGAAGTGTGCATGCACACGAAAGCTCATACCTAGAACTAACTTAGTTGGTCTTTAAGGTGCTACTGGAAGGATTTTTTTTATTTTGTTTTGACTATGGCAGATCAACACGGCTACCTATCTGTAACGGCAAGGCTGATGACACTTCTCTTGTTCTGCCACTAGATGGCATCAAAGAGCTGCTGGAATTTGAGTGCTAGCTCACTGCAGAATGTATGGGAGAAGGCGGGGGGGGGGGACTCCTCAGTTTTGTTGCTGACAGTAAGTGCTGGGCCAGCAAGAGGTGGTGGTGGAGGTAAATTTTGCATGCACCTTACCAGTGTCTCCTAGTGCTGCCTTTCATTTTCCCTATCAAAGTGTGTGGCAGCCATTCTCTTGTATGGGAGAAAGCAAAGTGGTGCATCTAGTGACACTACTGGGCTTCATCTGCCCCCTGCCCTTGATGGAGAGTGGCCACTTGTGCCAAACATAACATGTCCTATTTTATGTTACAGATGCACATTTAGAAATAATCACTGTATTTAATTATCCAGAAAGAGACTACTTCTTACCGTACTGGAGAAGACAAACAGCAAGTGACCTGTGTGCCTCCTTACCTGCTGTCAGGTGCTCATGGCTGATGGGCAACCTTAATCCTCCTCCTCCCTGGTTCTCCCCCTTTTTGGTGCTTCGTCTTTAACTGGACAGCCTCTGTAAAGTAGAACACATGCTCACCTAACCATAGTGACCTTGGACACCTGAAAACTGAGACTACTCCTATTTGCAAGGCCTATTTCCTGGGCCGTGTTTGGTTGTGACAGTTTTAAGAACTGAGCATTTTATATACATTGACTGTGAATCTCTTATTATTTGTTTGTTTGTTTATATCCCACTTTATCCAAGGAGCTCAAGGTGGTCAACGTGGTTCTCCCCCTTCTCATTTAATCTCCACAGCAATCCTGTGAGGTAGGTTAGGCTGAGAGGCAGTGACTGGCTCAAGGTAACACAGTGAGCTTAATGTCTGTGTGGATATTTGAACTCTGATTTCCCAGGTCCTAGATTCAGGTAGATAGCCATGTTGGTCTGACGCAGTAGAAAAATATATATATATAAAATAGTCCAGTAGCACCTTAGATTGATAAAAGTGACATATAATTTTTGCTTCAAATTATGGACATATTTACATAGCAGAAAGTTCATCACAAAGCACTGGTCCAATGTGGATTTCCCTCTTTGGAAACCTGCCTGGACTTCAGATACCACCTTTTTGTATCTGCCCATTCTTCCAGTCGCCCAAGAAGGAGCCTGGCATATAGTTTAGAGGCTACATCTAACAAACTAATGGCAGGGTTTTTCTTATCACCCATTTCATATATTGGGGCACCTTAGAGACCAACTAAGTTTGTTCTTGGTATGAGCTTTCATGTGCATGCACACTTCTTCAGATACACTGAAACAGAAGCCACCAGACCTTTATATATAGTGAGAGGGAGGGGAGGGGTATTACTCAGAAGGGTGGTGGGAATGGGTGATTGGCCGATAGGTGTGGTATGACTGTTAATGACTGCCAGGTCCTAGTCTGACACGCTAAGCACTACATCATGTTGGTTCTCCAAATTCCCAAAATGACTTCTACTTCTGTGTGTTTGGACCCTGTGGAGCAAACTACTTCACTTTTAAATAAAGAAACCTCTCAGTCATGGTTGCCCTTGAAACATTGTCCTATCCCTGTTTTAGTTCTTATTTATTTAAAGCATTTCTACTCTGCCTGTCTGCCAAGACAGACCCTCGAGGCAACTTACTATCACCCGAAATGATCTACAGTAAAATCTCACAAACATATAAACAAAATGCTTAGTTCATAGCAGCAATGAAGCAGCAGTTCCCTCATGCTTGCTTGCAAAGGCCTATGCAGATAAATACATTTTAATCTTAATACCAGAAACCACAGGAGCGGAGAGTGGTGTGGTACTTGGGTCCTGGTTGTGGGCCTGCCATGGGCATCTGCTTAGCCACTGTGAGAACAGGATGCTGGACTACAGGGGCCACTGGCCTGATCCAGCAGCGCTCTGCTTATGTTCTTAAGCTCTCACAGTGAAGGGAAAATAATTTACTTAAACATTGCTTGCAGAATGGGGCAAGAGATAGATGACCAATGACCCTGGCTCCTTGCAATGTGTAGAGCAGAGGAATAAGATGAGGTTCAGGCTATTTCCTTGGGCGTACCTTATTTGGGCCCCTTCCGGCTGAGACGAACCGTATCATCTTCCTCTGACTCAGAGACACAGACAAGCTTCTCCAGGGAGCCCACCACACTCCAGGTCTGGATAGCCTGCATAAAGCTGATGTTAAAAGAACTGAACTGACTTCCTGTCTGCAAGTGGGCCAGTTTCAAGGTAGTAGTGTGCAAAGCCCTGCACAACTTAGGCCTAGGGTCATTTAAGGACTGTCTTACTCTGTATACCCCAGGTCGATCCTTGAGCACCATTAGTGGTTGCCTATGGGCCAGAAGCATGACTCGTACCCAAGTCACGTCACACATTCAGTGTTGTGGGACTATGGAAGCCCCTCCTACAAGAAGACAGGCACCGGCCCTACTGAGTTTCAGATGTCTGGTCAAAACTTACATTTCAAGAGTCAGTTACAGATAGGTAGTCGTGTTGGTCTGCCATAGTCAAAACAAAATAAAAAAATTCCTTCCAGTAGTAGTATTATTGTGGGTTAGGAGTTGTTTAAGATTGGGTGGCTGTCTGTAGGCAATGAAAGGTCTTCCTCCCAGAGCTTGAGAAAGAGAACTGTCATTGTCCAGGAGAGGTTGTAGATCTCTGATGATGCGTTGTACTGTTTTAACTTGGGAGCTGTATGTGATGACTAGAGGTGTTCTGTTATTTTCTTTTTTGGGTCTGTCTTGCAGTAAGTTCTCTCTGGGTATCAGTCTGGCTCTGTTGATCTGTTGTCTAACTTCATCTGCTGGGTATTTTATAATACCCAGTAATAATACCCAGTATTTTATAATACTACTACGAGACTTAACATGGACACTGGCACCAGAGCCTGCAATAAACCCAGATGCCAACTTTGCTGCCACATACATCCGGACAACACCATTACTGGCCCCAACAACATCACACATACCATCTCGGGACTATTTAATTGCTCATCGTCTAACATTGTGTATGCCATCAAATGCCAACAGTGTCCTTCAGCTCTCTATATTGGACAAATTGCTCATCGTCTAACATTGTGTATGCCATCAAATGCCAACAGTGTCCTTCAGCTCTCTATATTGGACAAACAGGCCAAACCTTACGCCAAAGGATAAACGGACATAAATCTGACATCAGGAATCACAAGACAGAGAAACCAGTAGGAGAACACTTCAATCTCCCAGGACATTCTATACAAGATCTCAAAGTAGCTGTTCTATTACAAAGGAATTTCAGAAATAGACTGGAAAGAGAAGCTGCTGAATTGCAACTTATTACCAAACTTAAAACCATGGAGAAACCTGGTCTGAACAAAGACATTGGATTCTTATCTCATTATACATGACAAAGCCATTTTTCACCTTCTCACCCCTTGCTTTTTCCTGTAAGACCTATTGCAGTCGTTAAGAGTCGTCAACAGGCTCATCACAGCTATCTGCCAATCACCCATTCCCACCACCCTTCTGAGTAACATCCCTCCCCACCTTCTCACTATATAGAAGGGTCTGGTGACTTCTGTTTCAGTGTATCTGAAGAAGTGTGCATGCACACAAAAGCTCATACCTAGAACTAACTTAGTTGGTCTTTAAGGTGCTACTGGAAGGAATTTCAAAAGTCCTTTGCCCTCTTGAGTCCTCAGATGTTTTACTTTAAAAAAGAGAGAGAGATTTTAAATTCTTGACTTTTTAAATTTTGCAGGTTTGTTTTAAATTTTGCATATTGTATATTTATTGTTGTGAGCTGCTTTGAGACCCATGTGGTAAAAATAAACAAATGAGGTTTTTTTTTTAAAAAAAAAATAAACAAATGAGGCAACATTGCCTAGAGCTGCCTTAGCAGGACCCCTTGGAGCTGTCCAAGGTCCTGTTCTTGTCTACCCTGATCACTTCTCCGGTGAGCTTCAAGCTCCCATGGAACAGGACACCAGAGTGGGGTCTTGCTCTGGCTCAACTTTTGTGTTAAGCATACTTGTTTACCATGCTTGGCACTGTCTATGTTCACCTGTGTCTAACATACACAGCAAGACCATGACCAGGGGAGGGATGACAGCTGGCAGGAGCGAAGAGAAGAAACAACATGGTACACATGCCTCAGAACAACAAAAGGCCTTCATTTGCCCCAGCTGCCACAAAACAGGTCTCTCCCATAGCGGTCACTGCTATGTAACTCTCCAATGGTTTGGCTTTATCCCTGAAGACACATTCTTCTATTGTCTCCCGAGACAGATGGATGCCAGAAGGCCATTCTTATCTTGATTTTCAAAAGTTTGGGGATCAGCTTAGAAGCTTCAGCTGTTATGTCAGCAGCATGAAAACACCGACCCACCTGTTTGTACGGCAACCTCCTTTGTGGAACACCAGGAGCCTTTGCTGCTTGCTCACTGGAGGCAGTGGTTAGACATCCCATCTCCCCTTCAGCCTTTGGCAAACTTCCATGATATTAATTTGGTCAGACGGCTGATTCTGCAAGGATCGCCTGGCTGACTTTTCTTTCCTGACCTGGATTTCTTGGCTTCCATTGGTCCCCGCCCCCAAGTCCTGTCTGTTTTCCAGGTTGCTCTGGCACTGTCCACAGCTCTTCATTAGGGCTTGCATTTCCCCTGTGACTTGCAAACCTGGTGTTTATGAGAAAATGAGATGTAAGAAGCTGCCTTGAGAATGAAGGTTGACAGGAGGGTGAATCTATGACAAGGTGGTAAGCTGCGAGGCTGCCTTTTTAATTCTGGTCTTTGGAAGTAATCATGTCTCCCTCTTCTCCTTTCAGTAAATTATTCATTTAAAATAAGTGAGGCATTGGAAAGGCTTAAGCTCATTTAAGTGCTCATACCCCCAGTGCAACCAATACAAGCGCTCCATGAAATTGTTTGCCAGGCATTTGTCTCCAAAGTAAGCAAAACCATAAGCAGCACCTGCCCAGCAAATATATGGTTTGTCCCAATGGTTAGAAATAAGATACTCTGTACAGGTACTGGAAACATGCCTTTTACCATAAAGTCATATTCTGTGATATTTGGACTACAGATTCCTATACTGTAGGTAAAGCTACTCATTTTGTACTCTTGAAACCCTTTTTATTTTTGAAAAGTTGCAATGTGTTGAAACACTACAAAACAATTGACATATTTTATTGCAGAATATATGAAGTGATACTGGTTGGGAAAGCTTCACATATGGTATACCCTTTTGGAGTCATTTATGACTCAAAAATATAGCAAGTCTTGTGTTTCATGTACAAATCTAAACTTATAAAATTCACAAGTTTGAATGTATAGGTTTATTGGTGTTTGGATTTGGAGATATCTAAAGAATGTGAGCAGCATTTGAGAGCATATAAAGCTGAATTTCTAATCTGATTTTTCACTCTTTACTGCAACTTCTTCATAAGGGTACTTCCACAACCTGTTAACGTTGTTACTATATTGTAGCAAGTTTCAAATTAAATGGATAAACATTCTGGACAATGATGAGGTCCAGCAATGTGGTGTGAAAGGAGACCTGTTTTCAACACCACCTGCAATTTTTTGCTTAAGCAAATTAAAGAGTGTTCTGTTCTGTTGTTGTTGTTGTTGTTTAGTCGTTTAGTCGTGTCCGACTCTTCGTGACCCCATGGACCAGAGAACGCCAGGCACCTCTGTCCTCCACTGCCTCCCGCAGTTTGTTCAAACTCATGCTGGTAACCTCGAAAACACTATCCAACCATCTCGTCCTCTGTCGCCCCCTTCTCCTTGTGCCCTCCATCTTTCCCAACATCAGGGTCTTCTCCAGGGAGTCTTCTCTTCTCATGAGGTGGCCAAAGTATTGGAGCCTCAGCTTCACAATCTGTCCTTCCAGTGAGCACTCAGGGCTGATTTCCTTCAGAATGGAGAGGTTTGATCTTCTTGCAGTCCATGTTATTAAGTGTAGGGGAGCTTAACTGACAGCAGCAGCAATGCTGGGGCAGTGTCACAGACCCATTTTAAATATTTATTTTGGCACAGAACAGAAGCTCAGGCTAACCTCTACCTCAATGGGAATTCTTCTGAGCCTGTAAACAGAATGAAATCATTGAATCTATATTGTAAATGCATGCATTTAATAAGAAGTCGTGTATGTATAACAGGATGTATACTGTACTTAGGGGTACAGACCTGGGTGGGAGTTAAGGCGCATGCAAACAGAGACACATAACTCAGTTGCCAGAGTGAAATGGGATGAATGGGGTAAGAATGGCCACAAGAACTTAAAGAGAATTGACTGGTTTTGGGGGAAAGGAGGAAACTGATCACAAAGCAGTGCCTGTGTGTCTGAGTAGATGGAAGAAGCCCCGAATTTCATTTTATCTCATGAAGGTGATGCATACTGGGGACACACTGGATACGGATACACACACACATGGTCTGAGCTGGCAGTGACTAAACAGGAATAAGATATTGAGACTGTTTTAGATAGATTTATGGAAAATTTATTTTTTTAGTTTTTTGTTGGCAACTAAACAGAACACTCAAAATAAGCAAGATTTATGGAAACTTTGACCGAATATGCAGCTCCTGTGAAAACTGCGTATTCCTTGTAGAGGATAGTTGGGAAAGGAATCTCAGATAAAGCTGCTAATAGCATAATACCTTCATACAAATCTGGGGTGTGACCACACTGTGGAATACTTGGCTGCTTCACCTCAAAAAAGGATATTGCAGGGCTGGAAAAGATGCAGAAAAGAACTACCCAAATAATTAGTGGGCTGGAGCAACTTCCCCACAAGAAAAAGCTACTGTGTTTGAGGCTTTTTTAAGCTTGGGGAGGGAAAAGTAAGGAGAGACATGATATTAAATTATGCATGGTGTGGCGAAAGTAGATAGAGAAAAGCTCCCCCCCCCTTGAAATGGAGGAGTGGTAGATGCAGCTACAAATCCCATTATTAAACTACGTGCTCAAAGAAACAGTGGTAGCCATGAACTTATACAGCTTTAAAAGATTAGAAGAATTTGTGGAGGATGTTCTGCTTGTGAGTTTCCAATAACTGAATAGCATTTGGTTTGCTCCTATGAGAAACAATATGTTTGACTTGATAGGCCTTTTGCCTGATCCAGAAGAGCTGTTCTTATTCTATGTAAGGGGCCCTTGGGGATCATTTTAGATTCAAAGACAGGGTAGAAATCCAACTAATGCTATTCCAAAGAGTTTGAACACTGTATCCTGTTTTTCTTGAATGCATCCTACCTGAGGCCAGTGCTCTTTTCTAAATGGGATGGGAGAAGGGGTTGAACTCCACATTTTAATTTGTTTTTATTGGTATTAAAAATGCTCAGAATTAAGGGCACACCTGTTCATCTTGTACAGACTATTTTGATTCTGTTATGTTTAACTGTAACAGAATTGAAAAGAAAACATGAAAGATGAATGTCATTTCTAACAATTAATGGTAGCTTCTCTTTAATAATTGCAAGTTGTACATTTTCTTCCATATTATAAGAAAAGCTCCATTATAATAAGAACATAAGAAGAAGAAGAAGAAGAAGAAGAAGAGGAGTTTGGATTTGATATCCCGCCTTTCACTCCCTTTAAGGAGTCTCAAAGCGGCTAACATTCTCCTTTCCCTTCCTCCCCCACAACAAACACTCTGTGAGGTGAGTGGGGCTGAGAGACTTCAGAGAAGTGTGACTGGCCCAGGGTCACCCAGCAGCTGCATGTGGAGGAGCGGAGACGCGAACCCAGTTCCCCAGATTACGAGACTACCGCTCTTAACCACTACACCACACTAGCACACTTTCTCCTAACGTATGGATTTTTGTAAACCTCCTTTGGTTGGAGAATTGCATCACAAAATTCAGAGATATATGGATTTAAAGGGATAGCTATGCTTTGGAAAGTGTGAATTTGACAGATTCTGCTTTAAATGTAAAGTGAATTGAACTTCTCTCCCATCCTGAGGTAAGCTGCTGAGTCATGGCTGTTCAGATACATTCCCAACCTGAACACTGGTACCATGCATGCCAAAAGCAGCACTGCAAACCCAGCATGGGACAAAAAAGTCTGATGGCCTTGAAATCACAATTTGATCACAAAGCCATCTCCTCATCCTCCTGTATCCCTCATAATCAAAACCTGTTAGCTTCACCAATAATGCCTTCTCCACTATCCTTACATCACCTCTTCTTTCCGTCTCTCCACTTTAAAGACTAGCTTTGCTTGGCTATTTTTTTTGGTGCTCACCTTAGTTAAATGAACATAAACAGTAGGATGTTCTGTAAAAATATTACAAGGTTTTTGTACTTCTTCTGAAGAAGGAAGCTGACTCAGTAAGAACTGCCCCCTGAAGTTTTGGTTCTTTGGGGAAGTGGCCAGGTGGGAAGCATGAAAGACAGTAAATAGAATCAATGCATGACTGAGCCAGGAATTGTGGGGAGTGAGGATGCTGGCACCGTCATGCCTCATCGCTGCACATTCCTGTTCTTCTCTAGGTTGAGAGCAGGAAGGTACAAATGGAGGAGGATGTGGATGACTAAGGCAAGGCAATGATGAATGACTTGATGACTGAGAGTTCAAGGAAAGGGATCAGGCTTCCTTGTACTGCATGTGTCAAGGAAACTCCAGTGCTGTGGTCATAATAAAATGTTCACATGAATAATATTTACGTAACAGTGTTTGTTGTAAAGCTGCCTAACCAGTGTGTCTCCTCCTGAAGCAGATATTTTGGCCATTGCAGCATTTGGAAATTTGTGTGACCAAATTTTTCACACTGGCTGCTTCAAAAGTGTCTGTGGCTTTCTGTCCATAGCTACTGCTGTTTCTTCCCCAGTGAGCAGCAAAATATGTTCGAGTGAGTGAGAAATTTTAGACTGCATGCTCCTCCAGGCAGAGACCTATTTTCCTGCACTATACACATGGATTGCACTATATAAATAATGAGTGTTGTATCCAAGGAGGTTCTACTCAGAGCGCACCTGTTGAAATTAATAATCTAAATTAGCCATCACCATTATTTTTAGTGGATCTACTCTGGGTAGGACTAGCAGTGGATGCAGCCCCCAAATCATATTATATGAAATTCACAGGGGAAACTCTCTTCCTTATTAAATAGAAAGATTAGCATTTTAAAAACAATACTTATTGATTAAAATTGTCTCAGACTGCAGGACTCCAGTTACTCTGAAGCTGAGGTGGCCATTTCCTTAGGTGGGCTTTTGTTGTAGAAGCTTGGTGCTAAGCCCAGCAACACCCTCCAGCTTGGAAAAATGGATTGGGGAGAAGTACTGCACACCTTGGGTTAAAGGTCACTAATTTTTTCCACCCCCTAACTGCACTTGTCACCTAAACCGCATTCACAGTGCAAATGTTTAATTGTCATATTTATCTAATTGCCTCTGGGTCAAAGAGCACTGAAAGATTGCCCTGGGCTAGGTGGAGAAACCAGTGCTGCATTGTGAAACCATCACTAATGACGGTGAGCGAAGGCGGCAAGGTACAGAGTGCAAGCACAAAGTTGTGCAACAGTCAGGGAACAGTAGGGAAAGTACCAGCACCATAAGCTATGAAATGAAGATGTCAAAAAGGCCTTGGCTGCTTTTCTCAGCATGTTGTGAGGAGAGTTTGAATTAATGCTTGATTTAAACTCTCTCTCTCTCTCTCTCTCTCTCTCTCTCACACACACACACACACAGAGAGAGAGAGAGAGAGAGAGAAAGAGAAAGAGAAAGAGAAAGAGAGAATTTGCAGGAGACCCTACTTCTAACTTTACACTGCATCCTTTCCTAACCCAATTCCATCTCCTGGATCTATCTTTTCCACTTGTGGCTCAGATGGATTCACTTGTTAGGAGTGCCCTTTACTAGTTACAGCTGGTACCCCAGCTGTGGCTGCTCTTGGACAGAGATGCTCCCAGGTTGGTGAAGGCCAGTGTACATCCTCTGAGGTATGTACTTTATCATAGGTATGGGGGACCTCTAGCCCTCCATATGTTGAATGGGTACAACATCCATCATCCCAGATGGCTATCGTGGTTAGAGCTGATGGGAAATGAACAACCTCTGGAGGGCCACAGGCCTGCTTTGCTATTTATGATGACAATGTATCTTGTTTATTTAAATGAGAGGCATAACCAGGAAATGGCAATGGTGACAAATGAGTGTGGCCAGGAGGAAGGGTGGGGCTACAAGTCAAAAACTGACAGTACCTGCAATATTTCTTTTCTTATGCTACTGCTGTAATAGATGAAGAGGAAAGAAGCTAACAGCTTTTCTCCTTCCTGTTCCGACAGACCTGTGAACTCAGCCTCTTTGGTAACTGCTGGAGCTAGCTTAGCTGGTTGATCAATGTGATTAACAATCTAAAGCCTTAGCTGAGTGTCTTTCCAGTTCATTGTTTGAGGTAGCTAACCAGCAGAGATAATAATGTTGGGAAGTGGTGAGGGCTAAGGATTCATCAGTAGGGTGGGAAGACTTGTAAGTTAAAGCAAGTCAGTAAAAAAATTAATACAAGGCATCTAATATCTTAAAAATAGATGTTGAATTCATTGTAATGACATTCAATAACATTTCAACATCATTTAAAAATATGCCAAGTGCCACATGTCCTTTCCATTTATTGATTTGGAAAATGGAAACAAGTAGGAGCACTGCTGCCAACAATCTCTCTCTCCCCCTCCCCCCGGCATACACCTCCTGAAGTAAAACAATTAAAACATTTTTCTTGTAAACATTATCTGAATATTCTAGGAAGGGGGTCCGCAATGTTACTGATGAGGCAAAACCTGCTTTTCCTACCACTTCATAGGTTGCATCAATGTTGCATGTGCCATGTGCACTGATTAGTTGTAAAGAGGCAGGAGAAACTGCTGTTCCTAAATAATAAGAGGGGAGGGTACTAGGGATCTGGCAGGCCTAGACACAATGGAACAAACCTAAAATGCAAGTGGCCGAGTTTGGGCCACAAGGGGTAGGGCAGAAAGTCAGGTAGAATGCAGAGGGAGAGGGAGGGACAGAGGAAGATTACATATGCTGCCTTTTCCACTACCTCCCTAACTAGAAACAGAACTAGCCTATGTCTCCAACTATTAGGTACCAGTGCCACCAGCTCCTCCTCTGACCTTGAGACAGGAGCAGATGCTCAAGGCTATGAATGATTAGGGTGATGCTGGAGCACTCAACCTGTGCCTGTTCTTCTCTGGAATGCAGCTTCAAGGACATCATTCCAGTAGATGCCTTTGTCCTCTTTTAACCTTTCACGGTCTTTTACCTGGTTGTTGGTCTGTCACTGTAAACAAGATTGAACTTTTGCCCACCTTGACAATCTTACTTTGGAGATTAAAACAAGAACGGTACTGGAAACATAAAATTCCCTGATCAAGATTGAGGCTTTCTGATACAACTGTGAGCAGCTAGAAGCTTTGTGCAAGATATCACATACAAACCTACCACAAACTAATATAAATATAGGAGAAATTTAGGTAGCAAGCAGGTTTTTTCACAGAACTCCCTGGTTGATAGAGAAAATCATTTGTAAGCATCCAAGCATATCCTGATAGTTCTTCTAAGCTCTTTTTATTCTCTGTGTACTTTGCTCTGACTGTCTCTTTAGGAAACCATCAGGTTATGTCATTATATAATTGTCTACTATGCTTTTGTGCAATATACCTTTGTGTGGTTAAAAAAAATAAAAGTAGGGTTTTAAAAAGACTGTATTTCTTGAGATTTTGAATTCATATGTTTTATGCTAGTATAATCCCTAGAATTTACAGAAATCGGGGGGGGGGGGGTATGTCTCCTATGCATTGTTCTGACACATACCGGTAAACACAAGTAATCTATTATTTGCTTAAGTGCTGGGTGTGAGAACTTATGCATACGGAGCAATTGTAACATCAACATCAGAACAGCTTGCTTTCCTCATATTTTCCCTAGACACAAATACCAAAGAGATTTGGGAACAGTGAGGTGAGCTCAAACATACACCAAGCCCCCAACAGCCAATTTTAAGAGAGTTTTTTTAAAAATTTGGCTTACGAGAGTAAAAGCACAAAGGCAGAATAACATACTGAAAAAATAAACATTTAAAATGCACCTACCCAATTACTTTACTCATTCAGGCTTATAGTCTGCTCATGAGCAACTTCGCATCTTCTTGGATGGCTGAGGAGGGACAAAGGGACGTTGGTGTCCCATTTTTAAGTGCTCTTTACCCAGGTGGCCTCCGACTGACAAGGGGCTCCAAGCAACCAATCCCAGGAGCTGTACATAGCCCAGCTATTGGGCATATGAAAGATTAAGCAATAAAAGTGTCCATGGCAAGGAGATGGTGGCTATCAAAGTGTTTATTACTGCCACAGCAGTTCAGTTTCTTTGTGAAACCACAAGTTTTCAGCAGCTTAACTATTATAATCCAAGGGAGGGGAGATGTGACCTCTCTGCCTAGGCATGACGAAGGACAAGAGAAACCAGGTATCCTTTAAAGGACAGGATACAACAGGGGGAAACGGTGTGAGAAAAATATAGAAAGACCTTCTCAAGTGCTCATGGTGATCTGGGAGCTCAGAGATCAGATTGGTTACCAAGGTTCTCAGGGCCCTTATGCATTAATTATGGTTGGGTAGTCTGCCCTGCCTGTATGAAAACAAGTTGAGGGTCATTTTTGTTCCCAAGCAAAGGCTGTGTAGGGTAGGTCTCTTCCAACTCTATGATTCTATAGCCATGTTCAAATATATAAAAGGATGTCACATAGAGGAGGGAGAAAGGTTGTTTTCTGCTGCTCCAGAGAAGCGGACACGGAGCAATGGTTCCAAACTACAAGAAAAAAGATTCCACCTAAACATTAGGAAGAACTTCCTGACAGTAAGAGCTGTTCGACAATGGAATTTGCTGCCAAGGAGTGTGGTGGAGTCTCCTTCTTTGGAGGTCTTTAAGCAGAGGCTTGACAACCATATGTCAGGAGTGCTCCGATGGTGTTTCCTGCTTGGCAGGGGGTTGGACTCGATGACCCTTGTGGTCTCTTCCAACTCTATGATTCTATGATTCTAGGTAAGTCTTTTAGATTCCCTTGAGCCACATATACTATGGTTCTCCAAACAAGCAGTGTGTTTCAACCCTCCTAAAATGTGAAAAAAGTGTCTTGAAAGGGGAACATAAGGCTTATGTTCCCTTAAACCAGAGAAAATAAAGAACATGGAGAGGAGGCAAAGATAAAGGGCAGGAGAGATAGGGAAAGGAGGTTGAGGAAAACCCAAGGAGTGCATGTTAAGGTTCTGGAGGAAGGGAGAACTCCTAAATGTTCTGTTTTGTAGGCGAATGAAGGCATAGAAGAGCAACCATGATACTTTTGATTTCCTCCCAAAAGGTATTTGGGACTAAATCTTTTCACTGAGGTGAAAAGAGACTCTAGAACTGCATTGTCATAAGTTTCAAGTGCAGATCCTGAATGTGAGGTCTTAACGTTGACTATTGCTTTCTGGGCCCAGTGCTTTATTCTCAGGATGACTGAACAAACAAACAAACAAACAAACATACTTGTTGTACTTGTGTACAAATTACACATATCTAGAGTCCTTACACCTCCATAGGTAATAAGGGTAAGCCCATCTCTAATGAAGATACCTCACAAACATCTGTGCTGACTTCCTCAGTTGTGCAGGCCCAGGTTTTTGCTTGGAACTGCCATAGGCAGAGAAAAGCTTTGAACAGCCAAATTGCTAATGGGTAAACTTAAAATGGCCAGTAGATAACAGCTAGCTTCTGAAAAGGAAGCTGCTATGTGTTTTCCATTTGATATTGAAAACTGCAGGTAATTGAAGCTGAGAGCACTCCTTTGATTTCAAGGTCAATGTATTTTCAAACTGTACTTTTCAACTGGGTCTTGCATCAAAATCTTGTAGTCTGGAGTACTTGTGCTCAGGGCTGAATCCTCAAGATCTTGGCTTCAGTATGTTAAAGTGTCATTGAAACAAGGGTGACTCCGCTGAAGCCTTTTTTTTTTTTAGTTAAGTGCTTTGGAAGTACTTTTAAATAAATAAAAAACTGCACTTCTGACCGTGGGTGGGCTCTTGATTATTTATTGCTTAGATGTGCGTAGCTTTGGATGTAAAGTGGTATCGCTGAGGTGGGGGAAAATCAGATCCTAGTTCTCAATTCCTATTGCCATTGTTTTGCTTTTACAAGTTGCCCGTGCCTGTGCGAGTAGCGCCTTCAGCTGACGCGTCGTCGTTCCGGGACTGCTTTTTCCAATGAGCTTTTTGGGTGCTTTTTATTTCCCGATGGCGGTGGGCGGCTGCAGCTACCGAAGACCGCATAAAGCGCACGTAAAAGGTACGGGAGAGCTGCCTGGGGCAGCGCATAGCTTTGCATCACGCTTAGCCCCGCCCACCAGCTGAGCCCCAGGTGAGCCGCCGCTGCCGCACAGCTGCCAGGCTGGGTGGGAGGCGCAGTGGATCCTGGGAGTTGTAGTCAAAACCCTATGTTTCTTTTCCAGGCCTGGGTAACACTCCTGTCAGGACATCGCGACCGCAAAAACAGCTCGCCTCCCTTTCGCCTTTAATCAGCATCTACGCGCTCTTTCTCAACCCCTTCCTGACTGAGGTAAAAATAAAAACCTCCTTCCTTTGCAGGACCACAACTCCCGAAGCGAGCCTCCCTCACCACCGAGGGCTACCACATCCGTTTTCCCGCCTCCCGCCAGGTCCTCTGGGGCTTGTAGTCCCTCACCTTCGTATTCACGACGGCTTTCGGCGCTGTTTCCGCAGGGCGGGCTCTTCGCTTCTCGGTGAGTCGCTACGCTACGGAAGCGGCGTAAGGGGCCGGCTTCTGGACTCTGGGAGGAGGAGCGTGGGGGGGGGCGGTTGTTATAGCTGGCTGCCTCCGCTTTGGGGCTGAGGGGGGTTAAAAAAAAAAAAGGAAAGAGAAAAAGGAAACGGTTTCCTGAGGAGGCGGGAGAGAGCCGGGCGGGGTGGGAGGCGGGAGGGTGGGGGTCAAAGTTACTCGGCCGCCCAAGGCGGGGTAGGTGGTAGTAGTGGCGGTGAGTAGTGCGGAGACGGGGCTGAGGAGAACGGGAGAGAAAGGAAACCGGTCAGCCTGCCGCCCAGCCAGCAAACAGTCGTTGAAGCCGCCGCCGCCGCCTCCGGGGCGTCCCTCAGCAACGGTCAGTCTGAGCGCGCGACCCTCGAGGGGGAGGGAGGGAGAGAACGCCAAAGAGCGCGCGCGCGAGAGAGTGAGTTGGGGGGGGGGAAGAGAATGTGGGGGAAGGGAAGGCGCGCTCCCGGTGAGGGGGAGGCGCGCGTGCGCGTACTGGAGGGGGGGGCGTGTGGTGGTGGGCTAGGTGAGTCGCCCCTTCCCTATTATTTTTTTTTAATGAGGCGAGAGATAGTCAAACACACGCAAATAAAAATGAAAGCTTCCTCATTCCTTCTCCATAATAATCTCCCTAAGAGGGTTATTCGCTTTCCCCCATCAGCCCCACTTCAGTTATTGGTTCATTCATTTATTTTGTTGTAAGCTGTATCTGTTGGTTTTGTTCATTTTTATTATTACATTGATATCCCCACCTTTTTGTCAAGGAGCTGAAGGTGGCCTGCATGGTTCTAACCCACCCACCCCCTCAATTTTATCTTCACAGCAACCCTGTGAGGTAGGCTAAGGCAGAGAGGTGGTGACTGGCTCAAGGTCATGCAGCGAGCTTCATGACAGAGTTGAGGGGGGGGGCGGCGTTTGAACCCTGTTCTCCCATGTCATAGTCTATATAATGCTATTAACTGCTTCGCCGCACTGGCTGAACAGTATTTGTGGACCACCCCATCATGTAACATGTTTTGTCATAATTGGCATGCAGTAATTATATAAAAAAAAGAATGTCAGGCATGCACTGTGAAATGAAAAGCAACATGGGTAACAGCAAAGATAAAGCCTGTCACACCCCCAAAATTAAAACACCAGTTTAGAAGCCGAAGGTGCTCAAACGAGCCCTAATGTTGTGGAACACTATATGAATTTCAAATACAAAACAAAAATAATGGAACTAATGTTCTGGGTCTGTTTAGTCCCTGGATTGGAGACTGCCTGGGAAGCCACATGTATGCCGCCTTGGGTTTCATGATGGAAGAAAGACAGGATATAAATGGAAGAAAATGAATAAATAGCTCACAGCAGAGGGCACACCACCACCACCACTGAGGTTGAGACTGAATGTGACACACCCCTTTTGGCCCAGAGGCTGCTGCTGCTTCTCTGTTTGCTTTGCTTGTTTTAATATTTATATCCTGCCTCTTAAAACTAATCATCATCAACATCATCATCATCAAAATTGAGGTGGAGA
The DNA here is from genome assembly GCF_964252035.2 of Podarcis erhardii. Taxonomy (NCBI): domain Eukaryota; kingdom Metazoa; phylum Chordata; class Lepidosauria; order Squamata; family Lacertidae; genus Podarcis; species Podarcis erhardii. Next base: position 36,942,083 of record NC_138503.1, read on the forward strand.
AAGGCTCACAATATTTTTTCTTTTGCTTTTAAAATGCAATGCTAACAATAAAAAGCAGACAAATAGTTAAAACGTCATCATGCAAACCACAAGAACAAGTGCAGACACAAACGTTGTAAAAACTATTTCAGAATTCACCGATGAAAAACATAACATTGGAAGTTACGTATTAAAAAACCGTCTGATCAAATTAAAACTTATTAAGAGGGTTGGGTCAGAAGAATTTCTCTTGGGAGGTTGTTCCATAGTTAGGGACCACTTTGGAGATGACGGTTTTGTCCAGGAGTAAGGGCCTCTCAACAGACTCCCTTAACTGGTTGAGGGTGCCTGAGGAAGCATTTTTGGGTTTGATCTGAGAGACTGTCCCAGAGCCTTGGAGAGCAAGCATTAACTTCTCGAGGGACCGGTCCCCTTCCTAGTCCCATTCTGATGTGCACCTAGTTCTCAGTTCTTCTCTGCTACAATGCAGTGTGCATCATATCTCCCACTGCTTCCAACCTTTTGGGGTATTCCTCATCAAGTGAGGGATGTGCTTCCCCAGGTCTTCTGTATGTTGCTTGTGGAGTGCCTGGGAAGTTTTGAGATGGTGCGAGACATTCTCGCCCTCCTGCCCACATTTCTAGACAACCATGGGGGTGCAATGCTGAGGGGACTCCTAACTAGTGATGCGCTTTGGTATCATGCCTGACTTCAGCTACTCAATGTTATTAGTGATATACAGTTGCACTTTGTATCTAGCTTTTAAGAAATGTTAATGAATGTTCTTGCATTATTGTTAATCTTCAAGTAAACAATTTAGAGGCTTTTATATTAAGCAGTGTAATTTTAAATAAATAACAATCCTGTTTGAACTAGTCATATCTTGGAGAGATCCTCCCCCCTTTGCTGCCTTCTTTGACTCAAACACTAACCCCTGGATAACAGTTTGAAGCATAGTAGGTGGTTTCTTAAAAAATGCTGTGTGGCGTCACAATAATGAAATGAGTTTTAGTTTCTCCTCCCTACCCCCATTGAGCTTATCCATGTTGGAGTTCCTGTACTGTTATAGGGGCACAAAACATGAGATCAATGGACAAAAAGTCAGAGGGGGAAGTGGTTCCTGTAGAATTTCTTATGCATTATATATGTGAGTAATGCTGAGTAGAGTGTGGTTTTCTAGGAAAATATGAATGTATGTCAATCTTTAAATTTTTTAAAAAGAAGTTGCCCTAGAACATTGGGAAATCAACATGTTTTAATCACCCAAATAAGCCTTGGAATAAAAAGCACTTGGAAGCAGTAAGATGCAAACATATCTAAATATGCACTTGGTTGTCTAGGATGTCTGTGAATGTCTTTGTGTAAAGTGTTCTCAGTGATTTGGTTTTTTTATGCCTATCCTTTTGAAGACTCTTGGAGTTGATGACTGTATATATTTGTTTTCAAAACATCTTATAAATTAGAAGGCAGGCACTTTTGAGGGTTGCACTGAATCCTTGCTCTACTCTTTAATGAATTTTATTAATTGTACCACAACAGTGTTAATCATAGTTTCTTCTGAAGAACTGCATTTCTCAAACAGGAGAAATCCTACTTTGAGGCAAGGAAGTGTTGCTGGCGCCAATAAGACAGGGAAACAGATGCACTGGATTGAAGTAGTGTTTTGGTCTAAGGTCAAACAGTGACTGAGTGGCAGAGCCAGAAGTGCAATATAAGATTCTTGGTCCCGTGTCCTTGTGCTGGACAGGGGACAATGTCTCTGGTTGAATGAATGAAGGTTAGGTTTCTGGTCTGGAATCTGCACTTGGTGGAAATGCCTTGTTTCCCTGACCTGTTGTCTTTTATGCCTGAATTTTAGTGGGTGGGTGATATGCTGATTTCTAATGCCAGTTTTAGTATTCTCACATGCTATCTCAGTACAACAATCAGTGTTAGAAACTCAGATATATAATCTAATCAGCAAATTGCACCTTGAGCCTAGGTTACGGTCGCCACAATGGCATACCTAGGCACTGTTTGTTCCCTTAGTGGGGTTTGTTGTTGTTGTTGTTGTTGTTGTTATTTTCATTTCTATACCACTTTGTATTTTAAAGAACGAATCTCAAAGTGGTTAAAACATCTAACAAAACAATCCACAATAATAATAAAAAAACTTCAAGGAAAATCTTTCAGATCATTCTCTAAGTGACATTTTGCTTTCCCCAGTCGCCAACCTGGTGTCCAGAGATCTCCACGTAGTCTCAATTGGACCTGCGCCAGTCACAAAACACACCTGGCTATCTTCTAACACTGACAACAATCTGTATTTAAACAAATTCTGGTTTACCTTGGTTGTTCCTACAGCTAGTATTGCAGAATATTGTTCAGATATGTGGTAATGGTGCATTAGGAGAAGTTTGTTGGGTAGGCTTTTTGCAGGGGGGTTCAAGGTTGTGATCAGTGTAAACCTTCAATATATTTCACTGAATATTTATGCACCCCTACATACAAAGCTGCTTTAGTGTGTTGTGTAAACTAAGGCACTGTGTTTGTTCAGTTGCGTGTTTTCTCAAAATGCATTTTTTGGGGGCTTTCCAGTAATGAAAAGGAACAGTGAATGTCTGTGTCATGAAGAAAATATGCAGGTAGTCATAAATGGCGCATGGTGGGTAGTGGGGTGGAAAACCAAAAGCACCAGTGATTACATAGTTCAAGATGAGTTCTAGTGAACTTGAGCCAAAGTTACATAGTGGACAGCATTCAACTGCTGACCGGGAACTCTTGAGTTCATATCACTGCTCTTTGACGATGCTCAACTGTGTCTCCTTAAGCATAATCACTGTTTCTGAGCTTTACTTACTTCACAGAATTGTTGTTAGGGCAAAAAGGGATAAATGTATGTGACTTGCCCTGAGCTCTTACGAGGAAGTGCAAGATACAAACGTGATGAATGGATGTACCTATACCATGAAACCTAGTGTTTAGTCTGATGTGTCTGTTCTCTTCTAAATAAAAACAAACATTACAAGAGCCCTGCAGCAGTGAGGCGGTGCCCATGTGTTGTTGTGACGCCATCCTGATTTGTGGTGGTGCTCACATAGTGTCAGCATAGTTATGGGTGTAGTAAATGCTGCATCTTGGGCATTATAGTGGAATACCGTGCTTCCTCTTTGTCCTCCATTTCTCTTGCTTTGGAAATTTAAAACCTGGCCCTTTAGCATTTATTGATTGTGCGTCTGGTTGTAGCATATACAGTACTGTATAACGGGTTTTGCTTTGTGAGAATTTTGTTTTGTTTTGTTTCTTAAAAATGACTTGAAATCTTTGATTCTGTCTTAGTTTCTTTTCTGACAGTTCTACTCATAGTACACCTGGATATTTTTCTATAGAATTGTAGAGTTGGAAGGGAGCATGAAGGTCTTCAACTCTTTTTGTCTTGCTGTTTTGTCTTTGGACAAAGTCTACCCTGTTTCTCTCCAATTCTGGGCTAGTGGTTTAATCGCCAGCATAGCCTGATTTCTTGTTGAATTATATAGGAAGAATGTTTTCAATGTGATTCATTCATTCTTTATTATTATTCCCCCACTCCCTGGTATTTTCTTTTAAATAGGGAGTACAGAAGATGTAACCCTGAACTGGCAAAAAAACATTTCATAGACCCATGAAACATATCTAGTGCCTAAGCTGTGTTTAAGCTTTAAGTGTCATTTGTACTAAGCTTAGTTAACTATGCAGCCTAATTTCAGAATAAGCCCCATTAACACGGTGGAGCTTTGATCCTAAGCTTGCTTATTTGGAAGTAAATTAAAATACTGACTTGTTACGAAAAGGGAAGCAAGCTGGGCTTGAAGTGGTCAGGGACCTTTTAGAAATGGAAAGAGCTCCAGCTTCTCCATTCAGTTTCCTTTTTCGATTGCTTACATTGAACAACAAGCAACTGTGCCATTTGGGTAGATTCAGAGCCTGGACAATGGACTTCAAAGGGCATTCCACATCTGAGGTTAAATTAGTTCCTTATATAAATGTGATTTGTACTTTGGATGCACTGAACATTTTGTTTTCTTTTTGAGTTCTCTCCCAATTTATCAGATTCTTACATAATGCAAGAAAGACTCACATGTTGGGCAAAAAGATCCCTCCATTGCAGGGAGTTGTACTAGATGACCCTTGTGGTCCCTTCCAACTCTACAATTCTATGTATGGAAATGCCATAATGTGCTTGAACTCTTGTTGTGGCATTGAAAGGAAGAAATTGTTGGTGTCTCGTCCCTCTTCCCCTTTCATACCTTATTGTTATCCTTCCTTCAAAGAGCTCTAGGTGGCATATTTGATTATTTCATGTCCTAACGTACTTCATAGAGTTGTTGTGAGGATGAAAGAGGAGGTGACTGTCCCAAGTTCACTCAGTGGACTTTATGGCTGAGTAGAGATTTGAACGTAGGTTTTTCCATTTCTAGTTCAGGTTTTTAACCACTTTGTCACTCTTGCTGTTGCTGACAGGTGTGTAGGTAAAGTAGGTCAGAACTCCGTGATTCCTAAGATCCAGATTCGTTGAGAGTCTCTTCATTTCAGTTATCCACTGACATCACTGCGGTCATCAAAGGGAAGGGTAGTAGTAGCCAGGCACCTCTCCATTATAGCTGGATCCAGGCCTGTGGATAACCCTGTTCTCCAAGAAACCTTTTGGTTTTCATTTTATTTGGAATTTCAAGTGCTGCTACCTGTCTGGAAGCCATTTTTCCTTTGGATTGTGGTTGGTTGATGTCTGTCTGTCTCGTGAGACAATGGAAGAGTGTGCCTTTGGGGGTGAAGCCAAACTGTTGGAGAGTTATACTACCTGCTGTGGCTGTAAATACCAATATGGAAGAGCCATGTTTTGTTGCAGCTCTGGGGCAGATGAAGGTTGTGCTGCTGCAGGTGCACCATAGCGTTATTGACCGGGGTATGCTTCCTTCTGGCCAAACTGGTGCAAAATGTATTGTTTTCCTTTCCTTTGGACCACATCAGTGAAGCCAAGGAGGGGGGGACTTGTCCTGTGTGCGGCCCAAGACCTCCATACACACCACCCAGGCTTGCACCCTGGATAGGTCACTTTGGTGCTGTTAATGCAGCAAAAACGATGCAGGAGGCAGCAGTTAAAAATTATAAGCTAAAATTGATTGCCTTAAAGTACCAGTGCTAAGGGTTGCTTTCATCAAAGGGAGAGATCGTCTCGCCTCATTGAAGTGTGGAATACAAATAAATAGTAAAACCTCTGTGAATTGGCCCTACCTGCTTGTAGTTAGTTAGCAAGGCTGGGGTTCCTGGTTGCCCTTAAACAGTCCTTTTCATTGAGATCCCAATAAGCTTTTCCTGTGTTGTCCTGACCTGTAACTTGCTGTTTTCAGGTTAGCTTTATATCTAATATAGTGGGGCTGGTTCCTGGGTAGCTAATCCCTTCTAAGAAGAATATTTGTTTTTACCTGCATTCACTATCATTTGCTTGATGGTTAGGCTACCGGTAAGGAGACAAAAGGAGAGAGGATGTAGACTTGCTTTCTCTAGTCTCCCATTCATTGAAGCTTCAATGAAGGGAAATACCAAATGCTCAAGTGCTCTTTCCTGACACAGGAAAAGAATGGAAAGGAGTAGCTGTGCGTTATTATTGCTTCTCTTATTACTATTGTTCTGTTAGACACACAGAGGCTTTTCTTCCGAAATCAGTGTGAGACTGAAGAGGCTTGTGGGGAACAGAGTAGGATCCAGATTGCAATTGGCCTAAAGAAAGGATTTCTAGATTGCAGTCCCCGCCTTTGAGTTTTACATTGCACAAGTCTGCTGCTATTTTAGTGAAAGCCAAACTTTGACAGCAAAGATAATGCATTTATATTGATGTAATTAGAAGGGCAGGCAAGTTGATGTCTGGCTCAGGGGCAGTGTATGCTTTCTGCTTTAAATCTAGCTAACATAACTTCGGTGATTGGGAAGCTGTTCTGATTTGGCAGAAGGGAGATTGTGGCTTTCCCAGTTAACTGGTTCTTAGTGCTAGTATTTGGCTTTAAGCCTGGGAGGCTTTTCCATATCTGGGAAGCTGCTGAAGGGTATGTGTGTGGAAGATGGTTTATAGTCGATGGTTTTTTGAAAACAGAAACCTGAAAAATTCTACCCTCAGATCACATTGCCCTTTTTTATATCCAAGTGGCTATGAAGCCATTTCAAGGAAATAGTTTTGTTTGTTCTTTTTGCAGCTGTTTAGCCCAGTTCTAGATGTTTGCCTGCATGGAACTGCTTTGTACAAAAATGGACCAGTGATCCATCTAGTCCAGCTTGTTACGGTAAAATCTGGGTGCGAGGCTGCTCTGCCACCCAGCTCGTCGGACTAAATCCGCGGGTCCCTGCGGAGGAAAATGAGCGCAGCCAGGGACAGGAGCAAGATGCAGAAGATCCAAGTTTATTGCTCAACAGGTTCAAGGTGAGATTGAACCCCGAGGATGGGGTGACATGAACTTTTAAAACTTCCCTTCATGCCCCAGAATACAGTGCAAAATCACCATCAATACATCACGGTTACATCATGAATACACTAAAAAGAGGTTGGGTTACACAGGTTACATCATGAATACATCAAGAAGAGGTTGGGTTACACAGGATTAACATATGGAGGAGGGAGGGGGAATATGCAGAGCTGGAGATATGCACAGATAAGTACATCCTGAGTACTGGTGATGAAAGGACAATAGTCCAGGTATGCATAGTCTGCCACCTGGCACTGCCCGGAGGAAAGGCTTGACAGAGTGACTTGACAGGATTAGGGTCTTCCTGAGTGTACGTGACACTTCACTTGAGGGATTATGGAGGACAGAGGAGGTGTCATGGAGTCCTAGAGAAATTAGCACCGAAAGCAAGAAAATTGGTGCTTGTGTAACAGTGTGGGGGCTGAGGGGTCCATGTAGGGCTGGGTGCCCTTGAGGTCATCGCCTCGGATCCTCTGGTGACTGGCGGAAGGGGTGAAGAAGACATGCCCCCCCTTCCGTATCAAGCTCTACTTACAAAGCAGCAAAGCTCTTTTCTTTAACTGGAGATGTGAGAAATTGAGCCTGTAGCCTTCTGCATCTGAGGCCATAGTTTAGTGTTATTCAGAAATAGCTGCTGACAATAAAACCATGTTTCTTACATTCACATTTGGTTCAAAGTAAATTTGTATTTAAACAAAGCACTATTGTGGTCCCAGGAATATTCTGAAGGGACCTGAATGAATGTGCCAGGCGGTTGTCTTATCTAGGTAATGGACTGGATGAGAGCCAAAAAACTGAAGCTCTGTCTAGATAAGACTAAGACACTGTTAGTGAGTGGTTCCTTAGATCAGGTGGATGAGAGGTTGCCTGCTCTTGATTGGGTTACACTACCTCTGAAGGAGCGGATACATAGCTTGGGCGTACTCCTTGACACTCAGGTGGCCTCAGCAGCATGGTGTTCCTTTCATCCACTTCAGCTGGTGTCACAGCTGCGCCCCTTTCTGGACAGGGTTAGCCTAACTTTCGTTATCTATGTTCTGGTAACCTTTTGGTTATATTACTGTAACACATTATATGTAGGACTGCTTCTGAAGATGGTTCAGAATCTCCAGCTGGTGCAGAATTCAGTGGCCAGGTTGCTCCCTGGGGAAGGACAGTTTGAGCATGTTACATCAATCCTGGCCCAACTGCACTGGCTGCCAAATTCAAAATGCTGGTTTTGACCTATGAAGCCTTAAATAGCTCAGAACTGCAGTACCTCAAGGACCAACTCTCCTGATAGGAACCGACTTGGACATTGCGAACATCATTTGAGGCCCCTCTTCAAGTGCCGCCTCCATGTGAGGTCTGCAGGGTGACAGCACAATAATGGGCCTTTTCTGCAGTGACCCCCCATTTATGGAATGCTTTCCCCGGGAAGGTTTGTCTGGCACTGTCATTATATATTTTTAGGCACCAGGCAAAAACATTCCTCTTCAGCCATGCCTTTGGTGGATTCATATTCTACAGCCTTTTAAATGTGTGTGCTTTTAAAAAATGTGTGTTGCTTCTGTTTTGACTAATTTTTTCTGCTTTTCTCTTGTGTCTTTTTTCTTGTGAACTGCCCTGAGATCATTTGATGAAGGACAGTATATAACTCTAATAAAAATAAATAAAATAAATAAATACCTGTGTTTGGTATTCTGTTATTTAGGAAAGGGGTGCAAATGTAAGAAATTACCCAGGATCCCTAACTGCATTATTGTTTTATTCAGTTCATTATATCTTTTGTTTGAATATCCATTTTATTGAATATTTTGTTTTAATATCTGTATGTTGATCCCTCTCTCTCTCTCTCTCTCTCTCTCTCTCTCTCTCTCTCTCTCTCACACACACACACACACACACACACACAGAGTGAGGGGGGTTACAGCAATAAAACCATAGAACAATTAAGTTTAAAAACATGAGCTTTCCAGTCACAAACCAGACAGGCTTGCTGAGTTTCACCAAGTAGCTGTATCATTTGCCTTCAGACTGTTTCATGGGTTCCTTCCAATGAACATCCAAGCATTTTCAGGGGTTTGTGTTCTTCTTTCTGCATTTTCATATTTTTTTTTACAGGATCTTTCAAATTATTCTTAGTCTAATAAGCTTTACAATAAACCCTGTGACATTGTACAGTATTGGAGAAGGAGAACTGAAGCTTAAGAGATTGTGGCTTACCTGGGACTACTGCCTGGGGCTGATCTGATATCTGAAATGTGAATTTATAATCTAATAATTGAGACACTTATACACCGTACTAGTTTTCAGACAACACATTTCCTGAAGGCTCACCTTGTCCAGAGAGCAGCATTCCAGCTAAAGCCTCAGACTTATTGTAGTCTCCCATCTAATTACCAGGCTAGCCTAGGCCTTATCTCTCCAAAAGATAACAGGCTTCTCCACCCTATTCTCTTGCTGCTGAAAAATCTGTCCGCCCCCATTAAATAAGGTTTACAAGGAAGGTAAATCTTTATAAATACTCTGCCAAGTGACACATTAACTAGCTGATCTGTAAGTACAGCACTTTTAAGTCCCTATGTAAGTGTGCTAAGTATTATTCATTTGAAAGAAGACAAGACAGGGCATGGGGAAGGGAGAGTAACTTGTTCCCTTGCACTCTTCTATTTCTCTGGACTCCCATCTTTAAAACAATAGTTGAACAAACATTGATACGAATCTGGCTTTTGAGTTCTTGTCCATTTGTGTCTTTTGCAACTTGCAAATACAGGTTGAAAAAACACTTTACTACTAGCAGATAGCAAGTACAGACCTTGTAGCTAGATGCAGCTTGCTGAGTCAAGAGAGGGGAGTTTGCTGTTTGCAGTGGAGATGGGGTAGCAGTCTTTCCATAAAGGAAACACTTGTTTCTGGCAAGCTAATTCTACTATTTTGGAGGGGTGTAGCTTCGTCACAGCTGCATGTGACTGGACTTTAAAATGCTTACTGCTTTCCTCTGGGAAGCACTTTTAAACAGATTAGAAATACAGAATGAAATTCTGTATCATAACAGGAGTACACACCAGAAGAACAAGGTAGCATTGGCTATCTTGTACACAGAGTGTTTGGGAAATTAAAATTAAAATTAAACTCTTTTATCTAGTCTAAATTGTCACTCCCCTTCTTATTTATTGATTTGTAACGCAGTGCATCAGAAACTGAGGACTAAATGTGACATGATTGCTTAATCTCAGGGTCATGGGTTCGAGCCCCACGTTGGGCAGAAGATTCCTGCATTGCAAGGAATTTGACTAAATGACTCTCAGAGTCCCTTCTGACTCTACAGTTCTATTATTCTTCAAAAAGCCACAAATGTGGTTTTCTTCTAAAATGGATTTACACATTCACCACTCACTCACTTGATATCAAGCCTTCAATTACTGGGAGTTGCTGAATTCTAGGACTGTAGTTCTGTTCTTTTTCAATCTTTGAGAAGACATTTATGAAAAGTGAACAATGTGGCGGTGACAAGGAAAACCCACACTTGCTATATATTGTCCTCCTGAACTCTTGGGAAGGGACAGAAGGCATGCTCCAGATGAAATGAAGCATTCTACCATAGTGGCGGTTCTAAGAACTAGCAGCCCTGTGGCTCATTGATGAAGGAGCCAGCTGTTCTTCCTGCTGGCCTTGGCACTTTCTCTCACAAATGCACCCACACCCACACATCGTTGTAATTCTGTAGGAAGCTACCAGGAATGTGGGTTTTCGGGGGGGGACGGGACCCTGTGGAAATTTGGGTAATTTGCATCCCAAAAAAATCAATTTACATTGAACATTTTTGTGACACCCTGTAGAGTGATCTAGTTTAGCACAGAGTCATAGAATAGTAGAGTTGGAAGGGACCCCTGAGGGCCCTGCAGTACAGGTGTCTCAACTAGATACTGCATACAGTAGGTGAAAGTTTACATAAGAGTGCACACATTCATGAAAACATCCAAACATCCAAATTGCTTAGAAATATTTGTTTAGTAAACAAAACTAAACATTTTGAAATGGTCAAACTTTCTATTTTGCAGTTGGCATCCATTCATTGTTACTAATGAACTTTTCAAATGATTTTTTTCCCCTCTGAAAAACATCAGCAGTTGCTTGTAGGGAAACATATGTTTGGCGATGTGGATGATTGTTTGGAGTTGTGTTAGCTTGGGGCTACTTTGAGATCATGAACCTTGTAAAATGGCTGTACCTACTAAGACCTTCTGGGTGAGGGTTGGTCGCAATTGTTTAAAAAAATGAATCTGAATAATGAATTTGAGATGAGAGAAAGGCCTGTTTTGTATCACCTTGAATTTCCAGTACTTTTCTTCTCTCTGGAGTCCACAAATAATATTTAGATCAAGGTTTAGACACAACTGTGTTTTGCATGAACCTTTCTGAGTCTCATGGCATATAATCTGATGTTTGCCATTAATTGCATTGGTTACACAACTCTGCACCCATATTTTATATACAGTGGTACCTCGGGTTACATACGCTTCAGGTTACAGACTCCACTAACCCAGAAATAGTGCCTTGGGTTAAGAACTTTGCTTCAGGATGAGAACAGAAATTGTGCTTCGGCAGCGGGAGGCCCCATTAGCTGAAGTGGTGCTTCAGATTAAGAACAGTTTCAGGTTAAGAACAGACCTCCGGAACGAATTAAGTACTTAACCCGAGGTACCACTGTACATGATGACTTTTGAAAAAGAGATCCAAGAAGACAAAAAGTTCATATTTAGGGTATCTCAAGCAGCAGATCTCTAATTTGGTTGTGGTTGTTGGTATACCTAGTGTGAGACATGCAAAAAAAGATAAGAGGATGTTTTTTATTGAACCATTTTAAAATGATGGCATAATAAAACAAGCTTGGGTTAATTGAAAATATGTAGATGATGTAGTGGGAGGAACCGCATAGTAGATACAGAAGTTTGGATAAGGCTGATGACTAAAGGCAAGCCTGAAGTAAGCAGCATTAGCCAAAGCTTTTCAGAGTGGCTGGGGAAACCCAGCCAGATGGGCAGGGTATAAGTAATAAATTAATATTATTATAAAATATAACCGGGATGTCCTTTACTACTTTCTAGTTAAGACCAGACTTCAATCCATAGTCCACAGCATACATTGATACAGTGGAGTTAAGGCTAAAATTTGCCCCAAAGAATATCAAAGTCAGCCAGAATTCAAAGCCCATTTGTATTAGACGTCTCATAGAACAGTGCAAAGAATGGGTGGTTTTGTGGAATTATTTCTCACTTTCTCCGATATCTACCTCCTGTATATGTGTGCTGTGTTCTGCTTGCCTTTCACCACAGTTTGCTGTTAGGTGACCTTAGCTGTGCTGTCTGTGCACCAGAGTGTTGCTATGGGAGCATATAAGACCTTGGGTCAACCAGCTCAGGCAAGCATCATTGAATTGGATAAGTTTTAAGTGGCTGGCCATAAAAGGGAGGAATCTGAGGTTGCATTTGCTGCTTTACCTGCCAGCATGTGGGAGGAATACTTAGGGGCAGTCTGATACAAAGAAGAGTAGCAGAGGGACTAATTGGGTATAGACTGATGTAGTTTATGCCACTCAGAGTCAAATTTGGTTCTTCCACAGCATAATGGGTTGACCCCTTTGCCCCACCCCACCCCTAACAAACCCCAGTGGCTTGAGCTGTGGAGACCTCATTCACTTTGATCTTGTACTGTTCTGGACAATTTGGATTTTCTTCTTCCTTTGCTTCGCAGAGTAGCAAGTGTTGTTTTGCTAGGATGAGCTTTGTCTTCCATTGAAGTGAGTTTTCATGCCACCAGTCCTTAGTTGGAATCTAGGGCTCTTTGTCCTTCATCTTGCAACCATCCACCTGTAATCTGCTCATCTTGGCTATCATAGAAGCAAGCAGAGTCTTCCAGAGCTTTCTGAATCTGATTCACAAGTGAACCAGGAACTAATTGAGTATGCTGGGCACTAACTGGTTTTATTTGTTTGATGCCTGTGGGGAAGTGGTTTTCTGTAGGAACTTGCCATCTAGTCTTGGATGAAGATGTTTGAAAATCTAGTATAGAAAGGGAGAAGTTGGTTGCTGGGCCCATGGTTGCAAAGCCTGTGCTACTGCTAAATGAATTCCCATGGAACTGACTAGTTTGCCTCCTGGTGATGTTCTTCCCTCTCACAGGTGTTCACTTTCTCTTCTGCTCACACCTAGCACTGCTACTAATTGGTGGTGGTAACAGTTTGCTCACTAACCAATCTCTGTTGTTGTTATCACTGATTGGGCTTCTACATACTATCAATCCTGTTTTCATGTTGTGACTTGTTGGAAAGTAACTTGCTTTGCCAAGAAGAACCTGTGGCTCCCTATCTATGACCCTTATGAGTTGTAATTACCGGTACCTTCCTAGAGCCCTTATGATCCTGCTTTGAATATGACCCTTATCCTGGAAGGAGGTGTGGTTTCAGTTGCACTTGGTTGTTTTGGGAGATGTATTTGGGATTTTTTTTACCCTATTGTCTTCATTTTTGTAATACACTGTTTGAGTTTTAATGAAGTAACACTCCTCTATTTTGTATTCAGCCCATAGTACTTAGGATTTCTCTCTGTCTGTGTGTGAGAGAAATTACCAATATGAAAAGCCTTCTCTTGCTTTTGTGAGAGATGGTGTGCTTGTGGTAGGTGGAGCCTTCTGTTCCATTTTGTATGCATATGGTAGTTCTTAATTAAATTGTCACCTTCCTCTGTCTAAAGTTAACCTTACCTCTGTGCCAGCTTGAGACCGGCCCTCTCAGAGATATCAACCATCTGAAATCTAGGACAGCAAGGAGGAAATTATAACATAGTGAACGATTTGAGTTGGGAGATGACAGCAATATTGAAACACTGGGATCAGAAACGAGGTTTTTTTATTATATTAACTACCTCATAAAGTGTATTGTAAAACAAGTTGTTGTTGGCGGCATCCGTCTGTCTTGAACAGAGTATAGCTTTGTACACAACATATGGACACAAACAGAGCTGTGAACCAGTGTGGTCCAGTAAGTAATCCTGAAAGAAGTGGGTTCAATTCCGGATCAGTTATTCTCAGTCTCACTACTATGTATGTAAAATTGGGATATTCATTACCTACTTCATACGTATGTTGAGGCAAAAGTAAAGCATATGTGCTTTTTAAAGGATGTAGAGGAGTTTTACAATAATTATGATGGGCGGCATGGCTCATATGAATCTTGGCATCTTCCTTGCAAATAGACAAAACAAACTACTGTCAGATTTGTAGTTTTGAGTTTTCCAAAGACCCTTTGATAACAAATTCTGAGGAAGAATAATGCCTGATCTTATGAGATCATCTGCTGTGTGAGGATTTTAATGGAGACTGGAGATTTTGGCTCTGTGAGGCTGGGTGATCTTATGTGTGTATGTGTAGCCTAACCCTATGAATGTGAAGGATTCCTTTGGGGGGAAATATATTTGCCTTCCATGTATTTCATTCATTTACATTTCCCCCAAAATATATCTTGAGCCGGTTCTGAAAGCTAATTGGGCTCAATGAATTTCTAAAGAGTGAGTGTTCCATGGTTGTGGGATACGAAATACCTTTCTATGTGCCACGTCTGTCCTCAAAGAAGAGCAGCACATATGTGCAATAAATATCCGCGTGTGATATTTAAATTGCAGTTGGGGTGTGTGTGTGTGTGTGATTGTTGGAAGTATAAAGAGATGATGACAAATTCCCATGTAGACATGCAGCAGGATAAAGTGGAAGGATGGGCTGTGCCACTTAAGACTGCAATTAAGGGAATGACTTGTCTGAATGTTTTCCTACATTACAAACACCCTGTGCCTAGAAAACAAGTAAAGTGTGCAAAAGGGTGGTTAGAATCTTTCTCCCTGCTGCGTTAGCTTCTTACTTGCAAAGATTTTTAACAAAACGAACACAGGCCAGCATTAAAGAAACTTTCAGTCAGAATTGGTGCTGCCCATTCTGCTGCCTCAGTCTCGCCTCATTCTGCTGCATGTGTTGATGCAGCCACAGCTGCTTTACATCTAGACTAGTATCTGTTCCTTGTTCACCCTTCCCAAGAGAATTTGGTGTATTACTCTTCCATAAACTGGCTCGTGTTGCGAATGAGAAGCCTGTTTGTTTCTTCTTAGACTGCCTGTTTGTATAGCTGGTGCCCCAAGCTATTTCCTCATACATAACTTCATAAACAGACTTTTTGGCAACACTGTGCTGCTTTAGAACAAGACACACCTTTTACTGCTATGTTGGCTTTCCTTATCTTCCTTAATAATGTATGGTCATGTTGCCCTCTAAACTTCAGCACTATGAATGCTGATCATGAGTGCACCGGAGATGAACCATTTCTGATGATAGATCATATTGGATTCTGGAGACTTGGAAAAAGCATAGCATTACTGAATTTAGCAAGTTAGATTTAATTTACTTTTACTCTTGTGGGTGAATTTAAGTGAGAAAGGGGAAAAAACAACAGATTTGAATTTCTGCAAGTCTGTTTCATCTGTAGCTCCTCAGCTATGAAATATTTCCCTAGTTTTGTACAATACTTTGTCCTAGGAAATAACACCTTTCTTCCCTAGCTTGGGGTCATGGTCCAAAGTATCACTTTTATGATTTATCACATTTTGGTTCACCCTTTCTTCAAGCAGCTGAAGTTTCCATTTTAACCTCACAAACAACTGCTTGAGGTAGGCTATCTTGAGAAACAGATGCCAGCCCAAGGCTACTTAGTTTCATGGTCTAGTTGGAATTTAGACCCTGGTCTGTCTCTCTAGTCTAGTCTGTATTTGAGGCATAGTTCTCACTGAGATAGTAACCTTGCGTCTGGGCTGGATCACTTTAGACTGGACGGGGTGTGTGTTGTCGCATGACTGACTGCTCCAGCATTCATAAATACTCCTGCAAATAGAAAGCCAGCATGCCAAATCTTTCTCCATAGCATGCTAGCTTTCTGTGTACAGTACAGAGGATATTCAGTCTGAAACGGTGTAGCCCAGAGAGAGTGTTACTACCTCAGTGAAAAGTGGAAACTCTAACTTGCCTTCTTTAGAGAGAAGCTGTATTTGCTGCAAGTGAAGGTTTGCCTTTCATTCGTACTGCCTTTTTATTTTATTAAAAAAACAAATTGTATTACAGTCCAGAATAAAACAATGTGCTAAAAAGTAATAAAACAAACAAAAGAAGTAAAATAACTACAGTGAGGAAAACTGATTTCCTACTGCAGTATCTTGTGTAAAAAATGAATAAAAGGTGTAGTAGTCATAGATATCCCTTAACATTACAAGGTCAAATCTGGAGTCAGATTCACTGATACTTGGCTTCATTGTTTGTTGGCTTGTTACTTGTGTTTTTGCCCTGGCTGCTCTTGGCAGGGTACAGAGTTCCTGAATGCTGAATCATGGGCAACCCAGTGCAGCAGATATTGTAGAGAGACTGTGCCTGGCTCTTAGTCATGTTTATCTCTTGGCTGCGAATGTGCAATAGCAACAATGCTGCTCTGAACAGACTGGCACAGCCTCAGATGGGGAGGTCTGTAGCTTACCCAATCAGCACCCAGTTGTAGCAGATGAGAGCTGTGCTGTTATTGCAGGAGAAGTGCACCAAGACCGAACTGCATCAAGGAACTGAGTAGGCTTGCCTGTCTTCAGGGTTATCGGTTTGACAACAATATGAAGAAACGAAGAAAGTGGAGTAGCTGCCATAACTATTTTCAGTCCAGATATTGTATAAAACTATACATTCAACCATACCTCACATAAATACTGGCTTGCTAGCCTATTTCAAACATGGTTTGTGGTTCAGAGTTGCTGGCTTGATCACAGATCATTGCTGCATTTGAATGCAAGGTTTGATCGTGGTTCAGTGGAAGTGGAAGCCACCTGGGCATTAGGTGTCATGTAATTTAATTTATGGTTTTGATGAACTCACGAACCTATGTGAGTTATATGGTCAAAGTAGGACTTCGATGGTGCCATCCTGTATATGTCTGTTCATTTCAGTGGGACCAACATTTTGCAGGTATGTATAGGGTTGCAGCCTGAGATGGATCTTAAAGTATAGTACGCAGGGCCAAGTTGCTTTCTTTTGTACAGAGATTTCTCCTAACAAGACTTCTCCTGTCAAGCCTTGGTAGCATTTAATAGCACACCCCCACTGCATAGATTAAAGCTTTCAATCATATAATGCATCTGGTTTCAACAACTTAAGAAACATTTGTAGCTATGGAGCTGATTTAATGGCTGCTTCTTCTGCGACCAGGTGAAACAGTGAAGGTGTGTCATAAGGGACAGGAGCAAAAAACTCCAGAAGTTGAGATTTCTAGCTTATGAAATCCCTGTAGAGACGGTGTAGGGTAGGGAACCAGTTTTCTAATGCAGGCTGTATTCTGGCTGATAGTCACACCAGAGCTAAAAGTGTGCAGGCTGCCACTTTTTCTTTCTAACACCTTCTTTTCTCTCTACCTCTCTTTTCAAGGGACAGTTCACTCTTGTCAGAGATCTGAACTGATCACTTGCTGATGGCTTTTCCTCCCCACCATTTCCCCCCATTCTTGCCAGTTTTTTGGTCACTTGCAGAGAGCTTCTTCCCCACCATCAGTCCGTCCGTTTTGGCTCTTCCCTCTATTTTACTCCCTTGCTTCTCTCCTCCAGGCTTCCTCCACCTGCATGAAATTAGGCCAAGGGCTGAATGTAATCCTTGAGCTGCAGGGGGGAACCCCTGCTAAATAGCATGGCCATGGATGGTTTTATTTCCTCCTCCTCTTTGTGCATGTGTGTGTGCATGTGTGGGAGCTGCTTAAATTGTTGCCGGGTAGCTAATGAGCCAAACCATGCCAGCCCACACACACTTTCGTTAACAGCACACTAAAATAAGAAAATCCCTGCACAGTTGGCTAATAAACTGGAAAATATGAGGTGCCCTGATGTCCCTCATTGGAATAATGTTAATTGGCTTAGTAGAGCACAGGCTTCTACAGTATTTATTTATTTTGTTGTTGAAATTATGTATTGGGTTCTGTTTAATCACTGGCGGCTTGCTTAGCTTTCAGAATGAACTTCCAGCTTCTAAATTGGTAGCAAAAGTGTTTTTCTATAGGTGTTAATAAGAATTTCCTTTTTTGTTTTATTGCAAGTTGGTTCAGATAGGAATAGAAATATAGGAAGCCGCTGTATACCGAGTCAGACCATTGGTCTGCCGAGCTCAGTAGTACCTACTCTGACTGGCAGCAGGGTTTTTGAGCAGGAGTTTCTCCCAACCCTCTCCTTAGTCATCACGGACTGAACCTGGGATTTCCTGCACTCAAGGCAGATTCTCTACCATTGAGCTATGGTCCTTCCTCAGAAACACAACATAAGCAGGAACAGTCCTGCTTAGTATCAGATGCAGTCCTCAGGCTCTTAGCTTGAGGAAATCTGAAAGCTTTATTCAAGAAATCAGAACAAGGTCTCAGCATTAGCTCAAAGTACAGGATACAGGATTCATAAGGCTTCATCAGACCTCTAGGTTGAATGACAAAGCGATAGCCAAGACCTCCTGCTCTACTTTCTAAAGAGAAGGCAGGATCCGTCACTCATGTGGTTCTCATTCCAAGCAAGGAAACTGAGAGTGTTTTCTTATTTTCATATGTGCTGTACGTCCATGATCCAATCTGATTTGGACACTGCCCTAGAATTATTTTTGCAGTGTCTCTTTGCAGTCACTTGTAACAGTTCTGGTTAACTTGTGGCTGGTGAGTTGGTGCTTGTAGAAGTTTCAGGAGCCTTTTATTTACCTCTTCTGTGCTTGAGAGCTTGCTGTTTTTTATGTTTGAAACAAAAGTTTTAACTCAACTGACCTTGGTGCTGATCAGCTTTTGAATACAAAACACTTCACTTTTGTGATTCTGTCTGTGTTGAAGATGATTGCCACTCCTCCAGAATGTTTGTGAAATGTAAGTGTTGTTAATGCAGTTTTGACAATCCCGCCCCTCTTGAGAATATAGTATCCAGTTCCTCAGAGAATCCTTAAGTGCTACTAGCAATTGGCAGGGCATCTAAGGGTGTGTGTGCTTTGAAGTTCTCCAGTTCAGCTTCCTCTGGTCTTTCAAGCTATCACCTAAAAATTCTTATTGCAATTGCAGTTAACTTTATCTTCTAAAAAATATTCTCCCTACCATTCACCATGGATCACTGTGTGGATTACAACATTATTATATTGCTTTAATAATGTTGTAATCGGCAATATATTACAAATAAAACTATCATGTAAAAACTGAACATTATTAACAGTAAATACAAACAGACCTAAAAACAGCAGTGCAGCTAAAATAGTAAGTAAATCAGGTTAGAAGCCATTAGGTGTCTGAGCAAACATAAATGTTTTCACCTAGTTCATAAAAGCCATTAAGTCAGCAGTAGTTGAATGGATGTCAGGAGGGAGTTCCATTGATGAGGTGACACCACCAAAAAGGCCCTATCCCTGGTAAGCACCCACCTAATCTCAGAAGGTGGGGCATTCCTCAGAGGTTTCAATAGCAGACTTACCTAGGAGTAGGTGGGCCTTCAGTTTTGGGATTTTTAAACTGGAACCAACATTTATGAATTATGTCCTCATAAAGGGCATTGTAGTAACCTAACCTGGATGTTATCAGAGCATGGATGACTGTGCCCATATGAGTTCAGGGTACTTCTGTCCCTTGGTTAATGTTGCAAACTTTTCTTGCTCGCTTGAACAGAGCGACCATCACCTCTTCTTGAAACCTGACTATTTCAGTGGGCCTTTTCATGGGCTGCCTTAGTGAAAATGTTTGTTGGCGTGTTCTGGAAATTAAACCCGAGGAACTAGGCCATTTGCTCTGGGAATCATGTTCCTTGGGAATATTGGGAAATGTCAGATTAATTCTGCAATTGACTGGACATGACTCTCCACTGAAAGCATCTGCTACCTGATTTTTCCAACTAGGGATGCCTGGGAGATTGAACTTGGGACCTTCTGTGTGTAAAGCAGGTGCTCTACCACTGAGATTTGGTCCTTCTCTGTATTCTCTGAAGCATGTGGAGGCAGACTACTGTTGTTCAGTCAGTAGTGAAGGAAAGGCATTCTGCACATGCAAACGGGTCATTCCACATCAGTTCAACGTGGTCATGCCACCCACCATCTCGGATTTTGATGAAACTTGGTGTACACCCTTCCCTTATGGTTGAAATAAATTTTACACAGAGCTCACGATATAGCCAATTTTCATAGTTTTAAATACCCCCAAAATGAAAAACAAGACTGCACTTTTGAAAACAACAACCTGTAATAACCAATATTATTTTAGATTTTAAGATGAACAACTTTGTTTCATTAATTTTTTCTATTACAGCTAAGGATTGTAGGAAAGTTGTATCCAGTAGCCATTTCCCCCCCAAGATGTCCAAAAAACTTAAAATTTTGTTAGAAGACATAGGTAAAGGTACCCCTGCCGGTACGGGCCAGTCGTGACCGACTCTAGGGTTGCGCGCGCATCTCGCTCAAGAGGCCGGGAGCCAGCGCCGTCTGAAGACACTTCCGGGTCACGTGGCCAGCGTGACGAAGCTGCAACTGGCGAGCCAGCACCAGTGCCGCACATGGAAACGCCGTTTACCTTCACGCTATAAAGCAGTACCTATTTATCTACTTGCACTTAGGGGTGCTTTCGAACTGCTAGGTGGGCAGGAGCTGGGGCCGAACGACGGGAGCTCACCCCACCATGGGGATTCAAACCGCCGACCTTACGATCAGCAAGTCCTAGGCACTGAGGTTTTACCCACAGCGCCACCCGCGTCCCTAGAAGAGATAAGAGACCCATAAATTTTATTATTTGTTGAGAAAGAGCATGTCTTTGCAATAATTTTCACCATCAAAAACTTTTGATTCCATCGTGCCATCACACTGAAAATTTAGGTTTTCTAAACCTCATTTTTCCACCCAAAAAACTACATTTATACATTTTTGGGGGCATTTATAAAATCTTTTGAGTGCTGGTGTATTTTTCCCTGAAATCCTCCTCATGTTATTGAGCTCTCTGTTAAATTTCAAAGAGATCTGATCATTGGTTATGGAGAAAAAAATTAAAATGCACACAAGACTGAGGATCACAAGAGGGACAGAAACACAGATTTCACCTAACTTTGAAGTACTATAAAATTAAAACTGTTTGAGATAGAGGGGGGAAATTTAAGGGGGTTTCTTTCAACCGTAAGGGAAAGGTGTACACCATGTTTCATCAAAATCTGAGATGGTGGGTGGCAAAACCCTTGTTTTTTGCATTGATTTGATGTGGAATGTCCCAAATTGAAAGTTAGTATGTGTTCCAGGAATTGGAACAGTGATGCAACTGCACTTGGAACACTGTGTAGTATATATTGTAAAGGATATTGTAGAGTTGGAAAAAATTCAGAAAAGGGGAGCCAAAATGATCAAGGGGGTAGAGCATCTCCCCTGTGAGGAAAGGTTACAGCATTTGGGGCTTTTTATTTTAGAGATAAGGTGAGTAAAATATGACATTATAAAGCTGTATAGAATTGTGTATGACATGGAGAACTTGGATAGAGGGAAATTTTTCTCTCTCTCTCATATCTCTAGTATATGTGGACATCCAATGAAAAAGAATGTTGGAAGATTCAGGTTGGACAAAAGAAAGTATTTCTTAATTAAAGGGTTGAATTTGTTCCCACAAGATGCAGTCATGGCCAGTAGCTTGGATGGCTTTAAAAGAGGATAAGGCTATGTTCTACCTCCAATGTCGAAGAAGTATGCTTCCGAGTACCAGATGCTGGAAATTGCAGGAGGGGAAAGTGCTGTTTTACTCAGATCCTATTTGCAGGCTTCCCATAGGCTTCGGGGTGGCCAGTGGTCTGATCCAGCAACGTTTTTCTTATTCTCTTATGTTCTTGATTGGCTTTGGTACCGAAAGGGCACACTCAGGGCAAGCCCTTGTGGTGCCTGGTCCCTAAGGTAGAAAAGATGGGTACCCTTGGACAGTAAGGGATTGGGCAAAGTATTTACTTGGCTCATCCTACTGCTTTTGCCTCTGCAAATACAGACTCCCAGCTTTGGCTAACAACTGCCCTGGACAAAGCTGGGTGATTAGGTTTAGGGGCTGGATGCAACTGCCTTAGACCAGTGGGATGCCCCACCCCCTTGGCATGCATTGTGAAAGGCACACTCGTCTCTCTCTACTTGGGAACATCTCGTCTTGGAGGCTACTGGATAAGCAAACTCTGTGATCTATTTACCTCACAGGTGCTCTTAATCAGTACCGGTGTAGAGAAGAGTCGAATAAGACCTGCCGTACTGCCTGCTTGTTACCACTTTGATTCGTAATCAGTGATGAGTGTGTGGTAACAGAGACAAAAGGGCTGGCTGCTGCTTCCGCCTTGGTCTGAAGAGGGGACTTCAGTGGCAGCAATCAAGTGTCTTCCTCTTGTGGATGCTCTTTTGGGTCTAGGAAATAAGAAGAGCCCCTTGCATGGATGGGACTGGAGAGCTTCCCTATCTGTCTCCTTTCTCCTAATCTGTTGTAAGTGCTTGTGTGGGGGAAGGAAAGGAGGGAGGAAATGGTTCAGAGAATAGGAAGGAGTAAATTGCTTCATAATAGATCAGTTTATTTGTTCTAGAAATGCTCTTGCAGGCATAATTAACTTTAACACTTGAAACGTAGTAATTATGCGTTAAAACCACAAAAGGAAGCAAAATAGGTGCTTAACTATTTGTTTCTATTAGTTAAATCCCCTATTTGTCTTTTCCCATTGTTGTTGCAGCATTGGGTCTCCCAAATTAGATTAACTCAAGCAGTGATGTATTTAGTTATATGGGGAGGGTTGGTCCTCCCCACACCCTAATGCAGAGATATTCTTTAGATGTGTTTATGTGTCTGTTTTCTGCAGTTCCCATTATTGCTTGTTAAATACTTAGCAAATCTTATTTTTGCCACTTCATGTCTTTGTGTGGCCTCCCTCTGGTCCCCATGAATTTTGCAAGCCACTGAACCCAATACTTTGAATAATGCTCAGCACTGTTCTAGGTGTTTTTCATCTTCACAGCCCTGTGCAAACAATAAATCAACACACAAACTGCAGTGAGACAGGCATATAATTACTTAGAACCTATATTACTTTACCTGTTGGTTTTCTTTTGGCAGAGGGTAGATTGCGATTAAAACATCACCAGCATGCACACACAGCCCTAGGCTTTTGTTCTCAAGCAGGTACAGGTTCTTTATACTTCAGAAACGATGGGGGAAGCCAATTATTATTGCTGCTTTAGTGTGCAAAGAACTTTATAGTTCTTATCTGTGTGTGTATTCTGTTCAATAGGAAGTTGACTTGTTCCCAATTTATTGATGAGGAATGGGAGCTGAAAGAATGAGTTGATGTGTAGACATAATGTGGCTTTTTCTTATACATGGCTAAGGTCTTGGGCTGTGGGGTTGCATGTACCCTCCCCCCCCCCCGCCTCATCTCTCAACTTCACAATGGTTAAAATTTCCAGAAAACTTGTTTTTAGTAATACCTAGCACTGATTGTGGTTTGCTGTTACTGGAATTTTTAACCAGCTTCAAAACCTGGTTTTATATCTTGATTAAGTGTAAATATCAGTTAGCACTGATTATAAAGCTGGTAATAAAGCTGCCAATCTTTAACTATGGTTAAGATTGGTGAGATCTTTCCTATGAGAGGGAGCATGTAAAGGGCAGATTCTACTGAGGGTCTTCACCAGCTCTGTGACTTGTGAAAGGCCACCTCTGTGGGCCCGTAACTGAGCTTGACCTGTTTTTTCCTGAGCCTAACACAGGAGCCACACTAATTTTCACTTAGTGTGGTTCTGGTCTTCTGCCCAGACCATTTTTAGTTAAAGACAGTAAATGGTGCATTCAGTCACTCTTCTTTTGCTAGCTAAACATTGTAAATAGGGTTGTTTGCCTTAACCAATTGAATCAGTTATGGGCAATCTCAATACAGTCCACTGTATAGGTGTGTTTGAAAGTATGGAAGAAGTGTGACAATCTTAATGAACAAGATTTATGAGTTAGAAGGAAAACCCAGTAATAAATTACCATTATTAAGGCTGGCATATTCCGCTCTAGTCCGGGGTTAGGCAAGCAGTGTTTAAAGTTTAAAATGTGAAGTTTACTTCCCTGGTGAATTATATGAGTCTTTGTGTGTCTACACATATCCTTAAAAGTGTAAAGTGTGACTATGGCAAACATGTCCTATAGTACACTTCTCAGGGAAATGAGGTTAGCTGTGACTTCATGTTCCATGGCAAATCTTGGTTTTCTCCAGCTTAATGTGTGAAATGACCTTGGGTATATGTTTTGATTGAGCAAACATTTAATTGTTTCCCTGTTTGCTTCACCACTTTACACAACAGCCAGAGTCAGTGTGGAGCAGTAGGTTAACTGTTGGTTTTGAACTGGGCTCAGATACTACTTCTTTAGTTTTTAAACTTGCTGTGTGTAATCTTGGCCCTGTCTCTCAGCCTAGCCAACCTTGCAGTGTGGTTGTGAGGATCAATGGGGGCAAATCTGTGGTTTTGCCACTCTGAGCTCCTTGGGGAAAGGTCAGGATATAAATGTGGGAAGAAATCAATGAGCCAGAAAAGCATAGTGTTTCAGTATCAGTTCTGCAGGCAAGTGGTTTCTCCCACCACCACCACCACCACCACTACTTTTTCTTCTCTAGTCTCTCTCTGGGACCTGTAAAACCATGTTGTGAGTCAAAGTAGACCTTAGAAATTTTAAGTTCTTTTGACCTCTGTTTCTTGCCCTTGGAGGCAAGAGTGAGATTCCTCCAGTGAGACTGTATTTTTTATTTAATCATCTCCAACACTTTTGCAGACTTAGTGGTCTATTATAACAAAGTTTGGGAAACCTCTGGACAGTGTAACTCTCACACCTGGAATTTCTGTGCATTATGCTTTTGACTAGATGAAGCAGATTTCCTGGAGCACATGGCCTGGAAAGTAGTCCTGTATTACTGAACGGTATTTGAGACTTGCAGCTTAGCTGGGTTATCCTGTACCTATTTATAGATCTGTTCTTCCTGAACCCAGCTCTCATCTCTTTGCAGAGCTTTTCTCAGCAATGTTAAAGCAGGCTTCTTGTTCCCCTTCTATCCTGCAGTACACTCACATGCTCAGCAATGGATTCATACTTCATTTTTAAGGGAAAGAAATCCGCAGCAATGCATTTTGTTGCTTGCATAGTTGCTGGTCTGGCAGGCAGTGTATTTCTCAGTTAGCCAAATCTGCAGCGCTTCAGTGGGTGCTTATCTTTTATGTACAGCAAGATGGGTGCATTTCTTGGTCTTTCTAGCTCAGGTAAGAGTGCTGAGGGATTTGTGAAAGTGTTGGTTTTGAATTATTTTTGTATGGTATAGCACTAGAAAGGCTTAACCATTGTTTGAGCCACCACCTCTTGCTTGTTGTTCGTGGAAGTTGGGTTTCCACACACTATATCCTTTTTATTATTTTGAGAGTCAGGAGGAAAAACTCATTTTAGTCCCTGGTATATTTTTGTCCATGGTTGCCCTGCCAACCAGTAGGGTACATAAATTTCTTAATGGGGTTCCATGGTGGTGGTGGGTTAGAATATGTGAAGGCAAACTGGTGTATCAGGACTTCTTAAAGTGTTGACCCTATCAGGGGAGGTGTTGGGAGTCAGAATCAAGTGTAGGTCAGCAATAAAAAATACTCTGTCAGTGCAGTTAACTTTTTTTTCCTCAAACAAAACAAAACAAAACAAAACAAAACAAAACAGGAATAGTGATCCCAGCAATTCTTCCCCGCAGGTCTTGCTCCAATGAGGTGATTGTGAGGACTGAAGTTCCCCAGCTTCCTACCACTCTCTAAGACTCATCCTCCTCCAGAGTCTTTCCTAAGCAGTTGCAAACTTCATCTGCACACAACCAGTCTCTGCTCTTTTCAATTTTCTTGCTTGTTATAGGAGACCTGGGTGGGGGGAGGAGTTGGTCGCAGCAGCAGGGTGAGACTACCTGGACTCTTCAGCAGCCCGTCTCAACCTGCCTCTTTGCCCCCTCGTCTCCAGTTCCTCTTCAGCCTCAGAGTCTGAACTGCTCCCTGCCACAGCCTCTTCCTGCTCACTAAACCTCTTCTCCCTCTGACCACTCATCATCATCAGCTGGTGCCTCCCACCTCTCCTCTGCATCCAGCCAGTCTATGACTAGAGGTGACATTTGGACATCTCTTCAGGAATCAAAAGACTTGGGTTGGCACTGTCTTCATCTTTTAGTGCCTTGGGACAAAAAGTAATAATTTTGAAACATCAATTCATTATCAGTAGTGCCTTTGTGGGAGAACTCTTTTTCCTCCATGTGGTAACAGGATTCTAAGGGAGTGCTGTAGCTTCCAAGTGCTCATTCACAAAAAAGGGCTAATAATTTTTATCCAGTGTATGGAATAACAAAAAACCCAAGCTCATTGCTCTCTTCCTTTTTGTAATGAAATGTGTAAAATACGTCCTTTCCTGTGCAACAGGAAAAGGAAAAGAGAGTCGTGCTCTCACACTTTGTGTGCCTTGTTTGCTTACTATGCTTATATTTAGCCTTTCCTCTAAGAATCTCAAGGTTCTTCTTCCTTGCCCCATTTTATCCTGTTTTTCCTCACAACATTCCTGGTTACTGTTAGCCTCTCTTTAGATTTATTAACTAATTAATTAAAATTTTAAGTTGCTTTTAATTTTGAAAAACAACCCCCACTCAAGTCATATATTGCTATACACATGGAAATGTTGGAAGTGTTGTCATGCTCTGCAGTTTGTGTGGTTGCTTGTTGGCGACCATGCCAGCTGCAGCATGAGAAACAGCCGACAGGCTGTGAAGCTCCTCTTCTATTAAACTTGCTTGCAGTGAGGTTTAATGGAGAGAGGGGAGGTGCTTCACACCAATGGTTTATCAAGCTACTGTATGGAGTACCTCCCCTCTCCATTGAACACGCCTGTGTCAAGGTTTAAAGTAGCACGGAAGGCCCTTTGCACCTCTTGCTTCCTTTAACAGGGGATGGACTTGGGGCATGCTGTGGAAGGACAGTCAATAATAATAATAATAATAATAATAATAATTTTTATTTATACCCCGCCCTCCCCAGCCAAGGCCGAGCTCAGAGCGGCTTACAAGCAATAATAAAAACAAGTTAAATGATTACAACTTAAAAACAAAATTAAAAATACAACATTAAAATATTGAAACATTAAAATATTAAAATGTAGCCTCATCGCAGGAGGAGAAGGAAAAGAAAAAAGAGAGGGAGGAAATAAAATTGGCTCCAAGCCAAAGGCCAGGCGGAACAACTCTGTCTTACAGGCCCTGCGGAAAGAAATCAGATCCTGCAGGGCCCTGGTCTCATGAGGCAGAGCGTTCTACCAGACCAGAGCCAGAGTTGAAAAGGCCCTGGCTCTGGTTGAAGCCAATCTAACTTCCTTAGGGCCCGGCACCACTAGGGTGTTGCTATTTATGGACCTTGAGGCTCTCCGTGGGGCATACCGGGAGAGGCAGTCCCGTAGGTACGAGGGTCCTAGGCCGTGAAGGGCTTTAAAGGTCAAAAGCAGCACCTTAAATCTGACCCTGTACTCCACCGGGAGCCAGTGCAGCTTGAAAAGCACTGGGTGAATATGCTCCCATGGCAGAGACCCCGTGAGGAGCCTCGCTGCAGCATTCTGCACCCGCTGGAGTTTCTGGGACAGCTTCAAGGGCAGCCCCGCGTAGAGCGAATTACAGTAGTCAAGCCTGGAGATGACCGTCGCATGGATCACTGTGGCCAGGTCGGGGCGGGAAAGGTAAGGGACCAACTGCTTGATGCGGCGAAGGTGGAAAAATGTCGCCTTGGCTGTTGCTGTAACTTGCGCCTCCATGGAAAGGGAGGCGTCAGGGATTACACCCAAACTCTTAATGGAAGGCAATGGCACTAATTGGGCCCCTGCAAGAGAAGGGAGCTGGTCCCTCATCCCCATGCCATCCCGACCCAGCCATAGGACCTCTGTCTTCGAAGGATTTAGTTTCAATCGGCTCCCACGAAACCATTCAGCCACAGCTTCCAAGCATCTGGTCAGTGTGTTCGGGGCTGAGTCGGTGTGGCCATCCATCAGCAGATAGAGCTGAGTGTCATCAACATATTGGTGACAACCCAGCCCAAAGCTCCGGATAATCTGGGCAAGGGGGCGCATAAAGATGTTAAAAAGCATTGGGGAGAGGATTGTGCCCTGCGGCACTCCACACACCAAGGAGTGGCACGACGACATCAAGAGGGTGGGTGAGTTTTAAGGGGAGGAGATTTGGTCAAGTGGGGGGGGGAGCGCAAAGAGGTAGGCAGGTGGATGAGCAGGGGTGGTAGCCACTAGTAAAAAATATAGTGATGAAATAAGTTGGGAGAATAGAGGTTAAGAGAGCTATAGCTTTGTCTGTTGGGTACGCAGGTATTAGATCCAGCGCCCTGGTGGCAAGATGTTGTGACTCATTTCCCAGGCCCATATTTGCCCATGAGCTCCATCTGCTGGCAGTAGAAGTGGAAGGAGCAGATATTGCCATGTGCATGCTGGGAGGGAAGTAGCCTGGAGGGTAAAGATTTCTGGCAGTCTCATCGTATTATAAGCTGTTGTGAACAGTAAAGAAAAACAACTTGTTTTTAAATGAAGCCCATTTAATGCACACAGTTGTGGTGTCAGCCATCTATCGGACTGGCACTTGTTATATGGACTGAAGAGTGGGAATTACTATATACCAAGTTCCCTTTGGGAACAGCCTTGGTGTTGAAAATCTTCCATGTGAGCAGCTTTGTATCAACCCCTTTCATTGCAAAGAGCCGCTATTGCTTGAACATTTCTCTTATTTATAGCTCATTTCTTACCACAGCTCATTTCTGCCTCTCTCTCCAAATCCTGGTGGGTAACTGAATAAGCTCAACAGTGGCATTTTTTCTTCTCTTCCTCATTTCTTTATTTTTACTGTACTAATTGTTGGCTTGCTCTTTTCGCTTCCAACACAAATCTTGACACTAAAGGTTTTCTCCCCCGCCCCCACATAAGAAAAGGCACCTGCCTTTTCTCACATACCTATTTAATCCCTGATGCTGCCTTATTTTCAGAAAGTTTGACTCACTAAGGTGTAAGTCAGGAAAATGGAAGCAATGTGGGCCTACTTGAAATGCTTACTTATGTGGCTAAGCTAGATGGTTGGTGGCAGTGTTAGACATTAGCCAGGCACCAGGCATGTTTTGCTACTGGTGCGGGTCCAATTGTGAACATGTGGAGAGCTCTGGATGCCTGGTTGGCGACTGACATCTCCATCTGGCAGGCCTCTCCAGCTTTCTTAAGCAGATAATCAGGAGAGCTTATTTATTGCATTTATCTCCAACCTTTTTCCTCCAAGGAGTACATGGTTCACCCCATTCCTCAGTTAATCCCTACAACGACCCTGTGAGGTAGGTTAAGAGGCTGTGACTGACCCAAGGTCACCCAGTGAGCTTCGTGACTCAATAGGTGTTTGAACCCTGATCTCCCAG
Organism: Podarcis erhardii; assembly: GCF_964252035.2. Taxonomy (NCBI): domain Eukaryota; kingdom Metazoa; phylum Chordata; class Lepidosauria; order Squamata; family Lacertidae; genus Podarcis; species Podarcis erhardii. Next base: position 36,971,059 of record NC_138503.1, read on the forward strand.
GTCCTATTCTGACACACAAACCACTACACCACGCTGGCTTCATAGAGTACTTCTGCTGTGGGGCAGCTCTATAAATTACCGTATTTTTCACTCTATAAGATGCACTAGACCACAAGACGCACCTAGTTTTTGGAGGAGGAAAACAAGAAAAAAAATATTCTGAATCTCAGAAGCCAGAACAGCAAGAGGGATCGCTGTTCAGTGAAAGCAGCAAATCCCTCTTGCTGTTCTGGCTTCTGGGATAGCTACACAGCCTGCATTCGCTCCATGAGACGCACACACATTTCCCCTTACTTTTTGGGAGGGAAAAAGTAAGTCTTATAGAGCAAAAATACAGTAAGTAGGTAAATAAATAAATATGAGGGAAGCAAAATGTCACTTAGGGAAGGGTCTGAAATATTTTCCTTGAAGCTTGAATTTGTTTTCTTCTGGAGTTTTATTTGGTAATTTAATGTGTTGTAAACCACTTTGAGATTTTTCCTTTAAAATATAAAGCAGTATAGAAATTAACAACAGCAACAAATTTCACTGGAAAAAGATGCCCACACATTCTCTCGCAGCAACCATAACCTCATTTTAAGGTGCCATTTGGCGATTAGCTTATATATCTTGAGTTTCTAACACTGGTTGGTGGCAAACCTGGGTACAGGAATTTGGGCTGCTGCTGCTGCTGCTGCTGCTGCAGCAGCAGCAAAGCAAGTAGTGTGTATGTTGATGCCACCAAATTTACAAGTGGCCATGGAGGAGTAGTAACACTGAACTTCAGTGGTGGCTGTTAGAGGTTTGAGAAGCCACTGAATCTGCTGAAGGTTTTCTGCACTTTTCCAACTCCTTTCAGCTTCCAGCCTGCCTCTTAAATACATTTGCAAATTTGAGATGGTTAAAGTGAATCCAGATGTTTTTGTCCTGCCTGATAGCCATGATCCAGCCGAACTGGTCCATACAACTCTTGGAAGGGAAGGAAGGAAGCAGCAGATGGAGTGCACTCTCTTCCATGATGCTGTTGTGCTTCCTTCCATCCATCCATCCATCCATGGTGGGGAAAGGACAGGTCAAACCATTATTTTTTTCAGCGTGGTCAAGCTTCAGCTTCCATTTGGGTCTACTCATGAGCAACAAGCTCATCCTGCCTTTAGGGCAGCCTTTATCAACCTGTGGGTCCCCAGATGTTGTTGAACTACAACTCCCATCACCCCTAGCTAGCAAGGCCAGAGCTCAGGGATGATGGGACTTGTAGTCCAACAACATCTGGGGACCCACAGGTTGAGAACCGCTGCTTTAGGGGAATATGTGCTGCATAGGATGAGTGGTGTAGCAGGCATGAATTAATGAGATTGAGTCTTGCTATATGCATGTGCATTCTACAGCTATATAGAATCACAGAATCATAGAGTTGGAAGGTCCACAAGGATTATCTAGTCCAACCCCCTGCAATGCAGGAATCCTTCGCTCAGCTTGGGACTTGAACCCATGGCTCTGAGATTAAGAGTCTCATGCTCTACCAATTTACCTATCCCTCAGGGCATATGCATGATCACAAGATGTTGGAGAAAGACCATTCTACTCATTATCCATCATATGTGAGACATTTTGTTAGTTCTAAGTGCAGGCCCTTTACTGATTGCAATATTTTTATAAATGCTACCAGAAAATTGCATTTGGTTCCCCATATTACTTAATACAAGAGCACCAGACCTCCTTATATTTGCATTGGCTACCCCAGTGGTTTTCAAACTTTTTTCTTTCAGGAAACATTTTCCAAATTGTCTTGGTCTGCTGAGGAACCACAGTACATTTACCCCTGAGTGTTTCAGAGGATTCTGGGAGTGGGGTGGATTTTTGTTTCTTTTAGGAAGTGTTTTCCATTCACACTGGCTAGGCTTGCTAAGGGCCATGTGAGTTTTCCCACCATTTCCTTGCTACTGTGCTGTTTTACAGGAAGGTTTGTCTGCTGTTACTGACCTTCCCACTGAGTTTCTCCCATATACATCTAAGAAATCTCAGGTTTCCCCAGAAAACAGTTTGAAAACCACTGGGCTACCCTGTTTCCACATGCAAATGGAAGAAAGAATGGTTAAATTGGCCCACAGAACTTGGGAATAGGCCCTTTATATTATGTAGCCACAGTAGCATCTTCCATTCTCTTCTTCTGACTCCTCACACATTTAAGTTTCTATAGGCTGGCTTTCTTTGAATCAGGTGTGCCATGTTGGTAGGCTAGGGTACCACCTCTGTTATTAACAGGCTTTTAGAAATGTCACTTCATTGGTTTAAATCATACCTTACTTCTTTCTTTCTTTCTCTCTCTCTCCTCTCCCTTTCCTCTTGTTTTGTGTTCTTCTTTTTCTTTTTTCAATCAGCACCAGCTTTCCTTTCTCCAGTGTTGGGAACTTTTACGCCAGTCCATGCTGCAACTCCTCACCCTTGCGGGCCGACTGCTCATGCCTCTGGCTTGGACCTAACCTATAAATCTTGGCCCAGCCAGGGTTGAGGGGAGCTATGGGCAGCTCAGCCTCATCGCTGGCCGCCGAGACGGAGTCGGACCATGGTTTCACTGGCCCAACCTACCCAGGGCACCTGGCTGCAAGTTGGTATAGGAGTAGCCACAGTGGCCCTGTATGGGAAAGTGCCCTTATAACACGGCAGCATCAGCACGTGAATCACCGGGCACGAAGGTAAGAAAGCAAGAGAAAGAGCTTGATCTCATACCTCTCAGCTCGGTTTGAAACCTAGGATTGTATACTTTGGGGTCTTGTAGGCTCTAGCCATGGTCCAGTTGAAGCCACACCAAAATTTCCACTAACTTCATCTTAGCTAGCTTTCAATAATTGCCATAGTTGTATCAACAAGAAGCAAAATCTATCTTTTGTTCATTGACCAATATCCATGACGTCATTCCTCCCCAAAGCAAAAATAAATAAATCCTTTTAACATTGAGATGGTGGGGCAACTGAGTTAATAATGTCACATCCTCAACTTGCTGCTTTCACAGACACAAAAACTGCAAGTTGTGTGGAGCGTTTTGACACCTACCCTCCAGTACTGAAGTAGTCATTAGCTGAAATCTTAGTTAAGCCTAGCCTGAAGGGGAATTTATCCACATCAATCAAGTCAGTTTTTCAGTTCATGGCCAGGGAACTAATTCTTGCCTCCTAGGTTTCAGATCCCCATTTTCTAAGGCAAACAACCCAGACTCCAGCCACTGACCTGAGGGACCCTGTGTTGGAGAACACCTTCTCCAGGTCTAATTTGGATAATGCCACCTGTCATAGCCAAGGCTAACAGAATTTATCTTCAAATTGGAAAGGATACACTTAGAAGGTCCCCACAAACCATTAATATCTAGAAGTGTTGTTTTCATGACAAATGTCCCTGAGAAGGCAGAACTGTGGAGAGTTAACTCTCAAGATTTTACCCCTTGTGAAACCTACTAATCAAACCGCTGGCTAATAATAATTAAAAAATGCTTGTTCACCTCATCACTCCCTCCAATGATGGTTAGGGGCTTTTTTTTTTTTTAGGTTGAGAGGTATGTCGAAAGCATCTAACAGTGTGCTGCCCGGGGAGCCTTGGCTGTTGAAAGCTGCTATGTTGTGTGCGCTAAGAATATTGGAGCCTCTGATTAATGCTTGCTTTTTATAGCTTTTCTTCCTGCTTGTTGAATGACTGTGTGCCTTCCTTAGCCTGTATGGAGACTGCCATCTGTTTAAAAACAGCAGCTTGCTTCTGTCCCTGAGTTGCTTGTGTTGAAAAACATTTGCTTTGTGCTGTGTGCCTCATGCCTGTTGCTTGTGGCCTCTTGCCTGTTGGTGCAAACTCCAAGGATTTTGCTGCTTGCATCTTCTCTAGAACAGGCTTGGAGGAGTGTCTGTGGCAAATTACCGGTAATCCCACAGTTTTGCACTTTACAGCTTGGTCTTGAATTTCCTGCCAGTGTTTCAGTGGTTACAACTCTGGCATGTTTTGTGTCATGTAACCAGCATGTTGGTAATATTAAGAGGAAGTTTTGTATAACTGCTGCTAGTTCCCTATTATGTGCCTTTTGTATTGCTTTCCCTTTTGACTGAGCTTTTAAAACTTCCTGTGATGAAGAGGAAGAAGCAGAACACAGATGAAGTGACAAGTCCTACAGAAATACACTTTTGAATACTGAGAACTGAGATGGGGAAAGCATGGATTATAGGTTATAGCCAACAGGGTAGCAAACAGCAATAAGTTTTAGCAAGAATCCAGGAGTTTTGTCCTCTGTTTTTACAACCACTTCAGATTCCATGAGTTGCTTCTGCTAGCAATTCCAAATATCGAGTTTTGCGTGCTTAAAAACCTTTGTGCTGACGTAGGGCATTGTGGGACACTTCAGTTTTGATTTAAAACTGCTACCTGCTTGGCTTTGACAGATGGTGAAAGCTGCCTATAAATGCATCTAAGACTAGTTTACTTGTGGGTGAGGTGTTTAGCACAACTGCTGGGGAGAGAAAAAGCTGCTTTGTCTGAGTATTGTATCAAAGCAGAACTATTGATGTAACATGAATTTTGCATGCTGTAACATGAATTTTGCATGCATCTTACCTGCACAAGTTAAGACCAACTATCACAGGGAGGTTTAATTGATTCTTAGCCTTCATGGTGGCTTGCTTTTATTATGTTTTGATCTTGCCCTTCTTTGAAGGAGTTCAGTATCATGGTGGACACAGTGTACAGTACTGTTTTCATAGAGAGCCAGTGTGATGGTGTGGCTTGAGTGTCAATATAAGAGCATGGAGACCCAGGTTTAGTTACCAACTCTGCCATAAAGCTCACTGTGTGAATCTGGAATAGTCCATGTCTGAACCTACTTCATACTGTAGCTGAGAAAATCAATAAGTCATTGGGGGGGGGGGAATGGTTTCTCTCCTCATTGTTTGAAAATATGACATCTATTTGTTCCTTGTCTTTAGTACTAGTTGGACTACACAAATTCCTTGTGAGGCAGAAAACCGAAGTAAGGAGAAAGACAATAGGCTTTATATTTGCAAGGCTGGAGATCAGTTTTAGGGGGCAATAGGTGCGGAGTCATTAGAAGTCAGTTTGGGCAATATTAGCTTGTAGTTCGAAGTTAAGTACTCATCTTCCGAAGTTAAGTTCCATATTCAGGTGGTAGAATATCATTTTTCAATTGATGGTGTATATGTTTTAAATAAAAATGATAAATAATTGGGTGAGTTCAGTTTGCATTTCAAGGCAGCTGAGATGGTGGTATGGAGTACTTCTTTATGGCTTGATCAAGATCTACAGTGGTACCTCTGGTTACATACTTAATTCGTTCCGGAGGTCCATTCTTAACCTGAAACTGTTCTTAACCTGAAGCACCAATTTAGCTAATGAGGCCTCCCGCTGCCACCGCACGATTTCTGTTCTCATCCTGAAGCAAAGTTCTTAACCCAAGGTAATATTTCTGGGTTAGTGGAGTCTGTAACCTGAAGTGTATGTAACCTGAAGTGTATGTAACCCGAGGTACCACTGTATAAGCAGTGACTCAAGTTTTTAAAAACCAAGCAGAAGCACATTTCCTTTCAACTTTTGTTAACCTGGCTTTTGAATTACTACTGTGCAGACAGTCTGAAGTCGGAGATATACTTGGTTATTCCTGTGAATCTCTTATGATTCAGGGCACCCCCAGGAGTTATTCTGCAAGTCTTAAAAAGACGTTTCTAATCATTGTTTTTCCAAGGATTCATTAGACCAGTGTTGTGCAGTGATTTCCAGGCAGAGCTTGATAAGGGAGAAGATATTCTCCATTTTGTGTTTGACTAGGATAATGCAGATGGCCTTTAAACAGTTGGGAGGCACCTTGCTTCAGCACAGAGACTGCACTGGAAGCCAATCATGAGCCAGGGGGCAATAGCTAATTTGCATACTTATTGCTACATCATTTGCATGGATGTGGCATTATCCTTGGCCCCTCTGTTGGGGCACTGTGTTGCTCAGCTGATACGGCTCATCCAAAACATGGACTGAGACTAGAAATGCTTGCTAAAAGATGTTTTCCTATAGACAGAACACTGTCTATTTAACTTAGTCTATGGTAGAAGATGCCTCTTATTCATTGCGGTGTTTTCCTGTCACTAGTCTGAGGCACTCTGAGCAGCATATGTGGTGTTATATCTCTCCCCTTTTAGACTTAGGTGGAAATGCCCAAGCTCCACCTTTAAATGGTTTTGTTTGAAATTCTGCATGCAGGCAAGAAGAGGTCTCTTTCTGAAAAGAATGTCTTGGAATATGTGGGTGTATATTTAATCCCCTATCTCAAGAACAGACTCTCTCAGTAGGCTGTGGACTCTCCTTCATTGGAGGTTTTTAAGCAGAGGTTGGCAGGCCATCTGTCATGGATGCTTTAGTTGAGATTCCTGCATTGCAGGGCGTTGGACTGGATGACCCTCGGAATTCTTTCCGACTCTACAATTCTACGATTCTATGAAAATGAGGGGATGCCCATACTGAGGGGTTGTGGTGGTCTTAAGTGATGATTTACCACTGGTTCCTGTGAGCTGTAGTACTCCTGCTATGACACCAGGTTGCTTTTGGCTGTCTCTGTTGGCTAGTGGAGTCTTCATGTCAAAGAGAATTGCAAGACTCTTCAAATATTTTCTTGGCTGTTTGCTTTGATACCATTATGAATGTTAAATGTAAACATTGGAGAAGTGGAATCTCTTTAGTGTTCCGACATCTCTTGGTGTGGGGCAGTGATTCCCACATTGTATGCCAAAGTTCATTGGTATGCCATGAGAAGACTGAAGAGCACATGGAACAAAATAAGACATCATGTTGGATGCAGCCACCACTGGGCCCCTCAAGGTGAGGAGCCTCTGTGCAGCACTGGTTTCCCTGATGCAGCCTGTGCTGCAGCTCATGGGCACGTGAGCATCCCAGATGAATCAGTGTTGCCTGGAAAGCATGGTGCCGTGCTGAACCTGACAGACAGGACAAGGGGAGAGGGCAGCATGCCAAGAGAGCAAGTATTATTAGCCAAGCTATTCTGCTATTGCAAGGAAGATTCCTGCCCATTGGTCTGCAGAATGATCAAAGAAGATAGACACTCTGCTTCCACAATACTTCTTTTCTTTTCTTTTCTTTTCTTTTCTTTTCTTTTCTTTTCTTTTCTTTTCTTTTCTTTTCTTTTCTTTTCTTTTCTTTTCTTTTCTTCTTTTTTGGAGTAAGATATGCCTCCAGTTTTAATTCAGAAAGAACCAAGCACCTGTGCACCAGGTATCAAATTAAGTAGAATAGTCTTCCTGTTGAGTCAGAAATCGTGCCTTTCTTGTACTCCCATTCTGAAACTGATATGTTCACACATGAAATACTTGAATTGCCTACTGAAAAATCTCATTAAATAGATGTAAAATAAATCATCACCAGAGTCAAACAATGCAATGAACTTGGTCACCTATTGTGTCCTCCCAGTTTTTTAACCTGTAGTAGCCTTAGTCTTAAAACTTCTGGAGCCATAAGAGCCATAAACTGTTTAAAAAAAAAAGGTCGTTCTCATTCTGCTCTGCCATATTTTAAAAAGCTCTTCTGTTGGTGAGAGGGACTATTTCCATGTTTTTCATTTCAGCCACCTTAGCTCTGGTACTCTTCATGCTTGGCTAAATATCTGGCTTCTATAAAGGTGCTTTGCCTATATCTTAATTCTCTCTGAGCAAATTGTTTTGCACCTTGGTCTGACTTTTAATCTGTTTATTTTAAATAGCATGAAGCCAGGTACGTGCTCTAAGTCAGGTAGGGCCCTTGTGGAACCCATCAGGAGTATGTGTTTCCCTCCCTTCCCCTAAAAACTTTGGAGTACTCAAGTGAATCTGTCTGCATATGGGCAATGCCAGGCAAGATGTAAGCATGTGCAGGGGGATTTTGCAAATCCCTTGGGATGTGCTGTAATTGCCAAATGGCTTCTGCATCTCCCTGCAAAGAACTGGATGAACCCGGGGGACAGAGAGTGATTTGAATCAAATTTGACATAGTATGTACCCAGGCTGTGCTGAGTAATCTTGCAATTTTTGATGCTCCAAATGAAAAAACAAAAAACAAAACAAGTCTTAGGATCTAGCACTAAGATCTCATGGAGCACTGAACAGGTCTAGAAAGTCTCACTTTAGCCCACCATGAACATGTAGTATAATGTGTCACGCCCTAACAGTGTAACCTTTATCTGTACATTGTAGGAGAAGATAGGCAAACGATTTGCTAGGAAAGTATTTCTGCTGTTATTGTCCTCCTCAACAAGGAGTCTTGGAAAGCTTCTAAGAAATTCCAGCATGCATTTCAATGGAGAATAATACAGTCGTACCTTGGAAACTGAACAGAATCCAGTCCGTTCAACTTCCGAAACGTTCGAAAACCAAAGTGCGGCTTCTGATTTGCTGCAGGAAGCTCCTGCATCCAGTCGGAAGCTGCAGAAGCCCCATCAGACTTTCGGCTTCCAAAAATAGTTCACAAACCAGAACACTCACTTCCAGGTTTGCGGCATTCAGGAGCCAAAACGTTCAAGAACTAAGCTGTTCGAAAACTAAAGTACGATTGTAATAATAATAATAATAGTCAACAAACCATTGCTTTCATCTGTGAATCACAGCAGTGTCAATTACATGGTTGGTTGGCCTCTTGATCAGCAATCTTTACTCTTTAAAGCTGTCAAGTTTCTTTGAAATTGATAAAACTTGGTGGTGGCCCTCAATACTTGAACAAACCTGAGACTTCGAGGCTTCACAGAGTTCCTACACAATAAACTGTTCTTATCTCTCAGTAATCTTCTGAAATAGGTATCTAAAAGTGTGGAAAATGAGATTAAGAGTGGGTACCAGTGTGGTGTAATGTAGAGGTTGGAATGCCACACTATGACCAAGAAAGTTCCAGGTACAAATCCTGGCAGAGCTGTGAAGCTCACTGGGGTCAGTAAATACCTCTTGGTCTCAAGCCAGTCTTCTACACCTTGGTGCTCTCCTGGTGACTTTAGACTACAGTTCCCATCAACCTCAGCCAGAATGGCAAATGGGGCAGGGTGTTGTATTCTATCAGTATCTGGAGGGCATCGGGTTGGAGAAATCTAGTCTCAGCTACCCCACAGGGTTACTATGTTGATAATGTAGAGGAGATGGGATGATGAGAACTATTTATGCTGTCTTGAGCTCCTTAGAAGAAGGTCAAAAATACAATGATCTTCATCTTTCCTGAGGCTTTGTTGGGGCAGCAGTCTGAGGTGGCCTAGGAACCTGGGGCCATGAGGCAGCTCAGTACAAGTCCATGAGCAATCAGGACCAGAAAAAGCAATCCAGGAAGTAGCACCATAGAGCAAGCTGGGAGTCAGGATCAGAGAGAGATACTAGAACTAAGCAGAACCCTCCAAAAAGGTCTGGTAGGACTGGAATCACTTGCAAGTGTATTGCATAACTATATTTGACATTTGAGCTTATCACATTGTTCCTTGCTGTCAACTTTGGTAAATGCGGCTAATTTTCAGCTTAAATGGACATTTGACAACGTGTTTCTTGTTGCCATGGGTACTCTGTTGCTCAGAGAGCTGGAAAGTGAACCAGGCACATGTGGAAACCCAGTATTTGAGAGATAGCAGTTTGGCCATCCAGTATGCAAGATGTGGGTGTCTGAAGCCAATGAGTGATGCGCTTCTGCTTAATTTTAATCATTGGCTTTAAAAGTTTCCAGTTCTTGAGAATGTGGCTATTTTTAACATAAAGCTGGGGAAGTTTCCTGAAGAGAAAGTGCTAATGATAAGGCTCACAAGGATAGTCAGAGGTAACATGTGTTAGTGACTGATGTAGGCTTGATAGTCTTGGAAAACAGAAAGTTGCAGTTCTGTCCACTGATAGGAGAATATTGTAGGAACTGATACCTTCTGAATTGGCACTGAGCATGTTTACACAGCTTTTATTTAGAGGTACTGCTCCAGTGCATTTGAATTTTCCACCTGCTTTGCATATCTAATATAATTCAGGCCTTTCTGTGTGTTTCCTTGATTGCTTCTCTGATGTATGCATGTTTACAAACTGCTGAGTAAGAGAAAAGGTTAGTACTTTGCACTCTGCTTATTAGAGGGGAGAGCTAGAGCATCTGCACGCTATGTTCCTGGGTTGAAGCAAAATCATAGTGCTTGCCTAGGGGTTGGGGTGAGATTTTAGTTGCCAGAGCTATCTCATACCAAGTTGTCTTGAGGGAAATAAGACTAGTCTGAGGTCAGACAGAGCAAGACACCCTTTTTGCTCAGGCCAGTGATCCAGAGTGACCTTGAACTTTTATAAGTGACTAAACCGACTGGCTTCCCTATAGTTTCTTCATTTTGTCACTGCTGGGTAGGTGGGTGGCTTGTAGGCTGACTCCCCATCTGACTTTTATCAGTCTTCAGACTCATTATAAGCTTTGAACCCTGAAACTAATCCCCCCCCAGCTTCTTTTTTTCTTGGTCCATCCCCTTTGATGCACAGAGGATGACCTGGACCAGGAGACTCCATTCCCCTACTGATTCTCCCATGTCAGATGTCATGGCTATTTCTGGCTCCTCAGATACAGAAGATTCACTCTGGGGTAGCTCTCTTCATCCCCATGCCATAAGACTCAACAGGTGCAGAGCAAGGCAACAGTACTTAAAGACAGGGATGGGGAACCTGTGGCCCCTGATATTTGGGGCTCCAGCTCCCACCAAACCCAGTTAGCATGGCCAAGGATGATGGAAGTTGTAGTCTAGCAATGTCTGGAGGGCCTCAGATTCCCCATCTGTGTTTTAAGGACACCGATAGCTCTTCAGGTGAAATGGGGTCAACTACTCTGGGCCTATACTACCCCATATATCCCATAATGCAGCCATAGCCCACTTTCATGGGAGGTATACAACAAAAAAGACCTCTTCCTAGGACATTTTCTATGTTCCTTGTTATGTATTCCACAGCACTGTGCCGGGATTATGAGAAGCTGCCAGATCTGCATACTATATGGCTTCCAATTTAAGTGCTTTAGCTGCAGTAGACTTCACAATTTCAGCAGCAGTACTTTTATTAGAATATGATTTAGGTAGTGTTAGAAGGAGGCAGCAGTTGTTTTGAGCATCCTTGGAGACAGTGCAGGTTGTCCTGTATTTGAAGAAGTGCCTTAGCTTTCTTTGCTTTTTCTTTCTCTTTGTGAGTAGTGATATGTGTTTCATTGTTGCTCTGTGTGTCTTTTTACAGGCCTCAGAGCTTGTGCATCTTTAATGCTGAAGGCCAAAAGGGACTAAGATATACATGAAGGTCAAGGATTCTGTGCCAAATTCTCATTATAGCTTTTTCCAAGGACTCTTTTTGTTGGTTTTTTAAACAGCACTAGCAGCCTCAGCTTATATAGTGCATTACATCTGCGAAATTCTGCATGGTATGCAAGATGCATAACTGACTTAGTCAGTAATGAAAGCCTAAGTAAAAGGGGCATCTATTATAGAACTGGCTCTGCCTGTTCAAGCTGTTTCTGCAAGCATTCAGACCACACCAAGTTCTTTGGGCATGACCATTTACCACAGGATTAAAGTAAAATTAATTTTCTGTTCTTAAGTCATACAGGCTTGGGTGGCCTGATTGCTCTGAGACTCAAGGAGGTCTCTGACCAAGGTAGTTAATTGGATTGCAAGCACCCTAATTTGGCCCAGTGAAAGATTCCATCTTTTATCTCTTTTGCACCTCGTGTGCTAAGGCAGAAGCAATGTCCCAGTTGGTTTACATAATTATCTCTGTACCCTAATCCAAAAGCTTCACTTGTATAATTTTATTCTTGCAACAACCCTGTTGGTTAGGCTGCAGGCTCATATACACAAATGAGATTCAGAGAGTGTTTTCTCAGGTTCCAGAATGCTTATGCTTGCTGCCTTTTCTCAAATTATCTGCAGGTAGCTGTAATTTCTCTGTGGAGTTTTGAATCCCATCCAGTAGAGATGATCCTGCTGCTGTTTTCATGACCCCTTATCCCAAGTGTAGGGAACACCCACCCACCCCAGATGTTGCTAAACTGCAGCTCCCATCGGCCCCAGCAAGCATGGCCAGGGATGATGAGAGTTGTGTTTCAGCCAAAGGTTCCTTGCACCTGCCATGTCCAGGGAGGATGAGGAGGGCTCCAGGTTTTTACTCTTGCCAAGGATGTCTGATTCTCCCCAACTCCAACTTCAGGAAACAGTTACTGCAGGGTATCTGATCCTGTATGTAGCACCTGGGGGCTGGTTCACAGACTTAACACACGTGGAGGATTGGGGGAGCTGAACTTGTGAGCATAGTCAAAAGGAAGTACTTTTTCACACAGTGCATTCCCTTTGCTACCAAAAGAGGCAGCGATGGCCCCCAACTTGGGAGGGCTTTAAAAGAGGATTACCTAAATTCATGTAGGATAAGGGTAACAGTGGCTACTAACTCTAATAGCTTTGTTCTGCCTACGTTGTTTGACACAGTATGCTTCCAAATACCAGTTGTTGTAGCAAGAGTTCCTTTCCTTCTAGTAAGCATGATTGGTCACTACAATCTGTTCCCACCCAACCCATATGTGCCAAGAAGTGCTCTCAGCATGTGAGCTGCCCTCTGTCAGCATTCTCCCATCCCTTCCTGCTTGGGCTAATCAGAGTGGGGCGTTAGGCAGCAGTGGCTAGTATGCTGGGCACGGCCTAGCAATGAAAGGCTCTGGGAAGTGGGGAGGTTGTGACAGGCTCAGGTGCTCAGCATCTCTCTGCTAAGACTATAGAGTGAGAAGGTAAGGAAGAAAGAAAGTGGCTACAATTTGGGAGGCCACAGAAGTGGATTGATAGAGATGGGGAAGCGAAAGCAGCAATGGGGGATTGTTGCTGCAAAATGAGGAGGGAAGGGGGGTCTTCCATGTGATGATTTAGAAATGCTTCGTGATTATTTGACTGGCCAGATTACAAAAATGTTTTGATCCCCTGGTGTCCTTCCCCTAGTACTTTCTTAGTGTGTGTCTGCTATGTACTTTGAGGGCATGTCTTCCCTTTACTTTGTGTAAGCAAACTCTTTTTTAGAATAAGGGATAGTAGCCATCCCTTCTTACATTGGATGCTTGACACCATCTGAATTCTGATTAACTTCAGTTAGATTTTAATGGGCAAGTAGCCTCATGCCCCCTTCCCTGGTGCTAATTCATATGCTCCTGATGAACAGAGAAAGCAAGTTGTTGTCAAGCCAAACCCACAGGCAGCGATGCTCTTCCTGTCTTCTTTTAGTGAGAGGTTGATGGGCTCCATGGAGATCGTCTTCAGTCTTGCCTGAGGGCGCGCTTTCCATGCAATGTGGCCTGGGGGTTAGTGGAGACAAATTAGAGAGCTCCTCATTCGCAAAAGCTTTCTGAATCCTCATGCTCTCTGAAGGGAATAAGAGAAGGAAGTGAAAAATGCAGGCAATGATGACACTATAATGCTGCTTACTGTTAGCCTCTTTAGATTTTTATATTCAATTTCCATCAGTTTCCGGTGGGCTAGAAAATGTATTTTGCATCCCTAGGCGCCAGCAGCCCATTTGGCTGGGTGAGTAGGGGGGGGGGCAGCATCATGTTTCTTGGCCGTGGGTGTCTGGGATTTTCCCATCTTTTCCTCCTTTACGTAGACCCTACAATTCCCGCTCCCTGGCTTTCAAGTATAAAATCGCCTTATGGAGAGGTGCCCCAGAGGAGCTAACCCCCCTTTTAAAAATATTGGCAATATCCCATCTGTGTTTTCTATACACAGCCATATGTAACTCGTGTAGCTGGTAGAACTAGGCCAGCTTCAGTGCCTGACTTGTATGCTGCAGTCCCTCTGCCAGCAAAATAAATGCTTCTCATTTAGCTGGCACTGGATCAAGCAACTAAAGAGAAGTCCTTATTAACTACTCTGGAAAAATAAGCCTCTTTTATTTGCATCACAGGCCTTTAGTGTTCCAAGTGAACATAACACACATCCAGATAGCCTCTGCATCCACGCTTAGGGCCCTATTGAAGTCTTTGTAGAGCAGAGAACAAGCTGACAGTTTACCTGGATCCCAAACACCTGCCTGATCCCAAGCAGAGAAGCAGCTGCTCTTCTGTATTGATGTATGGTACAGCTTCTCAGCTGCAGTACTGCGGCTGTCTGGCCATGCTGAGACCCCTGTAGCTCCCACTAGCTAAACCTCCTTATTAGTTGCCACCAGATTGTGCAAGGTGCAATAATTCAGTACAAACAAACACAACATCTGCTCGCAAAACAGTCATAACCTGTGGCTAACAAAATAGGCAATGCAACTTGTCACTGTGCATTGATTGGGAATTTCTGTTGGACTTGTGGAGCTCCCCCCCCCCCCACCACTAATAACTGGTTTTTGTATTTGTCTGTAGGGATAGTCAGGACTGAAAGTACATTGATTTGAAGCAAATAATGTTTTTGACATGAAGGGGTATAAAGCAGCCCTGGAACATATAAGACTTGATTGTTATAAGGCTTAAGGGAGCTGCCTTGGCACTAAGTGGAACTATGGTCAAAGGAGATAGTTTTCCATGTTTCCCTTGACAATAATGTTGGCAAAGTCCATGAATATCTGGTTCAGAATGGTCATGTACACAGCTTGTAATGTTTAGAGGCACTACAGATCAAAGTCTCTCCCCCCCCCCAAGAAGCTTTTCTCTAGCTCTGAATGTCAAAATGTGATGCTTCAAATGCCCAGTCAGCTTTCGGTCTGAGCAGGCTGGTTTGTAGGAGGTGCATGTGCAAAAGTGTGTTCAGTGTGAGAGAATCTTTCATTTAACAGCTAAGCAAATTGCGCAGAAATTGAAAGTGGGTTGTTTGCACAGGTCTGCCTGAGCTGCGATTAGTCCCCAAGACGTTGACAAAAAGAATTGATGTCATTTTGACGGGTGGTTGAAAATGATAAGACAATACAATAATGTGCAGCAAACGTTATGAGCTGCGAGAGAACTCTCAGAGAAAGGTGGCCTTTTTCAAAAGAGTCATCTGAAAAAGCTCATAAATAATTCTGAGCTGGTTCCAAATTGAGTGAAAGGGGTGGTGGTTTAGCCATTACTGGTCTCCCTGTATGCAAAACGAGGCATAATCTGACTGCTGACAAGGAACCCAGACACACCCAGCCTTTTCTAATAAAGATAACAAATATTAAAAGCAAATATATAAACACATGCTTAGTGGTTATGGTGATATTTGTGAAACATGCAGGGTTTACAGTGGTACCTCGGGTTACATACGCTTCAGGTTACATACACTTCAGGTTACAGACTCCACTAACCCAGAAATAGTGCTTCAGGTTAAGAACATTGCTTCAGGATGAGAACAGAAATCGTGCTCTGGCGGCGCGGTGGCAGCAGGAGACCCCATTAGCTAAAGTGGTGCTTCAGGTTAAGAACAGTTTCAGGTTAAGTATGGACCTCTGGAACGAATTAAGTACTTAACCCGAGGTACCACTGTACTTGTCAAAGGCCCCATCTTCAGAGTGAGGAACTTTTTGGTTGCAACCCACAATTCATTTCCTGACCTGAAACACTTCCACTTGCTCAACATAACTTTGCCCCTCTCACTTTTCTTTGTGCCTCCCCCCCCAAAAAAAAATTCCTCTGATGGTTATGCAAACTTCTGGAACAGATTGGGGGGGGGGGCTGGGTGTGGGAGGAGAGGAAGTTTTGTGTGGGTGGAAGTTGTTCCACCCTCCCACATAGCTCCTGTTGCTATTTTCCTCTCCTGGGGGAAGGGCTGTAACTCATTGGTAGAGCAAATGCAGAAGATCCCAGGTTCAGTCCCTGGCATCTTCATGTAGAGCTGGGAAAGACTCTTGTCTGAGACACTAGAGAGTCACTGTCAGTTGGTATAGACTGTACTAAGCTAGAGGGACCAGTGATCTGACTTGCCTATGTGGCAGCTTCCTATGCTGCTGCTGCTGCCACTTCACCATACCTGGTAACGATTAAAAAAAATCAACACCAATCATGAGTTTAGTATAAGCACATCTGTATGCTGGTGAAGTACATGTGAAACATACAGGCCTGTATATAGAGCTTCTTGGAACAGTGAATCAAATCTGTCTTGTATAATCTTCATTTTACTGCTCTTCATACCCAAGGGCCCAATTTTACTTTAATAACAAGCTCTCCATAATTTATATACTCTCTTCGGCTTTATAAAAATGCGGGCAAAAGAACTAGCACAGAATTTGCATAGTTTAGCCTTAATTTTCATTGTGTGGCCATAATTTTTGATACTGAAGTCATGGTTTACTTCTCATGGGAGTGGGTGCATTTCTTGTGTAGCCAAATGTCTGCCTTGCCTTGAAATCTGTTTGCCTTGGGACTGTCAAGAGGCAAGGACTCCTTTTCATGGGGGAAACAAAATGATTCCCTCAACCCTGAAACTTGAGTTTCTGGGAATGCATTTGGGAATCGCTGCACAAGCAGAGCATTTTCTTTCACACACACAAATACTAAGGACCCCCTCTGTTTAGCTCTGGCAGCTAGATGTAGTGTAGTATATATTACTGTACTTGAGCAGATTATCAAAAACTGCAGAAACCTGCTCCACTGCTATTGATTTATTGGATAGTAATAAAATAAATATGAGTACAAATGTAAAATTTTGTATTGCTGACATTCTTAGGCATAGTTCTGTTCAGATGGACTTTAGGGCTGTAGTAGTGAGAAGAGCAGGCTTGAAAGACTGTAAATCAATGACATGATACCTTGCCAGAGGTAATATCTGTATTTTAAAAGATTGCATTAATAATGTTTCTTGGACTGCAGTGGTAAGGTGCTGGTAAGATCTCATTTGGAGTAAAGCTCCCACCACCTTCACATTTGGGGGCACCAGCATTGAATAGGGATATTGGAAGCTTTGAAGCAAATGAGAGGTACAAAGATAGTAAAGGTAAAGGGACCCCTGACCATTAGGTCCAGTCGTGGTCGACTCTGGGGTTGCAGCGCTCATCTCGCTTTACTGGCCGAGGGAGCCGGCGTACAGCTTGCGGGTCATGTGGCCAGCATGACTAAGCCGCTTCTGGCGAACCAGAGCAACGCACAGAAACACCGTTTACCTTCCCGCCAGAGTGGTACCTGTTTATCTACTTGCTCTTTGACATGCTTTCGAACTGCAAGGTTGGCAGGAGCTGGGACTGAGCAATGGGAGCTCACCCCATCATGGGGATTCGAAACAAAGATAGTAGCACAGTCTAAAAGTCACCCATACCAAGCAAAGTATACTACTTTTAGCACACACAAAAATACAGAAGGGAAACGTGTTGATTTTCACATTTTGTTTTTAAAAGGTAAGACGTGAGAGAGCCATTATTTACCCATATCTACTAGAATAGCAACGCTGGATTTAAATTGTAGACCTGTAGATTTTAAGTTAAACATTAGGGAAGCCTTTCCAAATATAAAAAGAACCGCCTGTTTATTCATTCTGTTATTGAAGGGATTTCTTTCCCACTCTTCAGCTTTAACAAGCCCTCAAGGTGGCTTATAAGAGCAATAAAAACAAATAAAATAGAATTAATTAAAACAGGCAATAAAAATGCAAATGAGAAGCACCAGCGACCAGGAATTGCAAATGCTATTAAAAACATGGGCAAACTGGATGGACCTATCCTGGTGTCTGAATGATGGCAATGTCAGTACTAGGAGAAATTTCCTAGGGAGGGAATTCCACAACTGGGGTGCCATAGCAGAAAAAGCCCTCTCTGCTGCTCCTGCAACTCGTTCCACCTCATGAGGGAGGTACCTGGAGAAGGACCTCAAATTAAGGTTTTAATTGATAGATAGCTTCATGTAGGAGAAGGCTGTTCTTAAGGATTTATGGATTTTGTTTATGCTGAAGTTTTGAAAGTGTGGATGGGCAAATATCAAGTCAGGAATGGCTCAGCTATAGGATAGCCTATTTTAAAGTAGCAGCATAGACTAAGGTACCTTGGGGTAGGGGGGGCTTTTAAGTTCCTAGATATTGTGATGCTTGTCCTTCCTGCTTCCCTGTATGCTGTGTTCACCCATAGGCTGGCACTTTCCATGGTAGGGTAGCAAGGTCACAGTAGATGACAGCACCCATCTGTCTAGCAGAGCTTTAAGTCTTTTGTTGGCTCTCCATCTGTGACCTGTAGGCCTACAGCATCTCATCACTTGGTCTCCCCCCCCCCCCCCCGTTCCAAGCACATGTACTGGCTTGTGCCAAGATTACAAAAGATTTGTTTGCAAGAGGCTGTGCCTGCATCCAGAGTTGTAGCCTGCATTTAATCCTTACCACTACTGTATTGCTGACCTTGTCTGTGTTCTGCACATGGGGAAAGGTTAATTATGTGCTTAATGGCTGGAGTGGGGGAAGAATCAGAGAAAGTTGTGAGTGGTCTAGGCGTTCTCCAAAGCACATTTGTTGGAGAATTCATAAACAGCTGCAGAACAGTTCTCCCAGCTGATGGCTGGAGATGCAGCTGTCTGAGGAAGGGCATATAAAGTGTGAAGGGAGTTGATAAGAAAGGGAGTCTACTTGTCTGTTATCAAGGGGTTCACCTATTGCCAGAATCATCATACTTCTCAGTGTAGAATGCCAGCTGTCTGGATAATGGGCAGCAGGTGGGTGGTTTGTGTCTATAATGCTGCATTATTTTGGGGGAGAACCTTTTGGAGATTTGTGAGCAGTGGGGGGAATTGACTCACCTGCCCATTGTTTGGGCACCTCAAGCTGTCCACACAGCTTGGCCAGAGCAGCATTTGCAATTCTGAGCTGAATTTCCTTTTCTCCTTGCTCAGCTCGCAGTTTGAGCATCCCTTAACCTAGGCAGTGTTTTTTTACATTCCTGTGCTGGCTCTTAAAGTATCTGATAACGGTGCTATTCCTGGAGCTGCTGCAAAGGGACATTTTGCTGGCACTGGGGAGGGCATAAGCTGCTACTCAGAGGCTGTACATAAGCCTCTCTAAGAAATGAAGGTAGGCAGGAGGAAGGTAAACAAAATAATTTTGTCTTACATAGTGTTCAAACTGGAGAGAAGAAAACCCCATGAAGAGAGCAATAAAGAGTGCCACTCTGGATAAAATTGTCCTTTCCTCGTAGGGCACGGGTTGCCATCCAGGTGCCCTAGACTCTGAGCATTTTCTTCATTTTCTTTCTTTCTTTTTAAAAGTAATTCTTCACCCCTCTTTAAAAGAATGTTATGGGACAAAATATGCAGTTATCTTCTAAACAATTTCTTTGAAATCATTGGGTTTTTCCTAGTACTAAGGAATACTCTGTTATTAGACAGCCACAGCCTCTCCCTGTGTGTTTGTGTATAGGAGAGGGATGTGGTGTCTCATCTTCACAACCATGACCAGCAGGACCTAGGTGACTTCCCATGGTAAGATTATCAGGGGTGGTTGCCTCTCTTAAATTTTGTGTTCTCCTACACTTCCCAGGACAATAATTTTGTGTTATGCTATGCCCCTTCCATGGCAGCCATCTTGTGACTGGTGCCCCTAGCACACTCTCAAAATTCAAGATGTGCCCACTAGTCTAAAAAGGCCCCTCTTGCAGGACTTTCCTGGAACATCCTGGCTGTTGATTTGCTCCAGAGTCAATCAAAGTCTGTAAGCCTATCACTTACCTATTAGGACAACAGTTCATGATGGGTGTTCACAAATCTGAACAGAAGTAGCACGGTGGGTGGAAATGGTGTTGCAACTTTCTGTTCACATGTTGTGTATTTGAGAGTATTTTAAATAGATTACTCCCTTGATCCAATATGCATATCTCTTCCTCAGTCAGGATGGTTAACATGAAGTAAAAGACAGACAATGCAATATAGTGGTTAGAGTGTCAGACTAGAGTGGGGTTAAGCTCTTTAGAAGAAAGGCAGGATATAAATGTAATAAATAATAAAATGATATATTCCTTTAACTCATCCCCCTTCATTCACAACTATTTGTAATGTGGATTTGAATGGACATTTCTCATTATAGGTGGGAAAATCAGAGGGTTGTGATGGTTGTAGTTACTCTGCATTTTAAAAGCCACTGGCAAAATTGTGTGATCTTGGGTGGGTGGGCCTATCTGCCACATACATCTTTCACTCTGTCATGATATTGATGCCTGTAGATCATAAATTGATGATCCTAGTGCTGGCTTGGAATGGGCCGGGGGTGGGGGGAGAGTGATCTTAGTTCAGGGGCCTCTGGTTCAAGTAGCTCCTGGCTGACAGACACTGGCTCAGGCTGGTGTTGGAGCCAGAGTCTGGGTTCAGCACCACCGTGGCTTCTGCTGCTGGCCTGCTGATTCCTCCTCCTCTGTGTGCCCTGGTCATGACACTACCCAGACATGAATATGCCCAGCCTCTTTGCCATGGCAGAGGCAAGGCAGCTTCCAAAGTGAGAGACAAGTGCGTGCTGAGCTTTGGAGGCTGAAGTGCAGCGGTTGGCTGTACTCTTGAGATGTATGTAGCGGAGGTGTGAGTGATCCAAGCAGACAGCTCTGCTGACCCATTTCCCCCTCTGCTCTTCCTCTTGACTTTATTTACTAGTGCTACAGATTGCAGTGTGGACCCCAGCTGAATAACAATCTAGGCAGCCAGTCACTGGCAAAAAAAACCCTTCATCCTTTACAAGCCAGGGCTTACCGCTCTAGGTTTGGCAAATGGATAACTAGATTCTTCAGGGAACCAGACATCTGTACCGGCTGCCTGTTTTGTGGGTGCTTCAACTTGGGAAAGGTCTTGCCTGAACTAGCTCCATCACACCCAGAATTCTAGACTCTTTTCCCAGAAGCCTTCTTCATATGCACATTTGAGCCTGGTTTATATGTTATACTCACCATGTGGAAAGTAGCCACATGTAAGTCAGGCTCTGAAAGCTGAGGATTCTGTGTTATCCCAGATGCAAGCAAAGAGGACCATAGAGCCATTGATTGCTTTTCTCCATCTGCTGTTTATCTCAGGCTATCCTATCTCTCCCTTAATGACTAATTGCCCCTAGGTGTTGAAGTGGGGCAGAGCAAAGATAATTAGCTGCTTTTTGCCATATTAATCAGAAATATAGGAGTTCCTGATGTGTAATTGCATTTGGTCTGAAACTGGAAAACCTAGAGTGACACATTGCTCAAGTCCTTATTTGTACTGCCTGTCTTAAATTGAACTGGTTTTCCACACTAGCTTTTGCTGCAAAACAGGTTGGATTTTCACTACACAGATGCTGAGATTTGGAATGGCTCTACTTTGTGTCTGTATAGAAGCTCCAATGAGCTTTCAAGCTGCCACTCTTAACTGTTTCTATGTCTAGGAAAGACCCTGGTCCCAAACAGCTTGTCAGTCAGTGTGGACAGTAGAGAGCTAAATGGATCAATGGTCTGATTCTGTGCAGGGGAAGGGCTTGGGAGAAGTTACAGCTTGCTTTCTGCTTTATTTGGTTGGCATAAAAGTATTGTGCTACTATTGCTTTCAAACTTTGGGTGCTGCAAGAAGCTGGCTAGCTTATTGTGGCTTGAGTTTTCATAGGGAGGGTTGGAATATATCCAAAACTTCTAGTGGGACATTTGCAAATCAAAGCCCCTTGGCTCAAAGCCACTGTCCGCAGTGCTAAAATATGCTTGGAGGTTGATTCTAGCCCATTGAACACATGGAAGCACTGAAGCAGTTCAGTGTTCTGCTCTTTGAGAACTCTCTTCCCTTAATTGCACTAATAAACCATATGTCAGGGTTGCTTAAAAAATAAATAAATAAGAGGAGAGGCTGCTTAGGAGGCTAGGAAACTTCACTGCCTGTGGAAAAATGAGCTATCAGAGGAGTTGGGGGGGGAGTGGGGGAGCAAATTTAAAGCATTCTTTGTGAATTATGGATTTCAGACTTCTGCTCTTCCACCTGGAGCTGTTCTGAAGGGTGTGAAGGTCTCTGATGCCTCTGTGTTCATGCTAGGAACACAGGATATGAATCTAGGAAGCTACCATATACTGAGTCAGAGCATTGGTCCATCTAGCTCAGTGCTGTCTACACAAAATGGCAGCAGCTCTCCAGAGTTTCTGACCCAGGGGTTTTTCTCAGCCCTTCCTGGAGATGCGGGAGATTGAAGTTCGGACCTTCTGCGGATATGGCAGATGTTGTACCACTGAGCCATGACTCTTTCTCAAGAGACTCCCCCCCTGGTATCAGAAGAGGTTGGCCCTGGAGAAGCTCAGTCAGTCATTGAAAATGTGCAAATTTTGGGATCAGCAGTGAAATCTGTTTTGGCCAACATTGTCCTCTTATCTCATCAAGAAGAGCCAATGAGATCTTGCTGGACGCAGGAGATATTACCCTTTGCCATTGCTGCTGCCTCTACCGTACAAAGGCAGAGAGAAAAGAACCACAAGAAGCTTGGCAAGGAGATAGGGAAGAGGTGTTCTTTAGCAATATGTATTGCATAGCTTAATAAAAAAAGGAGAAAAAAACACTTTGGAGAAATAGAAACTGTTCAGTTAGATACTTTGTTGGTATAAGCGTCTAAAATTAGCACGAGAAATTAAAGTGCTCTTACAACTGGCCTTCAGCCTTTTTTCAGAATTTTCCAAAAATATTTAGATGCAAGTGTGTGTGTGTGTGTTTACAGTGGGCAGTGTTAGAAGCCTGGTTCACATTCATATTAGCTAGCAGCACATAAATTGTTTTGTCTTGATTCAAAGTGCGGAAATTGTGATCACCCTAATTATAATTTGCAGACTCTGGACTTCATTTGGGTCTGAAATGCCCCAGAGGGTATCAAAGCCAGGTCCAAAGAGGGACAAAAACAGCACGCCAGACTCAGTCTAACAAATCACATTTTAAAAGGCATAGAAAAGGCAATAGTTTGCATGGTGGCTACAGGAACGCATACTTGTAATGACAAATGGTACAGATCTGCAACTAGTATGGGATTAATTGCTTTGCATTACTTCTTTGAATGATTTGGTAGCAGTGAGATGAAATGTAAAAGAAACTTGAGCTAAAACAAAAGACATGCTGTTAAGAAAGTTTGCACTACAGAAGCAGTGAGCAAAGTAACTAGTTGTGTTGCTGACATAGTTGGTGGTTAAATGACCTGACTTCCCCTCAGCGCCTCCCTGTATTCCTCTTGATTCTAAATGCCGAAGACTCAAGATGCTAAATCCACTTCTCTGCACATTGCTTGTTTTTTCTTTTGTTTTAAACCAAGGTTAAAGCATCGTGAAGCTTCTCTGGGAGGTTAAATCTGGCAGTTAAATTATTAAATACAGTGGTACCTCGGGTTAAGAACTTAATTTATTCCGGAGGTCCATTCTTAACCTGAAACTGTTCTTACCCTGAGGTACCACTTTAGCTAATGGGGCCTCCCACTGCCACCACGCTGCCACCATGCAATTTCTGTTCTCATCCTGAAGCAAAGTTCTTAACCCGAGGTACTATTTCTGGGTTAGCGGAGTCTGTAACCTGAAGCGTCTGTAACCTGAGGTACCGCTGTATATGAGGTAAACAAGCGTAGTAATATGTCCTTTAAGAAAAAGTCCTTGGCATCAGAAACTAAAAGCCTGAACTTAGAACTTAACACTTAAACACTTACAACACTTAAAGGGGTAATTGAATTGGAGTTCTCTAAGCATAATACTCTGGTGGGCGAGACCGACCATTCACTAAACAGTGGTGAGATTTCCATATGCCCTGTTTACTTTCATATTTTGCTTTGGGGATGTTTAACCTTGTTCCTTTGAGGCTGCTCTGACATGTCCAGCATCTGGCTCCGTTATTTTGTTGGTAGGTTCTTTATGGGTACATCTTTTTTGGACTTCTAGTCACCTGTGCCACCTTCTTGTCATTCTTAGAACACGAGGTGAGTTGCACCAGGCTCGTAGCATTGTTGTTGGTTCTTCATATGTGGCACTGTCAAATTAGGACCTTCTCTCCCTTATTATTAATGCAGGTGCCATTCATGGGACTCTTTGTCAAGGCCATCCTTCTCATTAGTATCCAAGTCCTGTACTTCAGTTTTCTTATCAGCAGGTGCCAGAGTCCTTAACCTAAACAACCTTTGTTGTTGCACTGAAGCTTCCCAGTGTGCAAGGTCAAGCCATATCAAGCCATACTTTGTTCTTGTTTAGCTTTCACAGCTTTTTAGTTCTAAGGTTCAGGAATATAATCTGAGTCTGAAGTCTAAAATATGAATCTGACGGTATCTGAAATATGAATCCAGGGGAGGAATGGGGAGCCTGTAGTCTCTCAGATATTGCAGACTACAGCTGCCATCAGCCCCAGCCAGCATGGCCAGTGGTCACAGATGATGGGAATTGTTATTTGAAGGGCCACAGGTTTCTTATCTTGGCCTAATGTCTTTATACATGTGAGTCTGGGATCTTAAATATGAGCTTTTGACAATCTTAGGACCAAAGTGATAATATGATTTAACAAACATGCAGTGTACTTTATTTTTTTTATTAAAAAAATATCAAAATTCAGTTAGGTAAGGAATATATGAGCCCTCTTCTCTGCCTTTATATTCGAGATTATTCACATGCTATTTCATGTTCAGTGTAAGTATATAATGCAATAACTGGAGAGAGGATACTGCATGTTTCAGGGCGTTGCACATTGTTCCCTGCTCACCTCTTTAAAGGCTATACATGCTACATGGATCTCCCATAAGGACTTGCCTTCTGCTCAAATTTGCCTGCCTTATGAAGTTAGGTGAGGACCCTGTATGCTAGAAAAATGGGGTAGACAGTTTTAAAATCCCCGTATAGTTATACACTGTGGGCCTGAAACCTTTGAATGGCAGGATCTGGTTTCCTACGTGTTGATCCTTGGACAGTAAATGCTTCCTAGGAACAACCTCATTTGCCTTCTCTCTCGCCTTCTCTCTCGTCTCAGATCCCAGTGCCAACTGTGGCTTGATCTTCCAAATTGTCCCTTTGGAGTGCAGACATTTACTAAATAGCTCTGTGAAGTAACTGAAAGGAGAGAATCATTAAAATAGGTTTGGTTTCCTTCTTGCCTGCTGAGAAATAGTGGCCCACTCCTTTGCAAGTTGCCTGTTACAGCTAGCGCTAAACTAGCCTTAGCAATTTTTCCCCCTAGAGAGGGATGCAATTGCCGTCAGATTTAGCCATTTGCCATAGAGAATAACTTTCCCACTGCCTGGTGGGTGGAGGAATGATCTTTCATTTCTGCAGTGTCTGTAACAGCTGCATGTCCCTTCATCCCACCTCCCTCCCACAGGCAAGGCAGAGGCTGTCAGCTGGTTTTAAGCATGGCAACGGGCTGCACTCTGCACTCCTGCTGTTGAAGCAGCTAATTTTGCATGTGCTTGCATTTGCCCTAAGATACTTTCAGGAGCAGGAGGGGGAAAGGGAGGAGGTGGGGAAGGGGAGACTGTGAGGTTAATGGAGAACACTCCAAATAGTCAACTCCCATCTGAGCTTTTCCAGAGTCTAGAAAACCAGACAGCTGTTTCAGTTATTCTCTCCCCTGACACACAATTCATGCTTGTCCTTGGAAGACTGATGGTGCTCTGGTTTTGGTGGTGTCCTCTGACAAATGGTGTAGGATATAACAAGGGACCGAATCTTATTGTGTACTGTGGCATTAGATTGGGCATTTTTGTTTGCTGTGCTGTAGCAAAGAGAAGAAGCCACTATCTAAGGCCAGGATCTAAGCAGCTATTGTGGAATCTGAACTTTCACTTTTTTGAACAGCAGACTTGGGCGCCATATCACAAAATCACTCTTGAATCTCTTCTGTTTCAAGAAGAGATTTGCTGTGCTGCATCAAAGGACAGCTGTTTGAGAAATGCAATGCCAGAGCCTCCCTAGGCAGTGCGAATAATGCACTCAAAAAGTTTTGAGATACATTCAGTTGATGGCATTTTTAAAGGGTTGCAATGATTTGTATTTTTTTGGACTGTGTTTCTACTGCCGATAAAATAACCCTTGCAGGTAGCCATAATGAAAACTGAACTATAAAATAACATTTTGCAAGTAGCCCTGTCCCATTAAAATAATAATAATAATAATCCAAAAGTGACTCTAGATTAATATCTGCATGGAGCAAATGTGAGAAAACTTTCAAGTTCCACAGAATTCATCAGGATGGATGTTATGCTGGAAACAAAAAGCATGGGGGGAGAAAGTAAAATATCTTGTGGGCTATCTGAAAACGTAGTTTGTAATAATCTTTAAATGGAATGATGGAGCTATTGCATTAGCTAGGTTAGGCAATGCTTGAGGTTTTAACTTGCTTTTGCTTACTATCCAGCCCAACTGAATAGTTTTAAAGAATATGAAAGCTTGTGAAGTTCATTGCAACCTTTTCATTGGTTCTTATAATGGTATTGCCCTGTTGTTTCTATTAAAACCTAAGCAGCTCAAGTCCTATGCAATAAGGCTTTTTATCTATGCCTGGTGACACACATGCTCTAGTGGGGGGGGGTGTCTTCTGTGTACCATTCAAATAGTTGCCAGCCTGCCTCCTGCCCAGTATGGGAAAGAGCAAGGCAGAGGCAAAGGGAGTCTCTCAGTACAAATAAAGCTGTAGAGACTGCCTCTTGCCTGGAGTAACAAGCAACTCTGATCTAAGAAGTACCTCATAATCTGCTGTATTGTTAAGAGCCTATTCTGCTCCTCTGCCCAGAAGTGGAGGACTTCCCCAAACTGGTTTGGCCATACATTTCTCAGCTTAGACAAAATAGGCACGAGCCTTGTGCCCACATGCTGTGTCTTCACACCGCCCCTTCCCCCTCCCTTCTCAGAGCAAGGCAATTCAATACTTCCTGGATTAATTGACCACAGTTTCCGATAGCATTAACAAGGAAACTGGTTACCAGGGCTGGCACAACCAGGTTCTTAAACCACTGTTTAAAAACCTTGCTTGTTCTGAATCTGTGAGCTTGTGAGAGCTTATACTTGTCTAGAGCTGGCGTGCCAGACAGAGATAGATAATCGGCAAATGGAAGCAGGTGGGTGGCCCTCCTTTTAAAGTTAAGCCCATACGGAATCAAGTAAAAAGTGAGAAGTTAATTAGCATTTCCTCTGCCTTGGGTGTGATAAAGCTTTGTGATGGCCTGTAGGGTAGCTGCGCCCAGCAGGATTCTGTTATTGAAGATCATCTGATGCTGTTCTATTCCCTCAGTTACTGTATGTGCCTTTCTTTTTTTTAATGTGCCTCACCTCAAAGGCAGACAGGGGCTGTGAATTTCTGTCTCTAGAATTGAGCAGATTAAAAAAAATGCTCTTAAATTATGGACAGTATTTTGATTGTCATTGAAGCAAGGAATGAGGTTAATGCTAGGGAATCCCTTAGGTTTGCTTTCTTCATGTTCTATTTGTGCATTATGTGTGAATTCTCCCCATCCCATCTTTTTCTATGCCTTGCTCACCTTATGCACCCAGAAAATTTAAATTTTTTTACTTTGATATATTACGCTAATTTACCAAATAAGCACAATTTCTTATTTGGCATAATTTGGCATTTTTGCTATTTTATTCTGCTTCTGCTGGTGTCAGAAGCTGCCAGGAATGTATAGATCTGTCAACTTTAGGGCCAGCAGAGGCTGAAGCTCTCCATATAGCTGTAGTGAGGGAACTGAGAATAGAAGCAAAATTTCCACCTAAAATGAGAGCTGAGTTGAACATGGGACCTTGTTACTATGAAATTTATGAGGCTCTTCTGGCTGCCAGCTCTCTGTCAGGTCTTAGGCCTTTCCCAGCCCAGATACCCAAGATCATTTTCATTGGAGATGCCAGGAATAGAACCACGGACCTTCTGAATGCAAAGCAGGAGCTTTACTTCTGAGCAATGGCTTTTCCCACTGATGCAGGATGCATCTGTGACTTGGAATCGCATTTCCAGCAGTGCTTCTCCCCATCTCATTCTCTGCCCACCCCAGACTGCAGCCAGGGTGACTCACTTTGTGCAGCAATTTGGCAGCAAATCAGCCAAGGTGGGCACTTGCTGAAATGCTGCAAAGACTTCAATAGCAACTCTGCAAAGCTGTGATCCTTGGCTCTGAATCACTTTGTCTTTGCTTAAAAGTAGACATTTTGTGAAGTATTTTGTGAATCTGCTCAGTTGTTTGGTCTTTCGCCAGTTTTTACTTTGCACCAGGGCAACAGTAATCAAGCTCCTCTTCAGAACTCACCTTTCATGCTGTGATCTCTAAAATGACAGTGTTTGTTAATGGCATAGGCTACCACTTGCCCACTCTTTTCAGCATAGCTCACCGATTTTCTGTCATCACTAAAGCACTGGGGTGCTGCGATCCAGAAACCTTGTCATGTTATGTGAATGCTGTGGGAGACAAAACCTTGTCCTTTAGGTCCCTGCTTGCAAACTGTTTACTTCCTGCACTTTTTGCCCGGGATTTGTTCCCTCCTAAACTTGATCTAAAGATGAACAGGTACCAGTAGGCAGTCCACTAATTTTGATGGTATAAACAACAGCAGATGTTCTGGTTAGGATGGCCCAGCAGGCTGCTGACAGCATGATGCTGGGCAGTCTCCCAGCAAAGATCACAGCCGTGTATTGCGCATGTGCTGAAGACCACTTTGGACCCTGCCAGATGCCAGTGAGGGTTGCGGAGAAGCAGAAGCTTCACTGCGCATGCATAGCAGACCATGCACCATTGCAGATTTCTTTATATACTTATTCATTCAGTTTATTGCTGAGAACTCCTCGAGCATGGTGGGTGCAGGTATGAGCAGTGAACCTGGAAGGCCATGGTTCAGATCTAGCCTCTGTCATCACCCCCTCCATATGGTCAGGGGGTTGTGCAGAGCTTAGTGATCACAGACTCACTAGAAGGCCTTAGGCAAGGTGCTGTTCTCTTGCACACTCCCAGCTGCAAAATGAGGATGTTGATACATAGGAAGCTGTCTTATACCAAGTCAGACTGTTGGGATACCTAACAAAGCCTCCTGCTCCCCAGCTGTGGGAGCCCAGATCCTTCTCCTGCTCGCGTGCCATGGCAAGCAGAGAGTTGGAGGCTCTGTAAAACTGCTTGGCTGAGGCGAGGGCAGCCACACTCTCCTCAGCCAAGCAGTTGAAATAAGAGGAGGAAGGAACAAACTGTGCCTGCCCTGGCCAGTGCTGCTTGATTCTCACTCTATGCTGGCCTGAGGGGCAGACTGCAATGGTGGTTACACTCAGCGGTACAGTGATACCTCGGGTTACATACGCTTCAGGTTACATATGCTTCAGGTTACAGACTCCGCTAACCCAGAAATAGTACCTCGGGTTAAGAACTTTGCTTCAGGATGAGAATAGAAATCGTGCGGCGGCAGCGGGAGGCCCCATTAGCGAAAGTGGTGCTTCAGGTTAAGAACAGTTTCAGGTTAAGAACGGACCCCCGGAACGAATTAAGTACGTAACCAGAGGTACCACTGTATATTGCTGTGGCTCTGAGTTGCTCTGCATCCAGCTGCTGGCTGCAACTTGTTTCTCCGTTGCTGTGCTGGGTGCTGGAGGGACTCAGGAGCGGTGGCAGTTTCAGTAGCTATATACTGCTGAGTGAAACCACCATTGTGGTCTGCCCCTCATACCAGTCCTGGGCAATATATTGATATATCGCCCAGGCCTATTGGCTGGCAGCAGTTTTCCATGGCCTCACAGAGGGATCTTTCCCAATGTTATCCGGAGATGTCAGGGACTGAATCAGTGGCCCCTTTGCATGGCAAGCATGTTCTCTACAGTTTGTTGTAAGGAAGAGTGAGATAGCAAATGTGAAGCACTTTGAACACTTTAAATGCACTGTGTGGATGATAAACACTCTTTTTATCAATCCCTGCCATCCCAAAAGCTTGGGGCAGGTAAGCAAAGATCAAACATCTTATTCAAATTTATCATTTTGTGGGGAGGTGAAGACTCAACAGTTAAGGACATGATGAGCACCCCAGGAATTGCTAGGAGACCTTTCTGGATAGGAAAGCATGGGTGAAAATGATGGTGAGGCAATGGTAACAAGAGACAGCTTTAAAGTATGGACTTGGATCAGAGATAACTCAGCTGGTTAGAGCGTCATGCTGATAAAGCCAGGGTTGCAGGTTTGATCCCCATACGGGTCAGCTGCTTATTCCTACATTGCAGGGGTTGGACTAGATGATCCTCAGGGTTCTTTCCATCTCTATGATTCTATGCTTGAGAGACCAAGCTGGTGAGCTCTTGCTGCAGCATTAGGCTTTAAAGAAACTAGCCTCGGAAAGCTGTGAAAGAACAATCTGAATGTTGGTTGTCAACTGAAAATTGCATGAAAAATACAGCTTTTAATTAACCGGTAAAAAGATACTGCATCTTTGGCAAAAGGCTGATACCACCATATGGAACTCTGTTTTTGATACCATCTTCGTGTTCCATCTCATTCACAAACAGCTGCCGTTTAGAGGGGCAATTCTGAACATAAACATGCTTCCCCCCCTGTGCCAGTGATCACTCCATAACTCAGCCTCTACTGTCCTAAAAGTCAGGAAGGCACTTAAGCAAGGGTTCAGGATGTAAAGGGCACCCTTGTGATTTCATCCCCTATTTGAGCTCATTTGAAAGGATTTTTCTTTGCTGGAGTTGCACTGTTGAATTTGTCTTTTATACTCCATGACTATAAATTCTTCTGTTGAACTTTCCCACATTTCCTCTCCACTCTGGCCAGCAGGTGTATCTCGGCAGTTTTTCACCCTTCACTGTAGCATGTGGCTTTTGCTCCTTGATCGGTCTTGCCAAGTGTTTTTCATGTCTTACAGGCATGCCCTACATTTGGGCTCCCTTTTCTGCTTGTTATCTGTTCTTTGATATTGGATAATTGATGGGAAATGTTTCTGGATGTGCGAGAGCGAGAGATTAAACCACAGCTTGGGGCTGAGGGATCTCCTAGGTTCTTCTCCTGCACAGTAGTTCAGTGACAAGATTTGGGATGATGCCAGAGAGAAAAAGGGCTTTGGAAGAAGCATATAAATGCATGTCAGAGATGTGAGTCTCCTGAACTTGTTTACTCAGTTCAGGCAGCATGTTAGAAATTCTCCAAAGCATGGTATGGAGGACTGAAAGTGTGTGGTGTGTTCACATTCACCCTCTTCCCTCTCATAGACCACAACAGCTTAGTCTGGGAACTTACATCTCCACCCCTTCCTGGCTCTCAGTCAGGCCCTGATCCGTGTTTCCATGCACCTAAGTAGCCTCATCAGCCAGGCACTCCAATGGTGTCGCTAAAGTTCTTGCCTGACTTGCTGTCCCTTCTGCTCCTGTGACCCTGTGGAGACTAAAACTCTTGAGACTTGGCAACCCTAGTATGCCATGAGGACAAGGAGAGAGCTTTAGTTTTGAGAGATTTCACTTTTACCTCTTTCATGAGATTTGGTGCCTCCAAGTGTGAGATCGGATCCCTAAAGGTAGTTCAAATTGGTGTCCTCCCGAGTTAAACTGAAAACTAGGAAGAAGAGCGAGTAGCCTGTGTTGGCTTAAATGCAGTGCAAGGAGACTGGTGACATCACAATGTAGCCTCCTCCTGGTAGCCTAGCTGAGCTACTGTGCAAAATGACAAGTCCACAAAAGAAACTCAGCTGCTGGCCCTGTAACTTCTGACTAACAGACACACCATGAAGGGCTATGGTCAAGGGGGCTGCGCAGAGCTTAGTGATCCATCGCAGGCTGACCAGAGCTAGCGAGCTGAGAGGTAATGTGGGCACAGCGGAGAGAAGGCAAAATGGGCTTAGCAACAAATATCAGAAGTCTGCATCAGAAGAAACTGGATTGTGCAATATGTGAATTATGTAGGTCAAGGAATTGGCATTTATTCTTTTACATAATTCTGCTCCTAGTAGCCATGGGTAAGGATGAAGAAGCTTTGTCCCCTAAGCTACTAGCAATCTCTTCAGTGCACTTTTGTGTTCCTCCCATTAGCATAAACTATAGTTTGCTGCAATGTCTGAATCAGCAAGTTGTGTAGCGCTAAACTACGATCAGAAACCTACCTGATTCTACTAACAATAGTTTGCTAATTTGGGTAGGATTGCTTCTTGCCAAAGGGAAGAAGCACTTGCCACTGGCGAGTTAAATTGTGGTTGACTGATTACATGGAAAGCAAAAAGTCAGTCCAGACAAAAGAACTAACAGCAGGGTTGTAGGACAGGCAACAGCCTTGGTCAAAGACTCTAAATATAGCCAGGTAATATGAATCCCGATTACAGTTGTGAAGTGGGGAGAAGCCTGAGGAATACAAATTCTGCAGGACTTAGTTGTTTGTTGAAGGCAAAGCAAGGCTGAAA